>NW_028262379.1:0-300000 GCF_047370975.1 Nipponia nippon
GCTGCTGTGCGGTGGTCCAGAGCCGACTAGCAATAGCGAACGTCCAGGGATTCCTCCCACACCAAAGGTGCCGGCACCAAAAGCTCTTGCTGCTCTTCCAGTATCCAGGCAACCGCATTCACTGCCCCACAAACGCTGGGGCTGTCTCTTTCTGTACTCTCCCAAAGTCCAATACTATCTGCCTGGGCTGCTGAGCCAGAGCCAGCTCAGCAATAGCGAACGTCCAGGGATTCCTCCCACACCAAAGGTGCCGGCACCAAAAGCTCTTGCTGCTCTTCCAGTATCCAGGCAACCGCATTCACTGCCCCACAAACGCTGGGGCTGTCTCTTTCTGTACTCTCCCAAAGTCCAATACTATCTGCCTGGGCTGCTGAGCCGGAGCCAGCTCAGCAATTCCGAACGTCCAGGGATTCCTCCCACACCAAAGGTGCCGGCACCAAAAGCTCTTGCTGCTCTTCCAGTATCCAGGCAACTGCATTCACTGCCCCACAAACGCTGGGGCTGTCTCTTTCTGTACTCTCCCAAAGTCCAATACTATCTGCTGTGCGCTGGTCCAGAGCCGACTAGCAATAGCGAACGTCCAGGGATTCCTCCCACACCAAAGGTGCCGGCACCAAAAGCTCTTGCTGCTCTTCCAGTATCCAGGCAACCGCATTCACTGCCCCACAAACGCTGGGGCTGTCTCTTTCTGTACTCTCCCAAAGTCCAATACTATCTGCCTGGGCTGCTGAGCCGGAGCCAGCTCAGCAATTCCGAACGTCCAGGGATTCCTCCCACACCAAAGGTGCCGGCACCAAAAGCTCTTGCTGCTCTTCCAGTATCCAGGCAACCGCATTCACTGCCCCACAAACGCTGGGGCTGTCTCTTTCTGTACTCTCCCAAAGTCCAATACTATCTGCCTGGGCTGCTGGTCCAGAGCCGACTAGCAATAGCGAACGTCCAGGGATTCCTCCCACACCAAAGGTGCCGGCACCAAAAGCTCTTGCTGCTCTTCCAGTATCCAGGCAACCGCATTCACTGCCCCACAAACGCTGGGGCTGTCTCTTTCTGTACTCTCCCAAAGTCCAATACTATCTGCCTGGGCTGCTGAGCCGGAGCCAGCTCAGCAATTCCGAACGTCCAGGGATTCCTCCCACACCAAAGGTGCCGGGACCAAAAGCTCTTGCTGCTCTTCCAGTATCCAGGCAACCGCATTCACTGCCCCACAAACGCTGGGGCTGTCTCTTTCTGTACTCTCCCAAAGTCCAATACTATCTGCCTGGGCTGCTGAGCCGGAGCCAGCTCAGCAATAGCGAACGTCCAGGGATTCCTCCCACACCAAAGGTGCCGGGACCAGAATCTCCTGCTGCTCTTCCAGTATCCAGGCAACCGCATTCACTGCCCCACAAACGCTGGGGCTGTCTCTTTCTGTACTCTCCCAAAGTCCAATACTATCTGCCTGGGCTGCTGAGCCGGAGCCAGCTCAGCAATAGCGAACGTCCAGGGATTCCTCCCACACCAAAGGTGCCGGGACCAAAAGCTCTTGCTGCTCTTCCAGTATCCAGGCAACCGCATTCACTGCCCCACAAACGCTGGGGCTGTCTCTTTCTGTACTCTCCCAAAGTCCAATACTATCTGCCTGGGCTGCTGAGCCGGAGCCAGCTCAGCAATTCCGAACGTCCAGGGATTCCTCCCACACCAAAGGTGCCGGCACCAAAAGCTCTTGCTGCTCTTCCAGTATCCAGGCAACCGCATTCACTGCCCCACAAACGCTGGGGCTGTCTCTTTCTGTACTCTCCCAAAGTCCAATACTATCTGCCTGGGCTGCTGAGCCGGAGCCAGCTCAGCAATTCCGAACGTCCAGGGATTCCTCCCACACCAAAGGTGCCGGCACCAAAAGCTCTTGCTGCTCTTCCAGTATCCAGGCAACCGCATTCACTGCCCCACAAACGCTGGGGCTGTCTCTTTCTGTACTCTCCCAAAGTCCAATACTATCTGCCTGGGCTGCTGAGCCGGAGCCAGCTCAGCAATTCCGAACGTCCAGGGATTCCTCCCACACCAAAGGTGCCGGCACCAAAAGCTCTTGCTGCTCTTCCAGTATCCAGGCAACCGCATTCACTGCCCCACAAACGCTGGGGCTGTCTCTTTCTGTACTCTCCCAAAGTCCAATACTATCTGCCTGGGCTGCTGAGCCGGAGCCAGTTTAGCAATAGCGAACGTCCAGGGATTCCTCCCACACCAAAGGTGCCGGCACCAAAAGCTCTTGCTGCTCTTCCAGTATCCAGGCAACCGCATTCACTGCCCCACAAACGCTGGGGCTGTCTCTTTCTGTACTCTCCCAAAGTCCAATACTATCTGCCTGGGCTGCTGAGCCGGAGCCAGCTCAGCAATTCCGAACGTCCAGGGATTCCTCCCACACCAAAGGTGCCGGCACCAAAAGCTCTTGCTGCTCTTCCAGTATCCAGGCAACTGCATTCACTGCCCCACAAACGCTGGGGCTGTCTCTTTCTGTACTCTCCCAAAGTCCAATACTATCTGCCTGGGCTGCTGAGCCGGAGCCAGCTCAGCAATTCCGAACGTCCAGGGATTCCTCCCACACCAAAGGTGCCGGCACCAAAAGCTCTTGCTGCTCTTCCAGTATCCAGGCAACCGCATTCACTGCCCCACAAACGCTGGGGCTGTCTCTTTCTGTACTCTCCCAAAGTCCAATACTATCTGCCTGGGCTGCTGAGCCGGAGCCAGCTCAGCAATTCCGAACGTCCAGGGATTCCTCCCACACCAAAGGTGCCGGCACCAAAAGCTCTTGCTGCTCTTCCAGTATCCAGGCAACCGCATTCACTGCCCCACAAACGCTGGGGCTGTCTCTTTCTGTACTCTCCCAAAGTCCAATACTATCTGCCTGGGCTGCTGAGCCGGAGCCAGCTCAGCAATTCCGAACGTCCAGGGATTCCTCCCACACCAAAGGTGCCGGCACCAAAAGCTCTTGCTGCTCTTCCAGTATCCAGGCAACCGCATTCACTGCCCCACAAACGCTGGGGCTGTCTCTTTCTGTACTCTCCCAAAGTCCAATACTATCTGCCTGGGCTGCTGAGCCGGAGCCAGCTCAGCAATTCCGAACGTCCAGGGATTCCTCCCACACCAAAGGTGCCGGCACCAAAAGCTCTTGCTGCTCTTCCAGTATCCAGGCAACCGCATTCACTGCCCCACAAACGCTGGGGCTGTCTCTTTCTGTACTCTCCCAAAGTCCAATACTATCTGCCTGGGCTGCTGAGCCGGAGCCAGCTCAGCAATTCCGAACGTCCAGGGATTCCTCCCACACCAAAGGTGCCGGCACCAAAAGCTCTTGCTGCTCTTCCAGTATCCAGGCAACCGCATTCACTGCCCCACAAACGCTGGGGCTGTCTCTTTCTGTACTCTCCCAAAGTCCAATACTATCTGCCTGGGCTGCTGAGCCGGAGCCAGCTCAGCAATAGCGAACGTCCAGGGATTCCTCCCACACCAAAGGTGCCGGCACCAAAAGCTCTTGCTGCTCTTCCAGTATCCAGGCAACCGCATTCACTGCCCCACAAACGCTGGGGCTGTCTCTTTCTGTACTCTCCCAAAGTCCAATACTATCTGCCTGGGCTGCTGAGCCGGAGCCAGCTCAGCAATTCCGAACGTCCAGGGATTCCTCCCACACCAAAGGTGCCGGCACCAAAAGCTCTTGCTGCTCTTCCAGTATCCAGGCAACCGCATTCACTGCCCCACAAACGCTGGGGCTGTCTCTTTCTGTACTCTCCCAAAGTCCAATACTATCTGCCTGGGCTGCTGAGCCGGAGCCAGCTCAGCAATAGCGAACGTCCAGGGATTCCTCCCACACCAAAGGTGCCGGCACCAAAAGCTCTTGCTGCTCTTCCAGTATCCAGGCAACCGCATTCACTGCCCCACAAACGCTGGGGCTGTCTCTTTCTGTACTCTCCCAAAGTCCAATACTATCTGCCTGGGCTGCTGAGCCGGAGCCAGCTCAGCAATTCCGAACGTCCAGGGATTCCTCCCACACCAAAGGTGCCGGCACCAAAAGCTCTTGCTGCTCTTCCAGTATCCAGGCAACTGCATTCACTGCCCCACAAACGCTGGGGCTGTCTCTTTCTGTACTCTCCCAAAGTCCAATACTATCTGCCTGGGCTGCTGAGCCGGACCTGACTAGCAATAGCGAACGTCCAGGGATTCCTCCCACACCAAAGGTGCCGGGACCAAAAGCTCTTGCTGCTCTTCCAGTATCCAGGCAACCGCATTCACTGCCCCACAAACGCTGGGGCTGTCTCTTTCTGTACTCTCCCAAAGTCCAATACTATCTGCCTGGGCTGCTGAGCCGGAGCCAGCTCAGCAATTCCGAACGTCCAGGGATTCCTCCCACACCAAAGGTGCCGGCACCAAAAGCTCTTGCTGCTCTTCCAGTATCCAGGCAACCGCATTCACTGCCCCACAAACGCTGGGGCTGTCTCTTTCTGTACTCTCCCAAAGTCCAATACTATCTGCCTGGGCTGCTGAGCCGGAGCCAGCTCAGCAATTCCGAACGTCCAGGGATTCCTCCCACACCAAAGGTGCCGGCACCAAAAGCTCTTGCTGCTCTTCCAGTATCCAGGCAACCGCATTCACTGCCCCACAAACGCTGGGGCTGTCTCTTTCTGTACTCTCCCAAAGTCCAATACTATCTGCCTGGGCTGCTGAGCCGGAGCCAGTTTAGCAATAGCGAACGTCCAGGGATTCCTCCCACACCAAAGGTGCCGGCACCAAAAGCTCTTGCTGCTCTTCCAGTATCCAGGCAACCGCATTCACTGCCCCACAAACGCTGGGGCTGTCTCTTTCTGTACTCTCCCAAAGTCCAATACTATCTGCCTGGGCTGCTGAGCCGGAGCCAGCTCAGCAATTCCGAACGTCCAGGGATTCCTCCCACACCAAAGGTGCCGGCACCAAAAGCTCTTGCTGCTCTTCCAGTATCCAGGCAACCGCATTCACTGCCCCACAAACGCTGGGGCTGTCTCTTTCTGTACTCTCCCAAAGTCCAATACTATCTGCCTGGGCTGCTGAGCCGGAGCCAGCTCAGCAATTCCGAACGTCCAGGGATTCCTCCCACACCAAAGGTGCCGGCACCAAAAGCTCTTGCTGCTCTTCCAGTATCCAGGCAACCGCATTCACTGCCCCACAAACGCTGGGGCTGTCTCTTTCTGTACTCTCCCAAAGTCCAATACTATCTGCCTGGGCTGCTGAGCCGGAGCCAGCTCAGCAATTCCGAACGTCCAGGGATTCCTCCCACACCAAAGGTGCCGGCACCAAAAGCTCTTGCTGCTCTTCCAGTATCCAGGCAACCGCATTCACTGCCCCACAAACGCTGGGGCTGTCTCTTTCTGTACTCTCCCAAAGTCCAATACTATCTGCCTGGGCTGCTGAGCCGGAGCCGACCAGCAATTCCGAACGTCCAGGGATTCCTCCCACACCAAAGGTGCCGGCACCAAAAGCTCTTGCTGCTCTTCCAGTATCCAGGCAACCGCATTCACTGCCCCACAAACGCTGGGGCTGTCTCTTTCTGTACTCTCCCAAAGTCCAATACTATCTGCCTGGGCTGCTGAGCCGGAGCCAGCTCAGCAATTCCGAACGTCCAGGGATTCCTCCCACACCAAAGGTGCCGGCACCAAAAGCTCTTGCTGCTCTTCCAGTATCCAGGCAACCGCATTCACTGCCCCACAAACGCTGGGGCTGTCTCTTTCTGTACTCTCCCAAAGTCCAATACTATCTGCTGTGCGCTGGTCCAGAGCCGACTAGCAATAGCGAACGTCCAGGGATTCCTCCCACACCAAAGGTGCCGGCACCAAAAGCTCTTGCTGCTCTTCCAGTATCCAGGCAACCGCATTCACTGCCCCACAAACGCTGGGGCTGTCTCTTTCTGTACTCTCCCAAAGTCCAATACTATCTGCCTGGGCTGCTGAGCCGGAGCCAGCTCAGCAATTCCGAACGTCCAGGGATTCCTCCCACACCAAAGGTGCCGGCACCAAAAGCTCTTGCTGCTCTTCCAGTATCCAGGCAACTGCATTCACTGCCCCACAAACGCTGGGGCTGTCTCTTTCTGTACTCTCCCAAAGTCCAATACTATCTGCCTGGGCTGCTGAGCCGGAGCCAGCTCAGCAATAGCGAACGTCCAGGGATTCCTCCCACACCAAAGGTGCCGGGACCAAAAGCTCTTGCTGCTCTTCCAGTATCCAGGCAACCGCATTCACTGCCCCACAAACGCTGGGGCTGTCTCTTTCTGTACTCTCCCAAAGTCCAATACTATCTGCCTGGGCTGCTGAGCCGGAGCCAGCTCAGCAATTCCGAACGTCCAGGGATTCCTCCCACACCAAAGGTGCCGGCACCAAAAGCTCTTGCTGCTCTTCCAGTATCCAGGCAACCGCATTCACTGCCCCACAAACGCTGGGGCTGTCTCTTTCTGTACTCTCCCAAAGTCCAATACTATCTGCCTGGGCTGCTGAGCCGGAGCCAGCTCAGCAATTCCGAACGTCCAGGGATTCCTCCCACACCAAAGGTGCCGGCACCAAAAGCTCTTGCTGCTCTTCCAGTATCCAGGCAACCGCATTCACTGCCCCACAAACGCTGGGGCTGTCTCTTTCTGTACTCTCCCAAAGTCCAATACTATCTGCCTGGGCTGCTGAGCCGGAGCCAGCTCAGCAATTCCGAACGTCCAGGGATTCCTCCCACACCAAAGGTGCCGGCACCAAAAGCTCTTGCTGCTCTTCCAGTATCCAGGCAACCGCATTCACTGCCCCACAAACGCTGGGGCTGTCTCTTTCTGTACTCTCCCAAAGTCCAATACTATCTGCCTGGGCTGCTGAGCCGGAGCCAGCTCAGCAATTCCGAACGTCCAGGGATTCCTCCCACACCAAAGGTGCCGGCACCAAAAGCTCTTGCTGCTCTTCCAGTATCCAGGCAACCGCATTCACTGCCCCACAAACGCTGGGGCTGTCTCTTTCTGTACTCTCCCAAAGTCCAATACTATCTGCCTGGGCTGCTGAGCCAGAGCCAGCTCAGCAATTCCGAACGTCCAGGGATTCCTCCCACACCAAAGGTGCCGGCACCAAAAGCTCTTGCTGCTCTTCCAGTATCCAGGCAACCGCATTCACTGCCCCACAAACGCTGGGGCTGTCTCTTTCTGTACTCTCCCAAAGTCCAATACTATCTGCCTGGGCTGCTGAGCCGGAGCCAGCTCAGCAATTCCGAACGTCCAGGGATTCCTCCCACACCAAAGGTGCCGGCACCAAAAGCTCTTGCTGCTCTTCCAGTATCCAGGCAACCGCATTCACTGCCCCACAAACGCTGGGGCTGTCTCTTTCTGTACTCTCCCAAAGTCCAATACTATCTGCCTGGGCTGCTGAGCCGGAGCCAGCTCAGCAATAGCGAACGTCCAGGGATTCCTCCCACACCAAAGGTGCCGGCACCAAAAGCTCTTGCTGCTCTTCCAGTATCCAGGCAACCGCATTCACTGCCCCACAAACGCTGGGGCTGTCTCTTTCTGTACTCTCCCAAAGTCCAATACTATCTGCCTGGGCTGCTGAGCCGGAGCCAGCTCAGCAATTCCGAACGTCCAGGGATTCCTCCCACACCAAAGGTGCCGGCACCAAAAGCTCTTGCTGCTCTTCCAGTATCCAGGCAACCGCATTCACTGCCCCACAAACGCTGGGGCTGTCTCTTTCTGTACTCTCCCAAAGTCCAATACTATCTGCCTGGGCTGCTGAGCCGGAGCCAGCTCAGCAATTCCGAACGTCCAGGGATTCCTCCCACACCAAAGGTGCCGGCACCAAAAGCTCTTGCTGCTCTTCCAGTATCCAGGCAACCGCATTCACTGCCCCACAAACGCTGGGGCTGTCTCTTTCTGTACTCTCCCAAAGTCCAATACTATCTGCCTGGGCTGCTGAGCCGGAGCCAGCTCAGCAATTCCGAACGTCCAGGGATTCCTCCCACACCAAAGGTGCCGGCACCAAAAGCTCTTGCTGCTCTTCCAGTATCCAGGCAACTGCATTCACTGCCCCACAAACGCTGGGGCTGTCTCTTTCTGTACTCTCCCAAAGTCCAATACTATCTGCCTGGGCTGCTGAGCCGGAGCCAGCTCAGCAATTCCGAACGTCCAGGGATTCCTCCCACACCAAAGGTGCCGGCACCAAAAGCTCTTGCTGCTCTTCCAGTATCCAGGCAACCGCATTCACTGCCCCACAAACGCTGGGGCTGTCTCTTTCTGTACTCTCCCAAAGTCCAATACTATCTGCCTGGGCTGCTGAGCCGGAGCCAGCTCAGCAATTCCGAACGTCCAGGGATTCCTCCCACACCAAAGGTGCCGGCACCAAAAGCTCTTGCTGCTCTTCCAGTATCCAGGCAACCGCATTCACTGCCCCACAAACGCTGGGGCTGTCTCTTTCTGTACTCTCCCAAAGTCCAATACTATCTGCCTGGGCTGCTGAGCCGGAGCCAGCTCAGCAATTCCGAACGTCCAGGGATTCCTCCCACACCAAAGGTGCCGGCACCAAAAGCTCTTGCTGCTCTTCCAGTATCCAGGCAACCGCATTCACTGCCCCACAAACGCTGGGGCTGTCTCTTTCTGTACTCTCCCAAAGTCCAATACTATCTGCCTGGGCTGCTGAGCCGGAGCCAGCTCAGCAATTCCGAACGTCCAGGGATTCCTCCCACACCAAAGGTGCCGGCACCAAAAGCTCTTGCTGCTCTTCCAGTATCCAGGCAACCGCATTCACTGCCCCACAAACGCTGGGGCTGTCTCTTTCTGTACTCTCCCAAAGTCCAATACTATCTGCCTGGGCTGCTGGTCCAGAGCCGACTAGCAATAGCGAACGTCCAGGGATTCCTCCCACACCAAAGGTGCCGGCACCAAAAGCTCTTGCTGCTCTTCCAGTATCCAGGCAACCGCATTCACTGCCCCACAAACGCTGGGGCTGTCTCTTTCTGTACTCTCCCAAAGTCCAATACTATCTGCCTGGGCTGCTGAGCCGGAGCCAGCTCAGCAATTCCGAACGTCCAGGGATTCCTCCCACACCAAAGGTGCCGGCACCAAAAGCTCTTGCTGCTCTTCCAGTATCCAGGCAACCGCATTCACTGCCCCACAAACGCTGGGGCTGTCTCTTTCTGTACTCTCCCAAAGTCCAATACTATCTGCCTGGGCTGCTGGTCCAGAGCCGACTAGCAATAGCGAACGTCCAGGGATTCCTCCCACACCAAAGGTGCCGGCACCAAAAGCTCTTGCTGCTCTTCCAGTATCCAGGCAACCGCATTCACTGCCCCACAAACGCTGGGGCTGTCTCTTTCTGTACTCTCCCAAAGTCCAATACTATCTGCCTGGGCTGCTGAGCCGGAGCCAGCTCAGCAATTCCGAACGTCCAGGGATTCCTCCCACACCAAAGGTGCCGGGACCAAAAGCTCTTGCTGCTCTTCCAGTATCCAGGCAACCGCATTCACTGCCCCACAAACGCTGGGGCTGTCTCTTTCTGTACTCTCCCAAAGTCCAATACTATCTGCCTGGGCTGCTGAGCCGGAGCCAGCTCAGCAATTCCGAACGTCCAGGGATTCCTCCCACACCAAAGGTGCCGGCACCAAAAGCTCTTGCTGCTCTTCCAGTATCCAGGCAACCGCATTCACTGCCCCACAAACGCTGGGGCTGTCTCTTTCTGTACTCTCCCAAAGTCCAATACTATCTGCCTGGGCTGCTGAGCCGGAGCCAGCTCAGCAATTCCGAACGTCCAGGGATTCCTCCCACACCAAAGGTGCCGGCACCAAAAGCTCTTGCTGCTCTTCCAGTATCCAGGCAACCGCATTCACTGCCCCACAAACGCTGGGGCTGTCTCTTTCTGTACTCTCCCAAAGTCCAATACTATCTGCCTGGGCTGCTGAGCCGGAGCCAGCTCAGCAATTCCGAACGTCCAGGGATTCCTCCCACACCAAAGGTGCCGGCACCAAAAGCTCTTGCTGCTCTTCCAGTATCCAGGCAACCGCATTCACTGCCCCACAAACGCTGGGGCTGTCTCTTTCTGTACTCTCCCAAAGTCCAATACTATCTGCCTGGGCTGCTGAGCCGGAGCCAGCTCAGCAATTCCGAACGTCCAGGGATTCCTCCCACACCAAAGGTGCCGGCACCAAAAGCTCTTGCTGCTCTTCCAGTATCCAGGCAACCGCATTCACTGCCCCACAAACGCTGGGGCTGTCTCTTTCTGTACTCTCCCAAAGTCCAATACTATCTGCTGTGCACTGGTCCAGAGCCGACTAGCAATAGCGAACGTCCAGGGATTCCTCCCACACCAAAGGTGCCGGCACCAAAAGCTCTTGCTGCTCTTCCAGTATCCAGGCAACCGCATTCACTGCCCCACAAACGCTGGGGCTGTCTCTTTCTGTACTCTCCCAAAGTCCAATACTATCTGCCTGGGCTGCTGAGCCGGAGCCAGCTCAGCAATTCCGAACGTCCAGGGATTCCTCCCACACCAAAGGTGCCGGCACCAAAAGCTCTTGCTGCTCTTCCAGTATCCAGGCAACCGCATTCACTGCCCCACAAACGCTGGGGCTGTCTCTTTCTGTACTCTCCCAAAGTCCAATACTATCTGCCTGGGCTGCTGAGCCAGAGCCGACTAGCAATAGCGAACGTCCAGGGATTCCTCCCACACCAAAGGTGCCGGCACCAAAAGCTCTTGCTGCTCTTCCAGTATCCAGGCAACCGCATTCACTGCCCCACAAACGCTGGGGCTGTCTCTTTCTGTACTCTCCCAAAGTCCAATACTATCTGCCTGGGCTGCTGAGCCGGAGCCAGCTCAGCAATTCCGAACGTCCAGGGATTCCTCCCACACCAAAGGTGCCGGCACCAAAAGCTCTTGCTGCTCTTCCAGTATCCAGGCAACCGCATTCACTGCCCCACAAACGCTGGGGCTGTCTCTTTCTGTACTCTCCCAAAGTCCAATACTATCTGCCTGGGCTGCTGAGCCAGAGCCAACTCAGCAATTCCGAACGTCCAGGGATTCCTCCCACACCAAAGGTGCCGGCACCAAAAGCTCTTGCTGCTCTTCCAGTATCCAGGCAACCGCATTCACTGCCCCACAAACGCTGGGGCTGTCTCTTTCTGTACTCTCCCAAAGTCCAATACTATCTGCCTGGGCTGCTGAGCCGGAGCCAGCTCAGCAATTCCGAACGTCCAGGGATTCCTCCCACACCAAAGGTGCCGGCACCAAAAGCTCTTGCTGCTCTTCCAGTATCCAGGCAACCGCATTCACTGCCCCACAAACGCTGGGGCTGTCTCTTTCTGTACTCTCCCAAAGTCCAATACTATCTGCCTGGGCTGCTGAGCCGGAGCCAGCTCAGCAATAGCGAACGTCCAGGGATTCCTCCCACACCAAAGGTGCCGGGACCAAAAGCTCTTGCTGCTCTTCCAGTATCCAGGCAACCGCATTCACTGCCCCACAAACGCTGGGGCTGTCTCTTTCTGTACTCTCCCAAAGTCCAATACTATCTGCCTGGGCTGCTGAGCCGGAGCCAGCTCAGCAATTCCGAACGTCCAGGGATTCCTCCCACACCAAAGGTGCCGGCACCAAAAGCTCTTGCTGCTCTTCCAGTATCCAGGCAACCGCATTCACTGCCCCACAAACGCTGGGGCTGTCTCTTTCTGTACTCTCCCAAAGTCCAATACTATCTGCCTGGGCTGCTGAGCCGGAGCCAGCTCAGCAATTCCGAACGTCCAGGGATTCCTCCCACACCAAAGGTGCCGGCACCAAAAGCTCTTGCTGCTCTTCCAGTATCCAGGCAACCGCATTCACTGCCCCACAAACGCTGGGGCTGTCTCTTTCTGTACTCTCCCAAAGTCCAATACTATCTGCCTGGGCTGCTGAGCCGGAGCCAGCTCAGCAATTCCGAACGTCCAGGGATTCCTCCCACACCAAAGGTGCCGGCACCAAAAGCTCTTGCTGCTCTTCCAGTATCCAGGCAACCGCATTCACTGCCCCACAAACGCTGGGGCTGTCTCTTTCTGTACTCTCCCAAAGTCCAATACTATCTGCCTGGGCTGCTGAGCCGGAGCCAGCTCAGCAATTCCGAACGTCCAGGGATTCCTCCCACACCAAAGGTGCCGGCACCAAAAGCTCTTGCTGCTCTTCCAGTATCCAGGCAACCGCATTCACTGCCCCACAAACGCTGGGGCTGTCTCTTTCTGTACTCTCCCAAAGTCCAATACTATCTGCCTGGGCTGCTGAGCCGGAGCCAGCTCAGCAATTCCGAACGTCCAGGGATTCCTCCCACACCAAAGGTGCCGGCACCAAAAGCTCTTGCTGCTCTTCCAGTATCCAGGCAACCGCATTCACTGCCCCACAAACGCTGGGGCTGTCTCTTTCTGTACTCTCCCAAAGTCCAATACTATCTGCCTGGGCTGCTGAGCCGGAGCCAGCTCAGCAATTCCGAACGTCCAGGGATTCCTCCCACACCAAAGGTGCCGGCACCAAAAGCTCTTGCTGCTCTTCCAGTATCCAGGCAACCGCATTCACTGCCCCACAAACGCTGGGGCTGTCTCTTTCTGTACTCTCCCAAAGTCCAATACTATCTGCCTGGGCTGCTGAGCCGGAGCCAGCTCAGCAATTCCGAACGTCCAGGGATTCCTCCCACACCAAAGGTGCCGGCACCAAAAGCTCTTGCTGCTCTTCCAGTATCCAGGCAACCGCATTCACTGCCCCACAAACGCTGGGGCTGTCTCTTTCTGTACTCTCCCAAAGTCCAATACTATCTGCCTGGGCTGCTGAGCCGGAGCCAGCTCAGCAATTCCGAACGTCCAGGGATTCCTCCCACACCAAAGGTGCCGGCACCAAAAGCTCTTGCTGCTCTTCCAGTATCCAGGCAACCGCATTCACTGCCCCACAAACGCTGGGGCTGTCTCTTTCTGTACTCTCCCAAAGTCCAATACTATCTGCCTGGGCTGCTGAGCCGGAGCCAGCTCAGCAATTCCGAACGTCCAGGGATTCCTCCCACACCAAAGGTGCCGGCACCAAAAGCTCTTGCTGCTCTTCCAGTATCCAGGCAACCGCATTCACTGCCCCACAAACGCTGGGGCTGTCTCTTTCTGTACTCTCCCAAAGTCCAATACTATCTGCCTGGGCTGCTGAGCCGGAGCCAGCTCAGCAATTCCGAACGTCCAGGGATTCCTCCCACACCAAAGGTGCCGGCACCAAAAGCTCTTGCTGCTCTTCCAGTATCCAGGCAACCGCATTCACTGCCCCACAAACGCTGGGGCTGTCTCTTTCTGTACTCTCCCAAAGTCCAATACTATCTGCCTGGGCTGCTGAGCCGGAGCCAGCTCAGCAATTCCGAACGTCCAGGGATTCCTCCCACACCAAAGGTGCCGGCACCAAAAGCTCTTGCTGCTCTTCCAGTATCCAGGCAACCGCATTCACTGCCCCACAAACGCTGGGGCTGTCTCTTTCTGTACTCTCCCAAAGTCCAATACTATCTGCCTGGGCTGCTGAGCCGGAGCCAGCTCAGCAATTCCGAACGTCCAGGGATTCCTCCCACACCAAAGGTGCCGGCACCAAAAGCTCTTGCTGCTCTTCCAGTATCCAGGCAACCGCATTCACTGCCCCACAAACGCTGGGGCTGTCTCTTTCTGTACTCTCCCAAAGTCCAATACTATCTGCCTGGGCTGCTGAGCCAGAGCCAGCTCAGCAATTCCGAACGTCCAGGGATTCCTCCCACACCAAAGGTGCCGGCACCAAAAGCTCTTGCTGCTCTTCCAGTATCCAGGCAACCGCATTCACTGCCCCACAAACGCTGGGGCTGTCTCTTTCTGTACTCTCCCAAAGTCCAATACTATCTGCCTGGGCTGCTGAGCCGGAGCCAGCTCAGCAATTCCGAACGTCCAGGGATTCCTCCCACACCAAAGGTGCCGGCACCAAAAGCTCTTGCTGCTCTTCCAGTATCCAGGCAACCGCATTCACTGCCCCACAAACGCTGGGGCTGTCTCTTTCTGTACTCTCCCAAAGTCCAATACTATCTGCCTGGGCTGCTGAGCCGGAGCCAGCTCAGCAATTCCGAACGTCCAGGGATTCCTCCCACACCAAAGGTGCCGGCACCAAAAGCTCTTGCTGCTCTTCCAGTATCCAGGCAACCGCATTCACTGCCCCACAAACGCTGGGGCTGTCTCTTTCTGTACTCTCCCAAAGTCCAATACTATCTGCCTGGGCTGCTGAGCCGGAGCCAGCTCAGCAATTCCGAACGTCCAGGGATTCCTCCCACACCAAAGGTGCCGGCACCAAAAGCTCTTGCTGCTCTTCCAGTATCCAGGCAACCGCATTCACTGCCCCACAAACGCTGGGGCTGTCTCTTTCTGTACTCTCCCAAAGTCCAATACTATCTGCCTGGGCTGCTGAGCCGGAGCCAGCTCAGCAATAGCGAACGTCCAGGGATTCCTCCCACACCAAAGGTGCCGGCACCAAAAGCTCTTGCTGCTCTTCCAGTATCCAGGCAACCGCATTCACTGCCCCACAAACGCTGGGGCTGTCTCTTTCTGTACTCTCCCAAAGTCCAATACTATCTGCCTGGGCTGCTGAGCCGGAGCCAGCTCAGCAATTCCGAACGTCCAGGGATTCCTCCCACACCAAAGGTGCCGGCACCAAAAGCTCTTGCTGCTCTTCCAGTATCCAGGCAACCGCATTCACTGCCCCACAAACGCTGGGGCTGTCTCTTTCTGTACTCTCCCAAAGTCCAATACTATCTGCCTGGGCTGCTGAGCCGGAGCCAGCTCAGCAATTCCGAACGTCCAGGGATTCCTCCCACACCAAAGGTGCCGGCACCAAAAGCTCTTGCTGCTCTTCCAGTATCCAGGCAACCGCATTCACTGCCCCACAAACGCTGGGGCTGTCTCTTTCTGTACTCTCCCAAAGTCCAATACTATCTGCCTGGGCTGCTGAGCCGGAGCCAGCTCAGCAATTCCGAACGTCCAGGGATTCCTCCCACACCAAAGGTGCCGGCACCAAAAGCTCTTGCTGCTCTTCCAGTATCCAGGCAACCGCATTCACTGCCCCACAAACGCTGGGGCTGTCTCTTTCTGTACTCTCCCAAAGTCCAATACTATCTGCCTGGGCTGCTGAGCCGGAGCCAGCTCAGCAATTCCGAACGTCCAGGGATTCCTCCCACACCAAAGGTGCCGGCACCAAAAGCTCTTGCTGCTCTTCCAGTATCCAGGCAACCGCATTCACTGCCCCACAAACGCTGGGGCTGTCTCTTTCTGTACTCTCCCAAAGTCCAATACTATCTGCCTGGGCTGCTGAGCCGGAGCCAGCTCAGCAATTCCGAACGTCCAGGGATTCCTCCCACACCAAAGGTGCCGGCACCAAAAGCTCTTGCTGCTCTTCCAGTATCCAGGCAACCGCATTCACTGCCCCACAAACGCTGGGGCTGTCTCTTTCTGTACTCTCCCAAAGTCCAATACTATCTGCCTGGGCTGCTGAGCCAGAGCCAACTCAGCAATTCCGAACGTCCAGGGATTCCTCCCACACCAAAGGTGCCGGCACCAAAAGCTCTTGCTGCTCTTCCAGTATCCAGGCAACCGCATTCACTGCCCCACAAACGCTGGGGCTGTCTCTTTCTGTACTCTCCCAAAGTCCAATACTATCTGCCTGGGCTGCTGAGCCGGAGCCAGCTCAGCAATTCCGAACGTCCAGGGATTCCTCCCACACCAAAGGTGCCGGCACCAAAAGCTCTTGCTGCTCTTCCAGTATCCAGGCAACCGCATTCACTGCCCCACAAACGCTGGGGCTGTCTCTTTCTGTACTCTCCCAAAGTCCAATACTATCTGCCTGGGCTGCTGAGCCGGAGCCAGCTCAGCAATTCCGAACGTCCAGGGATTCCTCCCACACCAAAGGTGCCGGCACCAAAAGCTCTTGCTGCTCTTCCAGTATCCAGGCAACCGCATTCACTGCCCCACAAACGCTGGGGCTGTCTCTTTCTGTACTCTCCCAAAGTCCAATACTATCTGCCTGGGCTGCTGAGCCGGAGCCAGCTCAGCAATTCCGAACGTCCAGGGATTCCTCCCACACCAAAGGTGCCGGCACCAAAAGCTCTTGCTGCTCTTCCAGTATCCAGGCAACCGCATTCACTGCCCCACAAACGCTGGGGCTGTCTCTTTCTGTACTCTCCCAAAGTCCAATACTATCTGCCTGGGCTGCTGAGCCGGAGCCAGCTCAGCAATTCCGAACGTCCAGGGATTCCTCCCACACCAAAGGTGCCGGCACCAAAAGCTCTTGCTGCTCTTCCAGTATCCAGGCAACCGCATTCACTGCCCCACAAACGCTGGGGCTGTCTCTTTCTGTACTCTCCCAAAGTCCAATACTATCTGCCTGGGCTGCTGAGCCGGAGCCAGCTCAGCAATTCCGAACGTCCAGGGATTCCTCCCACACCAAAGGTGCCGGCACCAAAAGCTCTTGCTGCTCTTCCAGTATCCAGGCAACCGCATTCACTGCCCCACAAACGCTGGGGCTGTCTCTTTCTGTACTCTCCCAAAGTCCAATACTATCTGCCTGGGCTGCTGAGCCGGAGCCAGCTCAGCAATTCCGAACGTCCAGGGATTCCTCCCACACCAAAGGTGCCGGCACCAAAAGCTCTTGCTGCTCTTCCAGTATCCAGGCAACCGCATTCACTGCCCCACAAACGCTGGGGCTGTCTCTTTCTGTACTCTCCCAAAGTCCAATACTATCTGCCTGGGCTGCTGAGCCGGAGCCAGCTCAGCAATTCCGAACGTCCAGGGATTCCTCCCACACCAAAGGTGCCGGCACCAAAAGCTCTTGCTGCTCTTCCAGTATCCAGGCAACCGCATTCACTGCCCCACAAACGCTGGGGCTGTCTCTTTCTGTACTCTCCCAAAGTCCAATACTATCTGCCTGGGCTGCTGAGCCGGAGCCAGCTCAGCAATTCCGAACGTCCAGGGATTCCTCCCACACCAAAGGTGCCGGCACCAAAAGCTCTTGCTGCTCTTCCAGTATCCAGGCAACCGCATTCACTGCCCCACAAACGCTGGGGCTGTCTCTTTCTGTACTCTCCCAAAGTCCAATACTATCTGCCTGGGCTGCTGAGCCGGAGCCAGCTCAGCAATTCCGAACGTCCAGGGATTCCTCCCACACCAAAGGTGCCGGCACCAAAAGCTCTTGCTGCTCTTCCAGTATCCAGGCAACCGCATTCACTGCCCCACAAACGCTGGGGCTGTCTCTTTCTGTACTCTCCCAAAGTCCAATACTATCTGCCTGGGCTGCTGAGCCGGAGCCAGCTCAGCAATTCCGAACGTCCAGGGATTCCTCCCACACCAAAGGTGCCGGCACCAAAAGCTCTTGCTGCTCTTCCAGTATCCAGGCAACCGCATTCACTGCCCCACAAACGCTGGGGCTGTCTCTTTCTGTACTCTCCCAAAGTCCAATACTATCTGCCTGGGCTGCTGAGCCGGAGCCAGCTCAGCAATTCCGAACGTCCAGGGATTCCTCCCACACCAAAGGTGCCGGCACCAAAAGCTCTTGCTGCTCTTCCAGTATCCAGGCAACCGCATTCACTGCCCCACAAACGCTGGGGCTGTCTCTTTCTGTACTCTCCCAAAGTCCAATACTATCTGCCTGGGCTGCTGAGCCGGAGCCAGCTCAGCAATAGCGAACGTCCAGGGATTCCTCCCACACCAAAGGTGCCGGCACCAAAAGCTCTTGCTGCTCTTCCAGTATCCAGGCAACCGCATTCACTGCCCCACAAACGCTGGGGCTGTCTCTTTCTGTACTCTCCCAAAGTCCAATACTATCTGCCTGGGCTGCTGAGCCGGAGCCAGCTCAGCAATTCCGAACGTCCAGGGATTCCTCCCACACCAAAGGTGCCGGCACCAAAAGCTCTTGCTGCTCTTCCAGTATCCAGGCAACCGCATTCACTGCCCCACAAACGCTGGGGCTGTCTCTTTCTGTACTCTCCCAAAGTCCAATACTATCTGCCTGGGCTGCTGGTCCAGAGCCCGCTCAGCAATTCCGAACGTCCAGGGATTCCTCCCACACCAAAGGTGCCGGCACCAAAAGCTCTTGCTGCTCTTCCAGTATCCAGGCAACCGCATTCACTGCCCCACAAACGCTGGGGCTGTCTCTTTCTGTACTCTCCCAAAGTCCAATACTATCTGCCTGGGCTGCTGAGCCGGAGCCAGCTCAGCAATTCCGAACGTCCAGGGATTCCTCCCACACCAAAGGTGCCGGCACCAAAAGCTCTTGCTGCTCTTCCAGTATCCAGGCAACCGCATTCACTGCCCCACAAACGCTGGGGCTGTCTCTTTCTGTACTCTCCCAAAGTCCAATACTATCTGCCTGGGCTGCTGAGCCGGAGCCAGCTCAGCAATTCCGAACGTCCAGGGATTCCTCCCACACCAAAGGTGCCGGCACCAAAAGCTCTTGCTGCTCTTCCAGTATCCAGGCAACCGCATTCACTGCCCCACAAACGCTGGGGCTGTCTCTTTCTGTACTCTCCCAAAGTCCAATACTATCTGCCTGGGCTGCTGAGCCAGAGCCAGCTCAGCAATAGCGAACGTCCAGGGATTCCTCCCACACCAAAGGTGCCGGCACCAAAAGCTCTTGCTGCTCTTCCAGTATCCAGGCAACCGCATTCACTGCCCCACAAACGCTGGGGCTGTCTCTTTCTGTACTCTCCCAAAGTCCAATACTATCTGCCTGGGCTGCTGAGCCGGAGCCAGCTCAGCAATTCCGAACGTCCAGGGATTCCTCCCACACCAAAGGTGCCGGCACCAAAAGCTCTTGCTGCTCTTCCAGTATCCAGGCAACCGCATTCACTGCCCCACAAACGCTGGGGCTGTCTCTTTCTGGACTCTCCCAAAGTCCAATACTATCTGCCTGGGCTGCTGGTCCAGAGCCAGCTCAGCAATAGCGAACGTCCAGGGATTCCTCCCACACCAAAGGTGCCGGCACCAAAAGCTCTTGCTGCTCTTCCAGTATCCAGGCAACCGCATTCACTGCCCCACAAACGCTGGGGCTGTCTCTTTCTGTACTCTCCCAAAGTCCAATACTATCTGCCTGGGCTGCTGAGCCGGAGCCAGCTCAGCAATTCCGAACGTCCAGGGATTCCTCCCACACCAAAGGTGCCGGGACCAAAAGCTCTTGCTGCTCTTCCAGTATCCAGGCAACCGCATTCACTGCCCCACAAACGCTGGGGCTGTCTCTTTCTGTACTCTCCCAAAGTCCAATACTATCTGCCTGGGCTGCTGAGCCGGAGCCAGCTCAGCAATTCCGAACGTCCAGGGATTCCTCCCACACCAAAGGTGCCGGCACCAAAAGCTCTTGCTGCTCTTCCAGTATCCAGGCAACCGCATTCACTGCCCCACAAACGCTGGGGCTGTCTCTTTCTGTACTCTCCCAAAGTCCAATACTATCTGCCTGGGCTGCTGAGCCGGAGCCAGCTCAGCAATTCCGAACGTCCAGGGATTCCTCCCACACCAAAGGTGCCGGCACCAAAAGCTCTTGCTGCTCTTCCAGTATCCAGGCAACCGCATTCACTGCCCCACAAACGCTGGGGCTGTCTCTTTCTGTACTCTCCCAAAGTCCAATACTATCTGCCTGGGCTGCTGAGCCGGAGCCAGCTCAGCAATTCCGAACGTCCAGGGATTCCTCCCACACCAAAGGTGCCGGCACCAAAAGCTCTTGCTGCTCTTCCAGTATCCAGGCAACCGCATTCACTGCCCCACAAACGCTGGGGCTGTCTCTTTCTGTACTCTCCCAAAGTCCAATACTATCTGCCTGGGCTGCTGAGCCGGAGCCAGCTCAGCAATTCCGAACGTCCAGGGATTCCTCCCACACCAAAGGTGCCGGCACCAAAAGCTCTTGCTGCTCTTCCAGTATCCAGGCAACCGCATTCACTGCCCCACAAACGCTGGGGCTGTCTCTTTCTGTACTCTCCCAAAGTCCAATACTATCTGCCTGGGCTGCTGAGCCGGAGCCAGCTCAGCAATTCCGAACGTCCAGGGATTCCTCCCACACCAAAGGTGCCGGCACCAAAAGCTCTTGCTGCTCTTCCAGTATCCAGGCAACCGCATTCACTGCCCCACAAACGCTGGGGCTGTCTCTTTCTGTACTCTCCCAAAGTCCAATACTATCTGCCTGGGCTGCTGAGCCGGAGCCAGCTCAGCAATTCCGAACGTCCAGGGATTCCTCCCACACCAAAGGTGCCGGCACCAAAAGCTCTTGCTGCTCTTCCAGTATCCAGGCAACCGCATTCACTGCCCCACAAACGCTGGGGCTGTCTCTTTCTGTACTCTCCCAAAGTCCAATACTATCTGCCTGGGCTGCTGAGCCGGAGCCAGCTCAGCAATTCCGAACGTCCAGGGATTCCTCCCACACCAAAGGTGCCGGCACCAAAAGCTCTTGCTGCTCTTCCAGTATCCAGGCAACCGCATTCACTGCCCCACAAACGCTGGGGCTGTCTCTTTCTGTACTCTCCCAAAGTCCAATACTATCTGCCTGGGCTGCTGAGCCGGAGCCGACTAGCAATAGCGAACGTCCAGGGATTCCTCCCACACCAAAGGTGCCGGCACCAAAAGCTCTTGCTGCTCTTCCAGTATCCAGGCAACCGCATTCACTGCCCCACAAACGCTGGGGCTGTCTCTTTCTGTACTCTCCCAAAGTCCAATACTATCTGCCTGGGCTGCTGAGCCGGAGCCAGCTCAGCAATTCCGAACGTCCAGGGATTCCTCCCACACCAAAGGTGCCGGCACCAAAAGCTCTTGCTGCTCTTCCAGTATCCAGGCAACCGCATTCACTGCCCCACAAACGCTGGGGCTGTCTCTTTCTGTACTCTCCCAAAGTCCAATACTATCTGCCTGGGCTGCTGGTCCAGAGCCGACTAGCAATAGCGAACGTCCAGGGATTCCTCCCACACCAAAGGTGCCGGCACCAAAAGCTCTTGCTGCTCTTCCAGTATCCAGGCAACCGCATTCACTGCCCCACAAACGCTGGGGCTGTCTCTTTCTGTACTCTCCCAAAGTCCAATACTATCTGCCTGGGCTGCTGAGCCGGAGCCAGCTCAGCAATTCCGAACGTCCAGGGATTCCTCCCACACCAAAGGTGCCGGCACCAAAAGCTCTTGCTGCTCTTCCAGTATCCAGGCAACCGCATTCACTGCCCCACAAACGCTGGGGCTGTCTCTTTCTGTACTCTCCCAAAGTCCAATACTATCTGCCTGGGCTGCTGAGCCGGAGCCAGCTCAGCAATTCCGAACGTCCAGGGATTCCTCCCACACCAAAGGTGCCGGCACCAAAAGCTCTTGCTGCTCTTCCAGTATCCAGGCAACCGCATTCACTGCCCCACAAACGCTGGGGCTGTCTCTTTCTGTACTCTCCCAAAGTCCAATACTATCTGCCTGGGCTGCTGAGCCGGAGCCAGCTCAGCAATTCCGAACGTCCAGGGATTCCTCCCACACCAAAGGTGCCGGCACCAAAAGCTCTTGCTGCTCTTCCAGTATCCAGGCAACCGCATTCACTGCCCCACAAACGCTGGGGCTGTCTCTTTCTGTACTCTCCCAAAGTCCAATACTATCTGCCTGGGCTGCTGAGCCGGAGCCAGCTCAGCAATTCCGAACGTCCAGGGATTCCTCCCACACCAAAGGTGCCGGCACCAAAAGCTCTTGCTGCTCTTCCAGTATCCAGGCAACCGCATTCACTGCCCCACAAACGCTGGGGCTGTCTCTTTCTGTACTCTCCCAAAGTCCAATACTATCTGCCTGGGCTGCTGAGCCGGAGCCAGCTCAGCAATTCCGAACGTCCAGGGATTCCTCCCACACCAAAGGTGCCGGCACCAAAAGCTCTTGCTGCTCTTCCAGTATCCAGGCAACCGCATTCACTGCCCCACAAACGCTGGGGCTGTCTCTTTCTGTACTCTCCCAAAGTCCAATACTATCTGCCTGGGCTGCTGAGCCGGAGCCAGCTCAGCAATTCCGAACGTCCAGGGATTCCTCCCACACCAAAGGTGCCGGCACCAAAAGCTCTTGCTGCTCTTCCAGTATCCAGGCAACCGCATTCACTGCCCCACAAACGCTGGGGCTGTCTCTTTCTGTACTCTCCCAAAGTCCAATACTATCTGCCTGGGCTGCTGAGCCGGAGCCAGCTCAGCAATTCCGAACGTCCAGGGATTCCTCCCACACCAAAGGTGCCGGCACCAAAAGCTCTTGCTGCTCTTCCAGTATCCAGGCAACCGCATTCACTGCCCCACAAACGCTGGGGCTGTCTCTTTCTGTACTCTCCCAAAGTCCAATACTATCTGCCTGGGCTGCTGAGCCGGAGCCAGCTCAGCAATTCCGAACGTCCAGGGATTCCTCCCACACCAAAGGTGCCGGCACCAAAAGCTCTTGCTGCTCTTCCAGTATCCAGGCAACTGCATTCACTGCCCCACAAACGCTGGGGCTGTCTCTTTCTGTACTCTCCCAAAGTCCAATACTATCTGCCTGGGCTGCTGAGCCGGAGCCAGCTCAGCAATTCCGAACGTCCAGGGATTCCTCCCACACCAAAGGTGCCGGCACCAAAAGCTCTTGCTGCTCTTCCAGTATCCAGGCAACCGCATTCACTGCCCCACAAACGCTGGGGCTGTCTCTTTCTGTACTCTCCCAAAGTCCAATACTATCTGCCTGGGCTGCTGAGCCGGAGCCAGCTCAGCAATTCCGAACGTCCAGGGATTCCTCCCACACCAAAGGTGCCGGCACCAAAAGCTCTTGCTGCTCTTCCAGTATCCAGGCAACCGCATTCACTGCCCCACAAACGCTGGGGCTGTCTCTTTCTGTACTCTCCCAAAGTCCAATACTATCTGCCTGGGCTGCTGAGCCGGAGCCAGCTCAGCAATTCCGAACGTCCAGGGATTCCTCCCACACCAAAGGTGCCGGCACCAAAAGCTCTTGCTGCTCTTCCAGTATCCAGGCAACCGCATTCACTGCCCCACAAACGCTGGGGCTGTCTCTTTCTGTACTCTCCCAAAGTCCAATACTATCTGCCTGGGCTGCTGAGCCGGAGCCAGCTCAGCAATTCCGAACGTCCAGGGATTCCTCCCACACCAAAGGTGCCGGCACCAAAAGCTCTTGCTGCTCTTCCAGTATCCAGGCAACCGCATTCACTGCCCCACAAACGCTGGGGCTGTCTCTTTCTGTACTCTCCCAAAGTCCAATACTATCTGCCTGGGCTGCTGAGCCGGAGCCAGCTCAGCAATTCCGAACGTCCAGGGATTCCTCCCACACCAAAGGTGCCGGCACCAAAAGCTCTTGCTGCTCTTCCAGTATCCAGGCAACCGCATTCACTGCCCCACAAACGCTGGGGCTGTCTCTTTCTGTACTCTCCCAAAGTCCAATACTATCTGCCTGGGCTGCTGAGCCGGAGCCAGCTCAGCAATAGCGAACGTCCAGGGATTCCTCCCACACCAAAGGTGCCGGCACCAAAAGCTCTTGCTGCTCTTCCAGTATCCAGGCAACCGCATTCACTGCCCCACAAACGCTGGGGCTGTCTCTTTCTGTACTCTCCCAAAGTCCAATACTATCTGCCTGGGCTGCTGAGCCGGAGCCAGCTCAGCAATTCCGAACGTCCAGGGATTCCTCCCACACCAAAGGTGCCGGCACCAAAAGCTCTTGCTGCTCTTCCAGTATCCAGGCAACCGCATTCACTGCCCCACAAACGCTGGGGCTGTCTCTTTCTGTACTCTCCCAAAGTCCAATACTATCTGCCTGGGCTGCTGAGCCGGAGCCAGCTCAGCAATAGCGAACGTCCAGGGATTCCTCCCACACCAAAGGTGCCGGGACCAAAAGCTCTTGCTGCTCTTCCAGTATCCAGGCAACCGCATTCACTGCCCCACAAACGCTGGGGCTGTCTCTTTCTGTACTCTCCCAAAGTCCAATACTATCTGCCTGGGCTGCTGAGCCGGAGCCAGCTCAGCAATTCCGAACGTCCAGGGATTCCTCCCACACCAAAGGTGCCGGCACCAAAAGCTCTTGCTGCTCTTCCAGTATCCAGGCAACCGCATTCACTGCCCCACAAACGCTGGGGCTGTCTCTTTCTGTACTCTCCCAAAGTCCAATACTATCTGCCTGGGCTGCTGAGCCGGAGCCAGCTCAGCAATTCCGAACGTCCAGGGATTCCTCCCACACCAAAGGTGCCGGCACCAAAAGCTCTTGCTGCTCTTCCAGTATCCAGGCAACCGCATTCACTGCCCCACAAACGCTGGGGCTGTCTCTTTCTGTACTCTCCCAAAGTCCAATACTATCTGCCTGGGCTGCTGAGCCAGAGCCGACTAGCAATAGCGAACGTCCAGGGATTCCTCCCACACCAAAGGTGCCGGCACCAAAAGCTCTTGCTGCTCTTCCAGTATCCAGGCAACCGCATTCACTGCCCCACAAACGCTGGGGCTGTCTCTTTCTGTACTCTCCCAAAGTCCAATACTATCTGCCTGGGCTGCTGAGCCGGAGCCAGCTCAGCAATTCCGAACGTCCAGGGATTCCTCCCACACCAAAGGTGCCGGCACCAAAAGCTCTTGCTGCTCTTCCAGTATCCAGGCAACCGCATTCACTGCCCCACAAACGCTGGGGCTGTCTCTTTCTGTACTCTCCCAAAGTCCAATACTATCTGCCTGGGCTGCTGAGCCGGAGCCAGCTCAGCAATAGCGAACGTCCAGGGATTCCTCCCACACCAAAGGTGCCGGCACCAAAAGCTCTTGCTGCTCTTCCAGTATCCAGGCAACCGCATTCACTGCCCCACAAACGCTGGGGCTGTCTCTTTCTGTACTCTCCCAAAGTCCAATACTATCTGCCTGGGCTGCTGAGCCGGAGCCAGCTCAGCAATTCCGAACGTCCAGGGATTCCTCCCACACCAAAGGTGCCGGCACCAAAAGCTCTTGCTGCTCTTCCAGTATCCAGGCAACCGCATTCACTGCCCCACAAACGCTGGGGCTGTCTCTTTCTGTACTCTCCCAAAGTCCAATACTATCTGCCTGGGCTGCTGAGCCGGAGCCAGCTCAGCAATTCCGAACGTCCAGGGATTCCTCCCACACCAAAGGTGCCGGCACCAAAAGCTCTTGCTGCTCTTCCAGTATCCAGGCAACCGCATTCACTGCCCCACAAACGCTGGGGCTGTCTCTTTCTGTACTCTCCCAAAGTCCAATACTATCTGCCTGGGCTGCTGAGCCGGAGCCAGCTCAGCAATTCCGAACGTCCAGGGATTCCTCCCACACCAAAGGTGCCGGCACCAAAAGCTCTTGCTGCTCTTCCAGTATCCAGGCAACCGCATTCACTGCCCCACAAACGCTGGGGCTGTCTCTTTCTGTACTCTCCCAAAGTCCAATACTATCTGCCTGGGCTGCTGAGCCGGAGCCAGCTCAGCAATTCCGAACGTCCAGGGATTCCTCCCACACCAAAGGTGCCGGCACCAAAAGCTCTTGCTGCTCTTCCAGTATCCAGGCAACCGCATTCACTGCCCCACAAACGCTGGGGCTGTCTCTTTCTGTACTCTCCCAAAGTCCAATACTATCTGCCTGGGCTGCTGAGCCGGAGCCAGCTCAGCAATTCCGAACGTCCAGGGATTCCTCCCACACCAAAGGTGCCGGCACCAAAAGCTCTTGCTGCTCTTCCAGTATCCAGGCAACCGCATTCACTGCCCCACAAACGCTGGGGCTGTCTCTTTCTGTACTCTCCCAAAGTCCAATACTATCTGCCTGGGCTGCTGAGCCGGAGCCAGCTCAGCAATTCCGAACGTCCAGGGATTCCTCCCACACCAAAGGTGCCGGCACCAAAAGCTCTTGCTGCTCTTCCAGTATCCAGGCAACCGCATTCACTGCCCCACAAACGCTGGGGCTGTCTCTTTCTGTACTCTCCCAAAGTCCAATACTATCTGCCTGGGCTGCTGAGCCGGAGCCAGCTCAGCAATTCCGAACGTCCAGGGATTCCTCCCACACCAAAGGTGCCGGCACCAAAAGCTCTTGCTGCTCTTCCAGTATCCAGGCAACCGCATTCACTGCCCCACAAACGCTGGGGCTGTCTCTTTCTGTACTCTCCCAAAGTCCAATACTATCTGCCTGGGCTGCTGAGCCGGAGCCAGCTCAGCAATTCCGAACGTCCAGGGATTCCTCCCACACCAAAGGTGCCGGCACCAAAAGCTCTTGCTGCTCTTCCAGTATCCAGGCAACCGCATTCACTGCCCCACAAACGCTGGGGCTGTCTCTTTCTGTACTCTCCCAAAGTCCAATACTATCTGCCTGGGCTGCTGAGCCGGAGCCAGCTCAGCAATTCCGAACGTCCAGGGATTCCTCCCACACCAAAGGTGCCGGGACCAAAAGCTCTTGCTGCTCTTCCAGTATCCAGGCAACCGCATTCACTGCCCCACAAACGCTGGGGCTGTCTCTTTCTGTACTCTCCCAAAGTCCAATACTATCTGCCTGGGCTGCTGAGCCGGAGCCAGCTCAGCAATTCCGAACGTCCAGGGATTCCTCCCACACCAAAGGTGCCGGCACCAAAAGCTCTTGCTGCTCTTCCAGTATCCAGGCAACCGCATTCACTGCCCCACAAACGCTGGGGCTGTCTCTTTCTGTACTCTCCCAAAGTCCAATACTATCTGCCTGGGCTGCTGAGCCGGAGCCAGCTCAGCAATTCCGAACGTCCAGGGATTCCTCCCACACCAAAGGTGCCGGCACCAAAAGCTCTTGCTGCTCTTCCAGTATCCAGGCAACCGCATTCACTGCCCCACAAACGCTGGGGCTGTCTCTTTCTGTACTCTCCCAAAGTCCAATACTATCTGCCTGGGCTGCTGAGCCAGAGCCAGCTCAGCAATAGCGAACGTCCAGGGATTCCTCCCACACCAAAGGTGCCGGCACCAAAAGCTCTTGCTGCTCTTCCAGTATCCAGGCAACCGCATTCACTGCCCCACAAACGCTGGGGCTGTCTCTTTCTGTACTCTCCCAAAGTCCAATACTATCTGCCTGGGCTGCTGAGCCGGAGCCAGCTCAGCAATTCCGAACGTCCAGGGATTCCTCCCACACCAAAGGTGCCGGCACCAAAAGCTCTTGCTGCTCTTCCAGTATCCAGGCAACCGCATTCACTGCCCCACAAACGCTGGGGCTGTCTCTTTCTGTACTCTCCCAAAGTCCAATACTATCTGCCTGGGCTGCTGGTCCAGAGCCGACTAGCAATAGCGAACGTCCAGGGATTCCTCCCACACCAAAGGTGCCGGCACCAAAAGCTCTTGCTGCTCTTCCAGTATCCAGGCAACCGCATTCACTGCCCCACAAACGCTGGGGCTGTCTCTTTCTGTACTCTCCCAAAGTCCAATACTATCTGCCTGGGCTGCTGAGCCGGAGCCAGCTCAGCAATTCCGAACGTCCAGGGATTCCTCCCACACCAAAGGTGCCGGCACCAAAAGCTCTTGCTGCTCTTCCAGTATCCAGGCAACCGCATTCACTGCCCCACAAACGCTGGGGCTGTCTCTTTCTGTACTCTCCCAAAGTCCAATACTATCTGCCTGGGCTGCTGAGCCGGAGCCAGCTCAGCAATTCCGAACGTCCAGGGATTCCTCCCACACCAAAGGTGCCGGCACCAAAAGCTCTTGCTGCTCTTCCAGTATCCAGGCAACCGCATTCACTGCCCCACAAACGCTGGGGCTGTCTCTTTCTGTACTCTCCCAAAGTCCAATACTATCTGCCTGGGCTGCTGAGCCGGAGCCAGCTCAGCAATTCCGAACGTCCAGGGATTCCTCCCACACCAAAGGTGCCGGCACCAAAAGCTCTTGCTGCTCTTCCAGTATCCAGGCAACCGCATTCACTGCCCCACAAACGCTGGGGCTGTCTCTTTCTGTACTCTCCCAAAGTCCAATACTATCTGCCTGGGCTGCTGAGCCGGAGCCAGCTCAGCAATTCCGAACGTCCAGGGATTCCTCCCACACCAAAGGTGCCGGCACCAAAAGCTCTTGCTGCTCTTCCAGTATCCAGGCAACCGCATTCACTGCCCCACAAACGCTGGGGCTGTCTCTTTCTGTACTCTCCCAAAGTCCAATACTATCTGCCTGGGCTGCTGAGCCGGAGCCAGCTCAGCAATTCCGAACGTCCAGGGATTCCTCCCACACCAAAGGTGCCGGCACCAAAAGCTCTTGCTGCTCTTCCAGTATCCAGGCAACCGCATTCACTGCCCCACAAACGCTGGGGCTGTCTCTTTCTGTACTCTCCCAAAGTCCAATACTATCTGCCTGGGCTGCTGAGCCGGAGCCAGCTCAGCAATTCCGAACGTCCAGGGATTCCTCCCACACCAAAGGTGCCGGCACCAAAAGCTCTTGCTGCTCTTCCAGTATCCAGGCAACCGCATTCACTGCCCCACAAACGCTGGGGCTGTCTCTTTCTGTACTCTCCCAAAGTCCAATACTATCTGCCTGGGCTGCTGAGCCGGAGCCAGCTCAGCAATTCCGAACGTCCAGGGATTCCTCCCACACCAAAGGTGCCGGCACCAAAAGCTCTTGCTGCTCTTCCAGTATCCAGGCAACCGCATTCACTGCCCCACAAACGCTGGGGCTGTCTCTTTCTGTACTCTCCCAAAGTCCAATACTATCTGCCTGGGCTGCTGGTCCAGAGCCACCTCAGCAATTCCGAACGTCCAGGGATTCCTCCCACACCAAAGGTGCCGGCACCAAAAGCTCTTGCTGCTCTTCCAGTATCCAGGCAACCGCATTCACTGCCCCACAAACGCTGGGGCTGTCTCTTTCTGTACTCTCCCAAAGTCCAATACTATCTGCCTGGGCTGCTGAGCCGGAGCCAGCTCAGCAATTCCGAACGTCCAGGGATTCCTCCCACACCAAAGGTGCCGGCACCAAAAGCTCTTGCTGCTCTTCCAGTATCCAGGCAACCGCATTCACTGCCCCACAAACGCTGGGGCTGTCTCTTTCTGTACTCTCCCAAAGTCCAATACTATCTGCCTGGGCTGCTGAGCCGGAGCCAGCTCAGCAATTCCGAACGTCCAGGGATTCCTCCCACACCAAAGGTGCCGGGACCAAAAGCTCTTGCTGCTCTTCCAGTATCCAGGCAACCGCATTCACTGCCCCACAAACGCTGGGGCTGTCTCTTTCTGTACTCTCCCAAAGTCCAATACTATCTGCCTGGGCTGCTGAGCCGGAGCCAGCTCAGCAATTCCGAACGTCCAGGGATTCCTCCCACACCAAAGGTGCCGGCACCAAAAGCTCTTGCTGCTCTTCCAGTATCCAGGCAACCGCATTCACTGCCCCACAAACGCTGGGGCTGTCTCTTTCTGTACTCTCCCAAAGTCCAATACTATCTGCCTGGGCTGCTGAGCCGGAGCCAGCTCAGCAATAGCGAACGTCCAGGGATTCCTCCCACACCAAAGGTGCCGGCACCAAAAGCTCTTGCTGCTCTTCCAGTATCCAGGCAACCGCATTCACTGCCCCACAAACGCTGGGGCTGTCTCTTTCTGTACTCTCCCAAAGTCCAATACTATCTGCCTGGGCTGCTGAGCCGGAGCCAGCTCAGCAATTCCGAACGTCCAGGGATTCCTCCCACACCAAAGGTGCCGGCACCAAAAGCTCTTGCTGCTCT
Source organism: Nipponia nippon (assembly GCF_047370975.1). Taxonomy (NCBI): domain Eukaryota; kingdom Metazoa; phylum Chordata; class Aves; order Pelecaniformes; family Threskiornithidae; genus Nipponia; species Nipponia nippon. The sequence goes on from NW_028262379.1 coordinate 29,598, forward strand.
TCCAGTATCCAGGCAACCGCATTCACTGCCCCACAAACGCTGGGGCTGTCTCTTTCTGTACTCTCCCAAAGTCCAATACTATCTGCCTGGGCTGCTGAGCCGGAGCCAGCTCAGCAATTCCGAACGTCCAGGGATTCCTCCCACACCAAAGGTGCCGGCACCAAAAGCTCTTGCTGCTCTTCCAGTATCCAGGCAACCGCATTCACTGCCCCACAAACGCTGGGGCTGTCTCTTTCTGTACTCTCCCAAAGTCCAATACTATCTGCCTGGGCTGCTGAGCCGGAGCCAGCTCAGCAATTCCGAACGTCCAGGGATTCCTCCCACACCAAAGGTGCCGGCACCAAAAGCTCTTGCTGCTCTTCCAGTATCCAGGCAACCGCATTCACTGCCCCACAAACGCTGGGGCTGTCTCTTTCTGTACTCTCCCAAAGTCCAATACTATCTGCCTGGGCTGCTGAGCCGGAGCCGATTAGCAATAGCGAACGTCCAGGGATTCCTCCCACACCAAAGGTGCCGGGACCAAAAGCTCTTGCTGCTCTTCCAGTATCCAGGCAACCGCATTCACTGCCCCACAAACGCTGGGGCTGTCTCTTTCTGTACTCTCCCAAAGTCCAATACTATCTGCCTGGGCTGCTGAGCCGGAGCCAGCTCAGCAATTCCGAACGTCCAGGGATTCCTCCCACACCAAAGGTGCCGGCACCAAAAGCTCTTGCTGCTCTTCCAGTATCCAGGCAACCGCATTCACTGCCCCACAAACGCTGGGGCTGTCTCTTTCTGTACTCTCCCAAAGTCCAATACTATCTGCCTGGGCTGCTGAGCCGGAGCCAGCTCAGCAATTCCGAACGTCCAGGGATTCCTCCCACACCAAAGGTGCCGGCACCAAAAGCTCTTGCTGCTCTTCCAGTATCCAGGCAACCGCATTCACTGCCCCACAAACGCTGGGGCTGTCTCTTTCTGTACTCTCCCAAAGTCCAATACTATCTGCCTGGGCTGCTGAGCCGGAGCCAGCTCAGCAATAGCGAACGTCCAGGGATTCCTCCCACACCAAAGGTGCCGGGACCAAAAGCTCTTGCTGCTCTTCCAGTATCCAGGCAACCGCATTCACTGCCCCACAAACGCTGGGGCTGTCTCTTTCTGTACTCTCCCAAAGTCCAATACTATCTGCCTGGGCTGCTGAGCCGGAGCCAGCTCAGCAATTCCGAACGTCCAGGGATTCCTCCCACACCAAAGGTGCCGGCACCAAAAGCTCTTGCTGCTCTTCCAGTATCCAGGCAACCGCATTCACTGCCCCACAAACGCTGGGGCTGTCTCTTTCTGTACTCTCCCAAAGTCCAATACTATCTGCCTGGGCTGCTGAGCCGGAGCCAGCTCAGCAATTCCGAACGTCCAGGGATTCCTCCCACACCAAAGGTGCCGGCACCAAAAGCTCTTGCTGCTCTTCCAGTATCCAGGCAACCGCATTCACTGCCCCACAAACGCTGGGGCTGTCTCTTTCTGTACTCTCCCAAAGTCCAATACTATCTGCCTGGGCTGCTGAGCCGGAGCCAGCTCAGCAATTCCGAACGTCCAGGGATTCCTCCCACACCAAAGGTGCCGGCACCAAAAGCTCTTGCTGCTCTTCCAGTATCCAGGCAACCGCATTCACTGCCCCACAAACGCTGGGGCTGTCTCTTTCTGTACTCTCCCAAAGTCCAATACTATCTGCCTGGGCTGCTGAGCCGGAGCCAGCTCAGCAATTCCGAACGTCCAGGGATTCCTCCCACACCAAAGGTGCCGGCACCAAAAGCTCTTGCTGCTCTTCCAGTATCCAGGCAACCGCATTCACTGCCCCACAAACGCTGGGGCTGTCTCTTTCTGTACTCTCCCAAAGTCCAATACTATCTGCCTGGGCTGCTGAGCCGGAGCCAGCTCAGCAATTCCGAACGTCCAGGGATTCCTCCCACACCAAAGGTGCCGGCACCAAAAGCTCTTGCTGCTCTTCCAGTATCCAGGCAACCGCATTCACTGCCCCACAAACGCTGGGGCTGTCTCTTTCTGTACTCTCCCAAAGTCCAATACTATCTGCCTGGGCTGCTGAGCCGGAGCCGACTAGCAATAGCGAACGTCCAGGGATTCCTCCCACACCAAAGGTGCCGGCACCAAAAGCTCTTGCTGCTCTTCCAGTATCCAGGCAACCGCATTCACTGCCCCACAAACGCTGGGGCTGTCTCTTTCTGTACTCTCCCAAAGTCCAATACTATCTGCCTGGGCTGCTGAGCCGGAGCCAGCTCAGCAATTCCGAACGTCCAGGGATTCCTCCCACACCAAAGGTGCCGGCACCAAAAGCTCTTGCTGCTCTTCCAGTATCCAGGCAACCGCATTCACTGCCCCACAAACGCTGGGGCTGTCTCTTTCTGTACTCTCCCAAAGTCCAATACTATCTGCCTGGGCTGCTGAGCCGGAGCCAGCTCAGCAATTCCGAACGTCCAGGGATTCCTCCCACACCAAAGGTGCCGGCACCAAAAGCTCTTGCTGCTCTTCCAGTATCCAGGCAACCGCATTCACTGCCCCACAAACGCTGGGGCTGTCTCTTTCTGTACTCTCCCAAAGTCCAATACTATCTGCCTGGGCTGCTGAGCCGGAGCCAGCTCAGCAATTCCGAACGTCCAGGGATTCCTCCCACACCAAAGGTGCCGGCACCAAAAGCTCTTGCTGCTCTTCCAGTATCCAGGCAACCGCATTCACTGCCCCACAAACGCTGGGGCTGTCTCTTTCTGTACTCTCCCAAAGTCCAATACTATCTGCCTGGGCTGCTGAGCCGGAGCCAGCTCAGCAATTCCGAACGTCCAGGGATTCCTCCCACACCAAAGGTGCCGGCACCAAAAGCTCTTGCTGCTCTTCCAGTATCCAGGCAACCGCATTCACTGCCCCACAAACGCTGGGGCTGTCTCTTTCTGTACTCTCCCAAAGTCCAATACTATCTGCCTGGGCTGCTGAGCCGGAGCCAGCTCAGCAATTCCGAACGTCCAGGGATTCCTCCCACACCAAAGGTGCCGGCACCAAAAGCTCTTGCTGCTCTTCCAGTATCCAGGCAACCGCATTCACTGCCCCACAAACGCTGGGGCTGTCTCTTTCTGTACTCTCCCAAAGTCCAATACTATCTGCCTGGGCTGCTGAGCCGGAGCCAGCTCAGCAATTCCGAACGTCCAGGGATTCCTCCCACACCAAAGGTGCCGGGACCAAAAGCTCTTGCTGCTCTTCCAGTATCCAGGCAACCGCATTCACTGCCCCACAAACGCTGGGGCTGTCTCTTTCTGTACTCTCCCAAAGTCCAATACTATCTGCCTGGGCTGCTGAGCCGGAGCCAGCTCAGCAATTCCGAACGTCCAGGGATTCCTCCCACACCAAAGGTGCCGGCACCAAAAGCTCTTGCTGCTCTTCCAGTATCCAGGCAACCGCATTCACTGCCCCACAAACGCTGGGGCTGTCTCTTTCTGTACTCTCCCAAAGTCCAATACTATCTGCCTGGGCTGCTGAGCCGGAGCCAGCTCAGCAATTCCGAACGTCCAGGGATTCCTCCCACACCAAAGGTGCCGGCACCAAAAGCTCTTGCTGCTCTTCCAGTATCCAGGCAACCGCATTCACTGCCCCACAAACGCTGGGGCTGTCTCTTTCTGTACTCTCCCAAAGTCCAATACTATCTGCCTGGGCTGCTGAGCCGGAGCCAGCTCAGCAATAGCGAACGTCCAGGGATTCCTCCCACACCAAAGGTGCCGGGACCAAAAGCTCTTGCTGCTCTTCCAGTATCCAGGCAACCGCATTCACTGCCCCACAAACGCTGGGGCTGTCTCTTTCTGTACTCTCCCAAAGTCCAATACTATCTGCCTGGGCTGCTGAGCCGGAGCCAGCTCAGCAATTCCGAACGTCCAGGGATTCCTCCCACACCAAAGGTGCCGGCACCAAAAGCTCTTGCTGCTCTTCCAGTATCCAGGCAACCGCATTCACTGCCCCACAAACGCTGGGGCTGTCTCTTTCTGTACTCTCCCAAAGTCCAATACTATCTGCCTGGGCTGCTGAGCCGGAGCCAGCTCAGCAATTCCGAACGTCCAGGGATTCCTCCCACACCAAAGGTGCCGGCACCAAAAGCTCTTGCTGCTCTTCCAGTATCCAGGCAACCGCATTCACTGCCCCACAAACGCTGGGGCTGTCTCTTTCTGTACTCTCCCAAAGTCCAATACTATCTGCCTGGGCTGCTGAGCCGGAGCCAGCTCAGCAATTCCGAACGTCCAGGGATTCCTCCCACACCAAAGGTGCCGGCACCAAAAGCTCTTGCTGCTCTTCCAGTATCCAGGCAACCGCATTCACTGCCCCACAAACGCTGGGGCTGTCTCTTTCTGTACTCTCCCAAAGTCCAATACTATCTGCCTGGGCTGCTGAGCCGGAGCCAGCTCAGCAATTCCGAACGTCCAGGGATTCCTCCCACACCAAAGGTGCCGGCACCAAAAGCTCTTGCTGCTCTTCCAGTATCCAGGCAACCGCATTCACTGCCCCACAAACGCTGGGGCTGTCTCTTTCTGTACTCTCCCAAAGTCCAATACTATCTGCCTGGGCTGCTGAGCCGGAGCCAGCTCAGCAATTCCGAACGTCCAGGGATTCCTCCCACACCAAAGGTGCCGGCACCAAAAGCTCTTGCTGCTCTTCCAGTATCCAGGCAACCGCATTCACTGCCCCACAAACGCTGGGGCTGTCTCTTTCTGTACTCTCCCAAAGTCCAATACTATCTGCCTGGGCTGCTGGTCCAGAGCCGACTAGCAATTCCGAACGTCCAGGGATTCCTCCCACACCAAAGGTGCCGGCACCAAAAGCTCTTGCTGCTCTTCCAGTATCCAGGCAACCGCATTCACTGCCCCACAAACGCTGGGGCTGTCTCTTTCTGTACTCTCCCAAAGTCCAATACTATCTGCCTGGGCTGCTGAGCCGGAGCCAGCTCAGCAATTCCGAACGTCCAGGGATTCCTCCCACACCAAAGGTGCCGGCACCAAAAGCTCTTGCTGCTCTTCCAGTATCCAGGCAACCGCATTCACTGCCCCACAAACGCTGGGGCTGTCTCTTTCTGTACTCTCCCAAAGTCCAATACTATCTGCCTGGGCTGCTGAGCCGGAGCCAGCTCAGCAATTCCGAACGTCCAGGGATTCCTCCCACACCAAAGGTGCCGGCACCAAAAGCTCTTGCTGCTCTTCCAGTATCCAGGCAACCGCATTCACTGCCCCACAAACGCTGGGGCTGTCTCTTTCTGTACTCTCCCAAAGTCCAATACTATCTGCCTGGGCTGCTGAGCCGGAGCCAGCTCAGCAATTCCGAACGTCCAGGGATTCCTCCCACACCAAAGGTGCCGGCACCAAAAGCTCTTGCTGCTCTTCCAGTATCCAGGCAACCGCATTCACTGCCCCACAAACGCTGGGGCTGTCTCTTTCTGTACTCTCCCAAAGTCCAATACTATCTGCCTGGGCTGCTGAGCCGGAGCCAGCTCAGCAATTCCGAACGTCCAGGGATTCCTCCCACACCAAAGGTGCCGGGACCAGAAGCTCTTGCTGCTCTTCCAGTATCCAGGCAACCGCATTCACTGCCCCACAAACGCTGGGGCTGTCTCTTTCTGTACTCTCCCAAAGTCCAATACTATCTGCCTGGGCTGCTGAGCCGGAGCCAGCTCAGCAATTCCGAACGTCCAGGGATTCCTCCCACACCAAAGGTGCCGGCACCAAAAGCTCTTGCTGCTCTTCCAGTATCCAGGCAACCGCATTCACTGCCCCACAAACGCTGGGGCTGTCTCTTTCTGTACTCTCCCAAAGTCCAATACTATCTGCCTGGGCTGCTGAGCCGGAGCCAGCTCAGCAATTCCGAACGTCCAGGGATTCCTCCCACACCAAAGGTGCCGGCACCAAAAGCTCTTGCTGCTCTTCCAGTATCCAGGCAACCGCATTCACTGCCCCACAAACGCTGGGGCTGTCTCTTTCTGTACTCTCCCAAAGTCCAATACTATCTGCCTGGGCTGCTGGTCCAGAGCCGACTAGCAATAGCGAACGTCCAGGGATTCCTCCCACACCAAAGGTGCCGGCACCAAAAGCTCTTGCTGCTCTTCCAGTATCCAGGCAACCGCATTCACTGCCCCACAAACGCTGGGGCTGTCTCTTTCTGTACTCTCCCAAAGTCCAATACTATCTGCCTGGGCTGCTGAGCCGGAGCCAGCTCAGCAATTCCGAACGTCCAGGGATTCCTCCCACACCAAAGGTGCCGGCACCAAAAGCTCTTGCTGCTCTTCCAGTATCCAGGCAACCGCATTCACTGCCCCACAAACGCTGGGGCTGTCTCTTTCTGTACTCTCCCAAAGTCCAATACTATCTGCCTGGGCTGCTGAGCCGGAGCCAGCTCAGCAATTCCGAACGTCCAGGGATTCCTCCCACACCAAAGGTGCCGGCACCAAAAGCTCTTGCTGCTCTTCCAGTATCCAGGCAACCGCATTCACTGCCCCACAAACGCTGGGGCTGTCTCTTTCTGTACTCTCCCAAAGTCCAATACTATCTGCCTGGGCTGCTGAGCCGGAGCCAGCTCAGCAATTCCGAACGTCCAGGGATTCCTCCCACACCAAAGGTGCCGGCACCAAAAGCTCTTGCTGCTCTTCCAGTATCCAGGCAACCGCATTCACTGCCCCACAAACGCTGGGGCTGTCTCTTTCTGTACTCTCCCAAAGTCCAATACTATCTGCCTGGGCTGCTGAGCCGGAGCCAGCTCAGCAATTCCGAACGTCCAGGGATTCCTCCCACACCAAAGGTGCCGGCACCAAAAGCTCTTGCTGCTCTTCCAGTATCCAGGCAACCGCATTCACTGCCCCACAAACGCTGGGGCTGTCTCTTTCTGTACTCTCCCAAAGTCCAATACTATCTGCCTGGGCTGCTGAGCCGGAGCCAGCTCAGCAATTCCGAACGTCCAGGGATTCCTCCCACACCAAAGGTGCCGGCACCAAAAGCTCTTGCTGCTCTTCCAGTATCCAGGCAACCGCATTCACTGCCCCACAAACGCTGGGGCTGTCTCTTTCTGTACTCTCCCAAAGTCCAATACTATCTGCCTGGGCTGCTGAGCCGGAGCCAGCTCAGCAATTCCGAACGTCCAGGGATTCCTCCCACACCAAAGGTGCCGGGACCAAAAGCTCTTGCTGCTCTTCCAGTATCCAGGCAACCGCATTCACTGCCCCACAAACGCTGGGGCTGTCTCTTTCTGTACTCTCCCAAAGTCCAATACTATCTGCCTGGGCTGCTGAGCCGGAGCCAGCTCAGCAATTCCGAACGTCCAGGGATTCCTCCCACACCAAAGGTGCCGGCACCAAAAGCTCTTGCTGCTCTTCCAGTATCCAGGCAACCGCATTCACTGCCCCACAAACGCTGGGGCTGTCTCTTTCTGTACTCTCCCAAAGTCCAATACTATCTGCCTGGGCTGCTGAGCCGGAGCCGACTAGCAATAGCGAACGTCCAGGGATTCCTCCCACACCAAAGGTGCCGGCACCAAAAGCTCTTGCTGCTCTTCCAGTATCCAGGCAACCGCATTCACTGCCCCACAAACGCTGGGGCTGTCTCTTTCTGTACTCTCCCAAAGTCCAATACTATCTGCCTGGGCTGCTGAGCCGGAGCCAGCTCAGCAATTCCGAACGTCCAGGGATTCCTCCCACACCAAAGGTGCCGGCACCAAAAGCTCTTGCTGCTCTTCCAGTATCCAGGCAACCGCATTCACTGCCCCACAAACGCTGGGGCTGTCTCTTTCTGTACTCTCCCAAAGTCCAATACTATCTGCCTGGGCTGCTGAGCCGGAGCCAGCTCAGCAATTCCGAACGTCCAGGGATTCCTCCCACACCAAAGGTGCCGGCACCAAAAGCTCTTGCTGCTCTTCCAGTATCCAGGCAACCGCATTCACTGCCCCACAAACGCTGGGGCTGTCTCTTTCTGTACTCTCCCAAAGTCCAATACTATCTGCCTGGGCTGCTGAGCCGGAGCCAGCTCAGCAATTCCGAACGTCCAGGGATTCCTCCCACACCAAAGGTGCCGGGACCAAAAGCTCTTGCTGCTCTTCCAGTATCCAGGCAACCGCATTCACTGCCCCACAAACGCTGGGGCTGTCTCTTTCTGTACTCTCCCAAAGTCCAATACTATCTGCCTGGGCTGCTGAGCCGGAGCCAGCTCAGCAATTCCGAACGTCCAGGGATTCCTCCCACACCAAAGGTGCCGGCACCAAAAGCTCTTGCTGCTCTTCCAGTATCCAGGCAACCGCATTCACTGCCCCACAAACGCTGGGGCTGTCTCTTTCTGTACTCTCCCAAAGTCCAATACTATCTGCCTGGGCTGCTGAGCCGGAGAAGACGAGCAATAGCAAACCTCCAGGGATTCCTCCCACACCAAAGGTGCCGGGACCAAAAGCTCTTGCTGCTCTTCCAGTATCCAGGCAACCGCATTCACTGCCCCACAAACGCTGGGGCTGTCTCTTTCTGTACTCTCCCAAAGTCCAATACTATCTGCCTGGGCTGCTGAGCCGGAGCCAGCTCAGCAATTCCGAACGTCCAGGGATTCCTCCCACACCAAAGGTGCCGGCACCAAAAGCTCTTGCTGCTCTTCCAGTATCCAGGCAACCGCATTCACTGCCCCACAAACGCTGGGGCTGTCTCTTTCTGTACTCTCCCAAAGTCCAATACTATCTGCCTGGGCTGCTGAGCCGGAGCCAGCTCAGCAATTCCGAACGTCCAGGGATTCCTCCCACACCAAAGGTGCCGGCACCAAAAGCTCTTGCTGCTCTTCCAGTATCCAGGCAACCGCATTCACTGCCCCACAAACGCTGGGGCTGTCTCTTTCTGTACTCTCCCAAAGTCCAATACTATCTGCCTGGGCTGCTGAGCCGGAGCCAGCTCAGCAATTCCGAACGTCCAGGGATTCCTCCCACACCAAAGGTGCCGGCACCAAAAGCTCTTGCTGCTCTTCCAGTATCCAGGCAACCGCATTCACTGCCCCACAAACGCTGGGGCTGTCTCTTTCTGTACTCTCCCAAAGTCCAATACTATCTGCCTGGGCTGCTGAGCCGGAGCCAGCTCAGCAATTCCGAACGTCCAGGGATTCCTCCCACACCAAAGGTGCCGGCACCAAAAGCTCTTGCTGCTCTTCCAGTATCCAGGCAACCGCATTCACTGCCCCACAAACGCTGGGGCTGTCTCTTTCTGTACTCTCCCAAAGTCCAATACTATCTGCCTGGGCTGCTGAGCCGGAGCCAGCTCAGCAATTCCGAACGTCCAGGGATTCCTCCCACACCAAAGGTGCCGGCACCAAAAGCTCTTGCTGCTCTTCCAGTATCCAGGCAACCGCATTCACTGCCCCACAAACGCTGGGGCTGTCTCTTTCTGTACTCTCCCAAAGTCCAATACTATCTGCCTGGGCTGCTGAGCCGGAGCCAGCTCAGCAATTCCGAACGTCCAGGGATTCCTCCCACACCAAAGGTGCCGGCACCAAAAGCTCTTGCTGCTCTTCCAGTATCCAGGCAACCGCATTCACTGCCCCACAAACGCTGGGGCTGTCTCTTTCTGTACTCTCCCAAAGTCCAATACTATCTGCCTGGGCTGCTGAGCCGGAGCCAGCTCAGCAATTCCGAACGTCCAGGGATTCCTCCCACACCAAAGGTGCCGGGACCAAAAGCTCTTGCTGCTCTTCCAGTATCCAGGCAACCGCATTCACTGCCCCACAAACGCTGGGGCTGTCTCTTTCTGTACTCTCCCAAAGTCCAATACTATCTGCCTGGGCTGCTGAGCCGGAGCCAGCTCAGCAATTCCGAACGTCCAGGGATTCCTCCCACACCAAAGGTGCCGGCACCAAAAGCTCTTGCTGCTCTTCCAGTATCCAGGCAACCGCATTCACTGCCCCACAAACGCTGGGGCTGTCTCTTTCTGTACTCTCCCAAAGTCCAATACTATCTGCCTGGGCTGCTGAGCCGGAGCCAGCTCAGCAATTCCGAACGTCCAGGGATTCCTCCCACACCAAAGGTGCCGGCACCAAAAGCTCTTGCTGCTCTTCCAGTATCCAGGCAACCGCATTCACTGCCCCACAAACGCTGGGGCTGTCTCTTTCTGTACTCTCCCAAAGTCCAATACTATCTGCCTGGGCTGCTGAGCCAGAGCCAACTCAGCAATTCCGAACGTCCAGGGATTCCTCCCACACCAAAGGTGCCGGCACCAAAAGCTCTTGCTGCTCTTCCAGTATCCAGGCAACCGCATTCACTGCCCCACAAACGCTGGGGCTGTCTCTTTCTGTACTCTCCCAAAGTCCAATACTATCTGCCTGGGCTGCTGAGCCGGAGCCAGCTCAGCAATTCCGAACGTCCAGGGATTCCTCCCACACCAAAGGTGCCGGCACCAAAAGCTCTTGCTGCTCTTCCAGTATCCAGGCAACCGCATTCACTGCCCCACAAACGCTGGGGCTGTCTCTTTCTGTACTCTCCCAAAGTCCAATACTATCTGCCTGGGCTGCTGAGCCAGAGCCAGCTCAGCAATTCCGAACGTCCAGGGATTCCTCCCACACCAAAGGTGCCGGCACCAAAAGCTCTTGCTGCTCTTCCAGTATCCAGGCAACCGCATTCACTGCCCCACAAACGCTGGGGCTGTCTCTTTCTGTACTCTCCCAAAGTCCAATACTATCTGCCTGGGCTGCTGAGCCGGAGCCAGCTCAGCAATTCCGAACGTCCAGGGATTCCTCCCACACCAAAGGTGCCGGCACCAAAAGCTCTTGCTGCTCTTCCAGTATCCAGGCAACCGCATTCACTGCCCCACAAACGCTGGGGCTGTCTCTTTCTGTACTCTCCCAAAGTCCAATACTATCTGCCTGGGCTGCTGAGCCGGAGCCAGCTCAGCAATTCCGAACGTCCAGGGATTCCTCCCACACCAAAGGTGCCGGGACCAAAAGCTCTTGCTGCTCTTCCAGTATCCAGGCAACCGCATTCACTGCCCCACAAACGCTGGGGCTGTCTCTTTCTGTACTCTCCCAAAGTCCAATACTATCTGCCTGGGCTGCTGAGCCGGAGCCAGCTCAGCAATTCCGAACGTCCAGGGATTCCTCCCACACCAAAGGTGCCGGCACCAAAAGCTCTTGCTGCTCTTCCAGTATCCAGGCAACCGCATTCACTGCCCCACAAACGCTGGGGCTGTCTCTTTCTGTACTCTCCCAAAGTCCAATACTATCTGCCTGGGCTGCTGAGCCAGAGCCAGCTCAGCAATTCCGAACGTCCAGGGATTCCTCCCACACCAAAGGTGCCGGCACCAAAAGCTCTTGCTGCTCTTCCAGTATCCAGGCAACCGCATTCACTGCCCCACAAACGCTGGGGCTGTCTCTTTCTGTACTCTCCCAAAGTCCAATACTATCTGCCTGGGCTGCTGGTCCAGAGCCGACTAGCAATAGCGAACGTCCAGGGATTCCTCCCACACCAAAGGTGCCGGCACCAAAAGCTCTTGCTGCTCTTCCAGTATCCAGGCAACCGCATTCACTGCCCCACAAACGCTGGGGCTGTCTCTTTCTGTACTCTCCCAAAGTCCAATACTATCTGCCTGGGCTGCTGAGCCGGAGCCAGCTCAGCAATTCCGAACGTCCAGGGATTCCTCCCACACCAAAGGTGCCGGCACCAAAAGCTCTTGCTGCTCTTCCAGTATCCAGGCAACCGCATTCACTGCCCCACAAACGCTGGGGCTGTCTCTTTCTGTACTCTCCCAAAGTCCAATACTATCTGCCTGGGCTGCTGAGCCGGAGCCAGCTCAGCAATTCCGAACGTCCAGGGATTCCTCCCACACCAAAGGTGCCGGCACCAAAAGCTCTTGCTGCTCTTCCAGTATCCAGGCAACCGCATTCACTGCCCCACAAACGCTGGGGCTGTCTCTTTCTGTACTCTCCCAAAGTCCAATACTATCTGCCTGGGCTGCTGAGCCGGAGCCAGCTCAGCAATTCCGAACGTCCAGGGATTCCTCCCACACCAAAGGTGCCGGCACCAAAAGCTCTTGCTGCTCTTCCAGTATCCAGGCAACCGCATTCACTGCCCCACAAACGCTGGGGCTGTCTCTTTCTGTACTCTCCCAAAGTCCAATACTATCTGCCTGGGCTGCTGAGCCGGAGCCAGCTCAGCAATTCCGAACGTCCAGGGATTCCTCCCACACCAAAGGTGCCGGCACCAAAAGCTCTTGCTGCTCTTCCAGTATCCAGGCAACCGCATTCACTGCCCCACAAACGCTGGGGCTGTCTCTTTCTGTACTCTCCCAAAGTCCAATACTATCTGCCTGGGCTGCTGAGCCGGAGCCAGCTCAGCAATTCCGAACGTCCAGGGATTCCTCCCACACCAAAGGTGCCGGCACCAAAAGCTCTTGCTGCTCTTCCAGTATCCAGGCAACCGCATTCACTGCCCCACAAACGCTGCAGATGTCTCTTTCTGTACTCTCCCAAAGTCCAATACTAGCTGCCTGGGCTGCTGAGCCAGAGCCAGCTCAGCAATTCCGAACGTCCAGGGATTCCTCCCACACCAAAGGTGCCCAAACCAAAAGCTCTTGCTGCTCTTCCAGTATCCAGGCAACCGCATTCACTGCCCCACAAACGCTGGGGCTGTCTCTTCCTGTACTCTCCCAAAGTCCAATACTAGCTGCCTGGGCTGCTGAGTCGGAGCCAGCTCACCAATTCCGAACGTCCAGGGATTCCTCCCACACCAAAGGTGCCGGCACCAAAAGCTCTTTATGCTCTTCCAGTATCCAGGCAACCGCATTCACTGCCCCACAAACGCTGGGGCTGTCTCTTTCTCTACTCTCCCAAAGTCCAATACTAGCTGCCTGGGCTGCTGAGCCAGAGCCAGCTCACCAATTCCGAACGTCCAGGGATTCCTCCCACACCAAAGGTGCCGGGACCAAAAGCTCTTGCTGCTCTTCCAGTATCCAGGCAACCACATTCACTGCCCCACAAACGCTGGGCCTGTCTCTTTCTTTACTCTCCCAAAGTCCAATACAAGCTGCCTGGGCTGCTGAGCCGGAGCCAGCTCACCAATTCCGAACGTCCAGGGATTCCTCCCACACCAAAGGTGCCGGCAACAAAAGCTCTTGCTGCTCTTCCAGTATCCAGGCAACTGCATTCACTGCCCCACAAACGCTGGGGCTGTCTCTTTCTCTACTCTCCCAAAGTCCAATACTAGCTGCCTGGGCTGCTGAGTCGGAGCCAGCTCAGCAATAGCGAATGTCCAGGGATTCCTCCCACACCAAAGGTGCCGGGACCAGAAGCTCTTGCTGCTCTTCCAGTATCCAGGCAACCGCATTCACTGCCCCACAGACGCTGGGGCTGTCTCTTTCCTGTACTCTCCCAAAGTCCAATACTAGCTGCCTGGGCTGCTGAGCCGGAGCCAGCTCAGCAATTCCGAACGTCCAGGGATTCCTCCCACACCAAAGGTGGCAAAACCAAAAGCTCTTGCTGCTCTTCCAGTATCCAGGCAACCGCATTCACTGCCCCACAAACGCTGGGGCTGTCTCTTCCTGTACTCTCCCAAAGTCCAATACTAGCTGCCTGGGCTGCTTAGTTGGAGCCAGCTCACCAATTCCGAACGTCCAGGGATTCCTCCCACACCAAAGGTGCCGGCACCAAAAGCTCTTGCTGCTCTTCCAGTATCCAGGCAACCGCATTCACTGCCCCACAAACGCTGGGGCTGTCTCTTTCTCTACTCTCCCAAAGTCCAATACTAGCTGCCTGGGCTGCTGAGCCAGAGCCAGCTCACCAATTCCGAACATCCAGGGATTCCTCCCACATCAAACGTGCCGGGACCAAAAGCTCTTGCTGCTCTTCCAGTATCCAGGCAACCGCATTCACTGCCCCACAAACGCTGGGGCTGTCTCTTTCTCTACTCTCCCAAAGTCCAATACTAGCTGCCTGGGCTGCTGAGTCGGAGCCGACTAGCAATAGCGAACGTCCAAGAATTCCTCCCACACCAAAGGTGCCGGGACCAGAAGCTCTTGCTGCTCTTCCAGTATCCAGGCAACCGCATTCACTGCCCCACAGACGCTGGGCCTGTCTCTTTCTTTACTCTCCCAAAGTCCAATACTAGCTGCCTGGGCTGCTGAGCCAGAGCCAGCTCAGCAATTCCGAACGTCCAGGGATTCCTCCCACACCAAAGGTGCCGGGACCAAAAGCTCTTGCTGCTCTTCCAGTATCCAGGCAACCGCATTCACAGCCCCACAAACGCTGCGGCTGTCTCTTTCTCTACTCTCCCAAAGTCCAATACTAGCTGCCTGGGCTGCTGAGCCAGAGCCAGCTCACCAATTCCGAACGTCCAGGGATTCCTCCCACACCAAAGGTGCCGGCACCAAAAGCTCTTGCTGCTCTTCCAGTATCCAGGCAACCGCATTCACTGCCCCACAAACGCTGCGGCTGTCTCTTTCTGTACTCTCCCCAAGTCCAATACTAGCTGCCTGGGCTGCTGAGCCACAGCCAGCTCAGTAATCTTTGAATGTCCAGGGATTCCTCCCACACCAAAAGTGGCAAAACCAAAAGCTCTTGCTGCTCTTCCAGTATCCAGGCAACCGCATTCACTGCCCCACAAACGCTGGGGCTGTCTCTTTCTTTACTCTCCCAAAGTCCAATACTAGCTGCCTGGGCTGCTGAGCCAGAGCCAGCTCACCAATTCCGAACGTCCAGGGATTCCTCCCACACCAAAGGTGCCGGCAACAAAACCTCTTGCTGCTCTTCCAGTATCCAGGCAACCGCATTCACTGCCCCACAAACGCTGGGGCTGTCTCTTTCTCTACTCTCCCAAAGTCCCTTGGGCCCACTATCTGCCTGGGCTGCTGGGTCGGAGCCTGCTCAGCAATAGCGACCGTCCAGGGATTCCTCCCACACCAAAGGTGCCGGGACCAGGACGTCTTGCTGCTCTTCCAGTATCCAGGCAACTGCATTCACTGCCCCACAGACGCTGGGGCTGTCTCTTTCTCTACTCTCCCAAAGTCCAATACTAGCTGCCTGGGCTGCTGAGCCGGAGCCAGCTCAGCAATTCCGAACGTCCAGGGATTCCTCCCACATCAAACGTGCCGGGACCAAAAGCTCTTGCTGCTCTTCCAGTATCCAGGCAACTGCATTCACTGCCCCACAAACGCTGGGGCTGTCTCTTTCTGTACTCTCCCAAAGTCCAATACTAGCTGCCTGGGCTGCTGAGTCGGAGCCGACTAGCAATAGCGAACGTCCAAGAATTCCTCCCACACCAAAGGTGCCGGGACCAGAAGCTCTTGCTGCTCTTCCAGTATCCAGGCAACCACATTCACTGCCCCACAAACGCTGGGGCTGTCTCTTTCTGTACTCTCCCAAAGTCCAATACTAGCTGCCTGGGCTGCTGAGTCGGAGCCAGCTCAGCAATTCCGAACGTCCAGGGATTCCTCCCACACCAAAGGTGCCGGGACCAAAAGCTCTTGCTGCTCTTCCAGTATCCAGGCAACCGCATTCACTGCCCCACAAACGCTGCGGCTGTCTCTTTCTCTACTCTCCCAAAGTCCAATACTAGCTGCCTGGGCTGCTTAGTTGGAGCCAGCTCACCAATTCCGAACGTCCAGGGATTCCTCCCACACCAAAGGTGCCGGCACCAAAAGCTCTTGCTGCTCTTCCAGTATCCAGGCAACCGCATTCACTGCCCCACAAACGCTGCGGCTGTCTCTTTCTGTACTCTCCCAAAGTCCAATACTAGCTGCCTGGGCTGCTGAGCCAGAGCCAGCTCAGCAATTCCGAATGTCCAGGGATTCCTCCCACACCAAAAGTGGCAAAACCAAAAGCTCTTGCTGCTCTTCCAGTATCCAGGCAACCGCATTCACTGCCCCACAAACGCTGGGGCTGTCTCTTTCTCTACTCTCCCAAAGTCCAATACTAGCTGCCTGGGCTGCTGAGCCAGAGCCAGCTCACCAATTCCGAACGTCCAGGGATTCCTCCCACACCAAAGGTGCCGGCAACAAAAGCTCTTGCTGCTCTTCCAGTATCCAGGCAACCGCATTCACTGCCCCACAAACGCTGGGGCTGTCTCTTTCTCTACTCTCCCAAAGTCCAATACTAGCTGCCTGGGCTGCTGAGTCGGAGCCAGCTCAGCAATAGCGAATGTCCAGGGATTCCTCCCACACCAAAGGTGCCGGGACCAGAAGCTCTTGCTGCTCTTCCAGTATCCAGGCAACCGCATTCACTGCCCCACAGACGCTGGGGCTGTCTCTTTCTCTACTCTCCCAAAGTCCAATACTAGCTGCCTGGGCTGCTGAGCCAGAGCCAGCTCAGCAATTCCGAACGTCCAGGGATTCCTCCCACACCAAAGGTGGCAAAACCAAAAGCTCTTGCTGCTCTTCCAGTATCCAGGCAACCACATTCACTGCCCCACAAACGCTGGGGCTGTCTCTTCCTGTACTCTCCCAAAGTCCAATACTAGCTGCCTGGGCTGCTTAGTTGGAGCCAGCTCACCAATTCCGAACGTCCAGGGATTCCTCCCACACCAAAGGTGCCGGCACCAAAAGCTCTTGCTGCTCTTCCAGTATCCAGGCAACCGCATTCACTGCCCCACAAACGCTGGGGCTGTCTCTTTCTGTACTCTCCCAAAGTCCAATACTAGCTGCCTGGGCTGCTGAGCCAGAGCCAGCTCACCAATTCCGAACGTCCAGGGATTCCTCCCACACCAAAGGTGCCGGCACCAAAAGCTCTTGCTGCTCTTCCAGTATCCAGGCAACCGCATTCACTGCCCCACAAACGCTGGGGCTGTCTCTTTCTCTACTCTCCCAAAGTCCAATACTAGCTGCCTGGGCTGCTGAGTCGGAGCCGACTAGCAATAGCGAACGTCCAAGAATTCCTCCCACACCAAAGGTGCCGGGACCAGAAGCTCTTGCTGCTCTTCCAGTATCCAGGCAACCGCATTCACTGCCCCACAAACGCTGGGGCTGTCTCTTTCTCTACTCTCCCAAAGTCCAATACTAGCTGCCTGGGCTGCTGAGCCAGAGCCAGCTCACCAATTCCGAACATCCAGGGATTCCTCCCACACCAAAGGTGCCCAAACCAAAAGCTCTTGCTGCTCTTCCAGTATCCAGGCAACCACATTCACTGCCCCACAAACGCTGGGGCTGTCTCTTTCTGTACTCTCCCAAAGTCCAATACTAGCTGCCTGGGCTGCTGAGCCGGAGCCAGCTCAGCAATTCCGAACGACCAGGGATTCCTCCCACACCAAAGGTGCCGGCAACAAAAGCTCTTGCTGCTCTTCCAGTATCCAGGCAACCGCATTCACAGCCCCACAAACGCTGCGGCTGTCTCTTTCTCTACTCTCCCAAAGTCCAATACTATCTGCCTGGGCTGCTGAGCCAGAGCCAGCTCAGCAATTCCGAACGTCCAGGGATTCCTCCCACACCAAAGGTGCCCGCACCAACAGATCTTGCTGCTCTTCCAGTATCCAGGCAACCGCATTCACAGCCCCACAAACGCTGCGGCTGTCTCTTTCTGTACACTCCCAAAGTCCAATACTAGCTGCTGTGCGCTGGTCCACAGCCGACTAGCAATAGCGAACGTCCAGGGATTCCTCCCACACCAAAGGTGCCGGCACCAAAAGCTCTTGCTGCTCTTCCAGTATCCAGGCAACCGCATTCACTGCCCCACAAACGCTGGGGCTGTCTCTTTCTGTACTCTCCCAAAGTCCAATACTATCTGCCTGGGCTGCTGAGCCGGAGCCAGCTCAGCAATTCCGAACGTCCAGGGATTCCTCCCACACCAAAGGTGCCGGCACCAAAAGCTCTTGCTGCTCTTCCAGTATCCAGGCAACCGCATTCACTGCCCCACAAACGCTGGGGCTGTCTCTTTCTGTACTCTCCCAAAGTCCAATACTATCTGCCTGGGCTGCTGAGCCGGAGCCAGCTCAGCAATTCCGAACGTCCAGGGATTCCTCCCACACCAAAGGTGCCGGCACCAAAAGCTCTTGCTGCTCTTCCAGTATCCAGGCAACCGCATTCACTGCCCCACAAACGCTGGGGCTGTCTCTTTCTGTACTCTCCCAAAGTCCAATACTATCTGCCTGGGCTGCTGAGCCGGAGCCAGCTCAGCAATTCCGAACGTCCAGGGATTCCTCCCACACCAAAGGTGCCGGCACCAAAAGCTCTTGCTGCTCTTCCAGTATCCAGGCAACCGCATTCACTGCCCCACAAACGCTGGGGCTGTCTCTTTCTGTACTCTCCCAAAGTCCAATACTATCTGCCTGGGCTGCTGAGCCAGAGCCAGCTCAGCAATAGCGAACGTCCAGGGATTCCTCCCACACCAAAGGTGCCGGCACCAAAAGCTCTTGCTGCTCTTCCAGTATCCAGGCAACCGCATTCACTGCCCCACAAACGCTGGGGCTGTCTCTTTCTGTACTCTCCCAAAGTCCAATACTATCTGCCTGGGCTGCTGAGCCGGAGCCAGCTCAGCAATTCCGAACGTCCAGGGATTCCTCCCACACCAAAGGTGCCGGCACCAAAAGCTCTTGCTGCTCTTCCAGTATCCAGGCAACCGCATTCACTGCCCCACAAACGCTGGGGCTGTCTCTTTCTGTACTCTCCCAAAGTCCAATACTATCTGCCTGGGCTGCTGAGCCGGAGCCAGCTCAGCAATTCCGAACGTCCAGGGATTCCTCCCACACCAAAGGTGCCGGCACCAAAAGCTCTTGCTGCTCTTCCAGTATCCAGGCAACCGCATTCACTGCCCCACAAACGCTGGGGCTGTCTCTTTCTGTACTCTCCCAAAGTCCAATACTATCTGCCTGGGCTGCTGAGCCGGAGCCAGCTCAGCAATTCCGAACGTCCAGGGATTCCTCCCACACCAAAGGTGCCGGCACCAAAAGCTCTTGCTGCTCTTCCAGTATCCAGGCAACCGCATTCACTGCCCCACAAACGCTGGGGCTGTCTCTTTCTGTACTCTCCCAAAGTCCAATACTATCTGCCTGGGCTGCTGAGCCGGAGCCAGCTCAGCAATTCCGAACGTCCAGGGATTCCTCCCACACCAAAGGTGCCGGGACCAAAAGCTCTTGCTGCTCTTCCAGTATCCAGGCAACCGCATTCACTGCCCCACAAACGCTGGGGCTGTCTCTTTCTGTACTCTCCCAAAGTCCAATACTATCTGCCTGGGCTGCTGAGCCGGAGCCAGCTCAGCAATTCCGAACGTCCAGGGATTCCTCCCACACCAAAGGTGCCGGCACCAAAAGCTCTTGCTGCTCTTCCAGTATCCAGGCAACCGCATTCACTGCCCCACAAACGCTGGGGCTGTCTCTTTCTGTACTCTCCCAAAGTCCAATACTATCTGCCTGGGCTGCTGAGCCGGAGCCAGCTCAGCAATTCCGAACGTCCAGGGATTCCTCCCACACCAAAGGTGCCGGCACCAAAAGCTCTTGCTGCTCTTCCAGTATCCAGGCAACCGCATTCACTGCCCCACAAACGCTGGGGCTGTCTCTTTCTGTACTCTCCCAAAGTCCAATACTATCTGCCTGGGCTGCTGGTCCAGAGCCGACTAGCAATAGCGAACGTCCAGGGATTCCTCCCACACCAAAGGTGCCGGCACCAAAAGCTCTTGCTGCTCTTCCAGTATCCAGGCAACCGCATTCACTGCCCCACAAACGCTGGGGCTGTCTCTTTCTGTACTCTCCCAAAGTCCAATACTATCTGCCTGGGCTGCTGAGCCGGAGCCAGCTCAGCAATTCCGAACGTCCAGGGATTCCTCCCACACCAAAGGTGCCGGCACCAAAAGCTCTTGCTGCTCTTCCAGTATCCAGGCAACCGCATTCACTGCCCCACAAACGCTGGGGCTGTCTCTTTCTGTACTCTCCCAAAGTCCAATACTATCTGCCTGGGCTGCTGGTCCAGAGCCGACTAGCAATAGCGAACGTCCAGGGATTCCTCCCACACCAAAGGTGCCGGCACCAAAAGCTCTTGCTGCTCTTCCAGTATCCAGGCAACCGCATTCACTGCCCCACAAACGCTGGGGCTGTCTCTTTCTGTACTCTCCCAAAGTCCAATACTATCTGCCTGGGCTGCTGAGCCGGAGCCAGCTCAGCAATTCCGAACGTCCAGGGATTCCTCCCACACCAAAGGTGCCGGCACCAAAAGCTCTTGCTGCTCTTCCAGTATCCAGGCAACCGCATTCACTGCCCCACAAACGCTGGGGCTGTCTCTTTCTGTACTCTCCCAAAGTCCAATACTATCTGCCTGGGCTGCTGAGCCGGAGCCAGCTCAGCAATTCCGAACGTCCAGGGATTCCTCCCACACCAAAGGTGCCGGCACCAAAAGCTCTTGCTGCTCTTCCAGTATCCAGGCAACCGCATTCACTGCCCCACAAACGCTGGGGCTGTCTCTTTCTGTACTCTCCCAAAGTCCAATACTATCTGCTGTGCACTGGTCCAGAGCCGACTAGCAATAGCGAACGTCCAGGGATTCCTCCCACACCAAAGGTGCCGGCACCAAAAGCTCTTGCTGCTCTTCCAGTATCCAGGCAACCGCATTCACTGCCCCACAAACGCTGGGGCTGTCTCTTTCTGTACTCTCCCAAAGTCCAATACTATCTGCCTGGGCTGCTGAGCCGGAGCCAGCTCAGCAATTCCGAACGTCCAGGGATTCCTCCCACACCAAAGGTGCCGGCACCAAAAGCTCTTGCTGCTCTTCCAGTATCCAGGCAACCGCATTCACTGCCCCACAAACGCTGGGGCTGTCTCTTTCTGTACTCTCCCAAAGTCCAATACTATCTGCCTGGGCTGCTGAGCCGGAGCCAGCTCAGCAATTCCGAACGTCCAGGGATTCCTCCCACACCAAAGGTGCCGGGACCAAAAGCTCTTGCTGCTCTTCCAGTATCCAGGCAACCGCATTCACTGCCCCACAAACGCTGGGGCTGTCTCTTTCTGTACTCTCCCAAAGTCCAATACTATCTGCCTGGGCTGCTGAGCCGGAGCCAGCTCAGCAATTCCGAACGTCCAGGGATTCCTCCCACACCAAAGGTGCCGGCACCAAAAGCTCTTGCTGCTCTTCCAGTATCCAGGCAACCGCATTCACTGCCCCACAAACGCTGGGGCTGTCTCTTTCTGTACTCTCCCAAAGTCCAATACTATCTGCCTGGGCTGCTGAGCCGGAGCCGACTAGCAATAGCGAACGTCCAGGGATTCCTCCCACACCAAAGGTGCCGGCACCAAAAGCTCTTGCTGCTCTTCCAGTATCCAGGCAACCGCATTCACTGCCCCACAAACGCTGGGGCTGTCTCTTTCTGTACTCTCCCAAAGTCCAATACTATCTGCCTGGGCTGCTGAGCCGGAGCCAGCTCAGCAATTCCGAACGTCCAGGGATTCCTCCCACACCAAAGGTGCCGGCACCAAAAGCTCTTGCTGCTCTTCCAGTATCCAGGCAACCGCATTCACTGCCCCACAAACGCTGGGGCTGTCTCTTTCTGTACTCTCCCAAAGTCCAATACTATCTGCCTGGGCTGCTGAGCCGGAGCCAGCTCAGCAATAGCGAACGTCCAGGGATTCCTCCCACACCAAAGGTGCCGGCACCAAAAGCTCTTGCTGCTCTTCCAGTATCCAGGCAACCGCATTCACTGCCCCACAAACGCTGGGGCTGTCTCTTTCTGTACTCTCCCAAAGTCCAATACTATCTGCCTGGGCTGCTGAGCCGGAGCCAGCTCAGCAATTCCGAACGTCCAGGGATTCCTCCCACACCAAAGGTGCCGGCACCAAAAGCTCTTGCTGCTCTTCCAGTATCCAGGCAACCGCATTCACTGCCCCACAAACGCTGGGGCTGTCTCTTTCTGTACTCTCCCAAAGTCCAATACTATCTGCCTGGGCTGCTGAGCCGGAGCCAGCTCAGCAATTCCGAACGTCCAGGGATTCCTCCCACACCAAAGGTGCCGGCACCAAAAGCTCTTGCTGCTCTTCCAGTATCCAGGCAACCGCATTCACTGCCCCACAAACGCTGGGGCTGTCTCTTTCTGTACTCTCCCAAAGTCCAATACTATCTGCCTGGGCTGCTGAGCCGGAGCCAGCTCAGCAATTCCGAACGTCCAGGGATTCCTCCCACACCAAAGGTGCCGGCACCAAAAGCTCTTGCTGCTCTTCCAGTATCCAGGCAACCGCATTCACTGCCCCACAAACGCTGGGGCTGTCTCTTTCTGTACTCTCCCAAAGTCCAATACTATCTGCCTGGGCTGCTGAGCCGGAGCCAGCTCAGCAATTCCGAACGTCCAGGGATTCCTCCCACACCAAAGGTGCCGGCACCAAAAGCTCTTGCTGCTCTTCCAGTATCCAGGCAACCGCATTCACTGCCCCACAAACGCTGGGGCTGTCTCTTTCTGTACTCTCCCAAAGTCCAATACTATCTGCCTGGGCTGCTGAGCCGGAGCCAGCTCAGCAATTCCGAACGTCCAGGGATTCCTCCCACACCAAAGGTGCCGGCACCAAAAGCTCTTGCTGCTCTTCCAGTATCCAGGCAACCGCATTCACTGCCCCACAAACGCTGGGGCTGTCTCTTTCTGTACTCTCCCAAAGTCCAATACTATCTGCCTGGGCTGCTGGTCCAGAGCCGACTAGCAATAGCGAACGTCCAGGGATTCCTCCCACACCAAAGGTGCCGGCACCAAAAGCTCTTGCTGCTCTTCCAGTATCCAGGCAACCGCATTCACTGCCCCACAAACGCTGGGGCTGTCTCTTTCTGTACTCTCCCAAAGTCCAATACTATCTGCCTGGGCTGCTGGTCCAGAGCCAGCTCAGCAATTCCGAACGTCCAGGGATTCCTCCCACACCAAAGGTGCCGGCACCAAAAGCTCTTGCTGCTCTTCCAGTATCCAGGCAACCGCATTCACTGCCCCACAAACGCTGGGGCTGTCTCTTTCTGTACTCTCCCAAAGTCCAATACTATCTGCTGTGCACTGGTCCAGAGCCGACTAGCAATAGCGAACGTCCAGGGATTCCTCCCACACCAAAGGTGCCGGCACCAAAAGCTCTTGCTGCTCTTCCAGTATCCAGGCAACCGCATTCACTGCCCCACAAACGCTGGGGCTGTCTCTTTCTGTACTCTCCCAAAGTCCAATACTATCTGCCTGGGCTGCTGAGCCGGAGCCAGCTCAGCAATTCCGAACGTCCAGGGATTCCTCCCACACCAAAGGTGCCGGCACCAAAAGCTCTTGCTGCTCTTCCAGTATCCAGGCAACCGCATTCACTGCCCCACAAACGCTGGGGCTGTCTCTTTCTGTACTCTCCCAAAGTCCAATACTATCTGCCTGGGCTGCTGAGCCGGAGCCAGCTCAGCAATTCCGAACGTCCAGGGATTCCTCCCACACCAAAGGTGCCGGCACCAAAAGCTCTTGCTGCTCTTCCAGTATCCAGGCAACCGCATTCACTGCCCCACAAACGCTGGGGCTGTCTCTTTCTGTACTCTCCCAAAGTCCAATACTATCTGCCTGGGCTGCTGAGCCGGAGCCAGCTCAGCAATAGCGAACGTCCAGGGATTCCTCCCACACCAAAGGTGCCGGCACCAAAAGCTCTTGCTGCTCTTCCAGTATCCAGGCAACCGCATTCACTGCCCCACAAACGCTGGGGCTGTCTCTTTCTGTACTCTCCCAAAGTCCAATACTATCTGCCTGGGCTGCTGAGCCGGAGCCAGCTCAGCAATTCCGAACGTCCAGGGATTCCTCCCACACCAAAGGTGCCGGCACCAAAAGCTCTTGCTGCTCTTCCAGTATCCAGGCAACTGCATTCACTGCCCCACAAACGCTGGGGCTGTCTCTTTCTGTACTCTCCCAAAGTCCAATACTATCTGCCTGGGCTGCTGAGCCGGAGCCAGCTCAGCAATAGCGAACGTCCAGGGATTCCTCCCACACCAAAGGTGCCGGGACCAAAAGCTCTTGCTGCTCTTCCAGTATCCAGGCAACCGCATTCACTGCCCCACAAACGCTGGGGCTGTCTCTTTCTGTACTCTCCCAAAGTCCAATACTATCTGCCTGGGCTGCTGAGCCGGAGCCAGCTCAGCAATTCCGAACGTCCAGGGATTCCTCCCACACCAAAGGTGCCGGCACCAAAAGCTCTTGCTGCTCTTCCAGTATCCAGGCAACCGCATTCACTGCCCCACAAACGCTGGGGCTGTCTCTTTCTGTACTCTCCCAAAGTCCAATACTATCTGCCTGGGCTGCTGAGCCGGAGCCAGCTCAGCAATTCCGAACGTCCAGGGATTCCTCCCACACCAAAGGTGCCGGCACCAAAAGCTCTTGCTGCTCTTCCAGTATCCAGGCAACCGCATTCACTGCCCCACAAACGCTGGGGCTGTCTCTTTCTGTACTCTCCCAAAGTCCAATACTATCTGCCTGGGCTGCTGAGCCGGAGCCAGCTCAGCAATTCCGAACGTCCAGGGATTCCTCCCACACCAAAGGTGCCGGCACCAAAAGCTCTTGCTGCTCTTCCAGTATCCAGGCAACCGCATTCACTGCCCCACAAACGCTGGGGCTGTCTCTTTCTGTACTCTCCCAAAGTCCAATACTATCTGCCTGGGCTGCTGAGCCGGAGCCGACTAGCAATAGCGAACGTCCAGGGATTCCTCCCACACCAAAGGTGCCGGCACCAAAAGCTCTTGCTGCTCTTCCAGTATCCAGGCAACCGCATTCACTGCCCCACAAACGCTGGGGCTGTCTCTTTCTGTACTCTCCCAAAGTCCAATACTATCTGCCTGGGCTGCTGAGCCGGAGCCAGCTCAGCAATTCCGAACGTCCAGGGATTCCTCCCACACCAAAGGTGCCGGCACCAAAAGCTCTTGCTGCTCTTCCAGTATCCAGGCAACCGCATTCACTGCCCCACAAACGCTGGGGCTGTCTCTTTCTGTACTCTCCCAAAGTCCAATACTATCTGCCTGGGCTGCTGAGCCGGAGCCAGCTCAGCAATAGCGAACGTCCAGGGATTCCTCCCACACCAAAGGTGCCGGCACCAAAAGCTCTTGCTGCTCTTCCAGTATCCAGGCAACCGCATTCACTGCCCCACAAACGCTGGGGCTGTCTCTTTCTGTACTCTCCCAAAGTCCAATACTATCTGCCTGGGCTGCTGAGCCGGAGCCAGCTCAGCAATTCCGAACGTCCAGGGATTCCTCCCACACCAAAGGTGCCGGCACCAAAAGCTCTTGCTGCTCTTCCAGTATCCAGGCAACCGCATTCACTGCCCCACAAACGCTGGGGCTGTCTCTTTCTGTACTCTCCCAAAGTCCAATACTATCTGCCTGGGCTGCTGAGCCGGAGCAGCTCAGCAATTCCGAACGTCCAGGGATTCCTCCCACACCAAAGGTGCCGGGACCAAAAGCTCTTGCTGCTCTTCCAGTATCCAGGCAACCGCATTCACTGCCCCACAAACGCTGGGGCTGTCTCTTTCTGTACTCTCCCAAAGTCCAATACTATCTGCCTGGGCTGCTGAGCCGGAGCCAGCTCAGCAATTCCGAACGTCCAGGGATTCCTCCCACACCAAAGGTGCCGGCACCAAAAGCTCTTGCTGCTCTTCCAGTATCCAGGCAACCGCATTCACTGCCCCACAAACGCTGGGGCTGTCTCTTTCTGTACTCTCCCAAAGTCCAATACTATCTGCCTGGGCTGCTGAGCCGGAGCCAGCTCAGCAATTCCGAACGTCCAGGGATTCCTCCCACACCAAAGGTGCCGGCACCAAAAGCTCTTGCTGCTCTTCCAGTATCCAGGCAACCGCATTCACTGCCCCACAAACGCTGGGGCTGTCTCTTTCTGTACTCTCCCAAAGTCCAATACTATCTGCCTGGGCTGCTGGTCCAGAGCCGACTAGCAATAGCGAACGTCCAGGGATTCCTCCCACACCAAAGGTGCCGGCACCAAAAGCTCTTGCTGCTCTTCCAGTATCCAGGCAACCGCATTCACTGCCCCACAAACGCTGGGGCTGTCTCTTTCTGTACTCTCCCAAAGTCCAATACTATCTGCCTGGGCTGCTGAGCCGGAGCCAGCTCAGCAATTCCGAACGTCCAGGGATTCCTCCCACACCAAAGGTGCCGGCACCAAAAGCTCTTGCTGCTCTTCCAGTATCCAGGCAACCGCATTCACTGCCCCACAAACGCTGGGGCTGTCTCTTTCTGTACTCTCCCAAAGTCCAATACTATCTGCTGTGCACTGGTCCAGAGCCGACTAGCAATAGCGAACGTCCAGGGATTCCTCCCACACCAAAGGTGCCGGCACCAAAAGCTCTTGCTGCTCTTCCAGTATCCAGGCAACCGCATTCACTGCCCCACAAACGCTGGGGCTGTCTCTTTCTGTACTCTCCCAAAGTCCAATACTATCTGCCTGGGCTGCTGAGCCGGAGCCAGCTCAGCAATTCCGAACGTCCAGGGATTCCTCCCACACCAAAGGTGCCGGCACCAAAAGCTCTTGCTGCTCTTCCAGTATCCAGGCAACCGCATTCACTGCCCCACAAACGCTGGGGCTGTCTCTTTCTGTACTCTCCCAAAGTCCAATACTATCTGCCTGGGCTGCTGAGCCGGAGCCAGCTCAGCAATTCCGAACGTCCAGGGATTCCTCCCACACCAAAGGTGCCGGCACCAAAAGCTCTTGCTGCTCTTCCAGTATCCAGGCAACCGCATTCACTGCCCCACAAACGCTGGGGCTGTCTCTTTCTGTACTCTCCCAAAGTCCAATACTATCTGCCTGGGCTGCTGAGCCGGAGCCAGCTCAGCAATTCCGAACGTCCAGGGATTCCTCCCACACCAAAGGTGCCGGCACCAAAAGCTCTTGCTGCTCTTCCAGTATCCAGGCAACCGCATTCACTGCCCCACAAACGCTGGGGCTGTCTCTTTCTGTACTCTCCCAAAGTCCAATACTATCTGCCTGGGCTGCTGAGCCGGAGCCAGCTCAGCAATTCCGAACGTCCAGGGATTCCTCCCACACCAAAGGTGCCGGCACCAAAAGCTCTTGCTGCTCTTCCAGTATCCAGGCAACCGCATTCACTGCCCCACAAACGCTGGGGCTGTCTCTTTCTGTACTCTCCCAAAGTCCAATACTATCTGCCTGGGCTGCTGAGCCGGAGCCAGCTCAGCAATAGCGAACGTCCAGGGATTCCTCCCACACCAAAGGTGCCGGCACCAAAAGCTCTTGCTGCTCTTCCAGTATCCAGGCAACCGCATTCACTGCCCCACAAACGCTGGGGCTGTCTCTTTCTGTACTCTCCCAAAGTCCAATACTATCTGCCTGGGCTGCTGAGCCGGAGCCAGCTCAGCAATTCCGAACGTCCAGGGATTCCTCCCACACCAAAGGTGCCGGCACCAAAAGCTCTTGCTGCTCTTCCAGTATCCAGGCAACCGCATTCACTGCCCCACAAACGCTGGGGCTGTCTCTTTCTGTACTCTCCCAAAGTCCAATACTATCTGCCTGGGCTGCTGAGCCGGAGCCAGCTCAGCAATTCCGAACGTCCAGGGATTCCTCCCACACCAAAGGTGCCGGCACCAAAAGCTCTTGCTGCTCTTCCAGTATCCAGGCAACCGCATTCACTGCCCCACAAACGCTGGGGCTGTCTCTTTCTGTACTCTCCCAAAGTCCAATACTATCTGCTGTGCACTGGTCCAGAGCCGACTAGCAATAGCGAACGTCCAGGGATTCCTCCCACACCAAAGGTGCCGGCACCAAAAGCTCTTGCTGCTCTTCCAGTATCCAGGCAACCGCATTCACTGCCCCACAAACGCTGGGGCTGTCTCTTTCTGTACTCTCCCAAAGTCCAATACTATCTGCCTGGGCTGCTGAGCCGGAGCCAGCTCAGCAATTCCGAACGTCCAGGGATTCCTCCCACACCAAAGGTGCCGGCACCAAAAGCTCTTGCTGCTCTTCCAGTATCCAGGCAACCGCATTCACTGCCCCACAAACGCTGGGGCTGTCTCTTTCTGTACTCTCCCAAAGTCCAATACTATCTGCCTGGGCTGCTGAGCCGGAGCCAGCTCAGCAATTCCGAACGTCCAGGGATTCCTCCCACACCAAAGGTGCCGGGACCAAAAGCTCTTGCTGCTCTTCCAGTATCCAGGCAACCGCATTCACTGCCCCACAAACGCTGGGGCTGTCTCTTTCTGTACTCTCCCAAAGTCCAATACTATCTGCCTGGGCTGCTGAGCCGGAGCCAGCTCAGCAATTCCGAACGTCCAGGGATTCCTCCCACACCAAAGGTGCCGGCACCAAAAGCTCTTGCTGCTCTTCCAGTATCCAGGCAACCGCATTCACTGCCCCACAAACGCTGGGGCTGTCTCTTTCTGTACTCTCCCAAAGTCCAATACTATCTGCCTGGGCTGCTGAGCCGGAGCCGACTAGCAATAGCGAACGTCCAGGGATTCCTCCCACACCAAAGGTGCCGGCACCAAAAGCTCTTGCTGCTCTTCCAGTATCCAGGCAACCGCATTCACTGCCCCACAAACGCTGGGGCTGTCTCTTTCTGTACTCTCCCAAAGTCCAATACTATCTGCCTGGGCTGCTGAGCCGGAGCCAGCTCAGCAATTCCGAACGTCCAGGGATTCCTCCCACACCAAAGGTGCCGGCACCAAAAGCTCTTGCTGCTCTTCCAGTATCCAGGCAACTGCATTCACTGCCCCACAAACGCTGGGGCTGTCTCTTTCTGTACTCTCCCAAAGTCCAATACTATCTGCCTGGGCTGCTGAGCCGGAGCCAGCTCAGCAATTCCGAACGTCCAGGGATTCCTCCCACACCAAAGGTGCCGGCACCAAAAGCTCTTGCTGCTCTTCCAGTATCCAGGCAACCGCATTCACTGCCCCACAAACGCTGGGGCTGTCTCTTTCTGTACTCTCCCAAAGTCCAATACTATCTGCCTGGGCTGCTGAGCCGGAGCCAGCTCAGCAATTCCGAACGTCCAGGGATTCCTCCCACACCAAAGGTGCCGGCACCAAAAGCTCTTGCTGCTCTTCCAGTATCCAGGCAACCGCATTCACTGCCCCACAAACGCTGGGGCTGTCTCTTTCTGTACTCTCCCAAAGTCCAATACTATCTGCCTGGGCTGCTGAGCCGGAGCCAGCTCAGCAATTCCGAACGTCCAGGGATTCCTCCCACACCAAAGGTGCCGGCACCAAAAGCTCTTGCTGCTCTTCCAGTATCCAGGCAACCGCATTCACTGCCCCACAAACGCTGGGGCTGTCTCTTTCTGTACTCTCCCAAAGTCCAATACTATCTGCCTGGGCTGCTGAGCCAGAGCCAGCTCAGCAATAGCGAACGTCCAGGGATTCCTCCCACACCAAAGGTGCCGGCACCAAAAGCTCTTGCTGCTCTTCCAGTATCCAGGCAACCGCATTCACTGCCCCACAAACGCTGGGGCTGTCTCTTTCTGTACTCTCCCAAAGTCCAATACTATCTGCCTGGGCTGCTGAGCCAGAGCCAGCTCAGCAATTCCGAACGTCCAGGGATTCCTCCCACACCAAAGGTGCCGGCACCAAAAGCTCTTGCTGCTCTTCCAGTATCCAGGCAACCGCATTCACTGCCCCACAAACGCTGGGGCTGTCTCTTTCTGTACTCTCCCAAAGTCCAATACTATCTGCCTGGGCTGCTGGTCCAGAGCCGACTAGCAATAGCGAACGTCCAGGGATTCCTCCCACACCAAAGGTGCCGGCACCAAAAGCTCTTGCTGCTCTTCCAGTATCCAGGCAACCGCATTCACTGCCCCACAAACGCTGGGGCTGTCTCTTTCTGTACTCTCCCAAAGTCCAATACTATCTGCCTGGGCTGCTGAGCCGGAGCCAGCTCAGCAATTCCGAACGTCCAGGGATTCCTCCCACACCAAAGGTGCCGGCACCAAAAGCTCTTGCTGCTCTTCCAGTATCCAGGCAACCGCATTCACTGCCCCACAAACGCTGGGGCTGTCTCTTTCTGTACTCTCCCAAAGTCCAATACTATCTGCCTGGGCTGCTGAGCCGGAGCCAGCTCAGCAATTCCGAACGTCCAGGGATTCCTCCCACACCAAAGGTGCCGGCACCAAAAGCTCTTGCTGCTCTTCCAGTATCCAGGCAACCGCATTCACTGCCCCACAAACGCTGGGGCTGTCTCTTTCTGTACTCTCCCAAAGTCCAATACTATCTGCCTGGGCTGCTGGTCCAGAGCCGACTAGCAATAGCGAACGTCCAGGGATTCCTCCCACACCAAAGGTGCCGGCACCAAAAGCTCTTGCTGCTCTTCCAGTATCCAGGCAACCGCATTCACTGCCCCACAAACGCTGGGGCTGTCTCTTTCTGTACTCTCCCAAAGTCCAATACTATCTGCCTGGGCTGCTGAGCCGGAGCCAGCTCAGCAATTCCGAACGTCCAGGGATTCCTCCCACACCAAAGGTGCCGGCACCAAAAGCTCTTGCTGCTCTTCCAGTATCCAGGCAACCGCATTCACTGCCCCACAAACGCTGGGGCTGTCTCTTTCTGTACTCTCCCAAAGTCCAATACTATCTGCCTGGGCTGCTGAGCCGGAGCCAGCTCAGCAATTCCGAACGTCCAGGGATTCCTCCCACACCAAAGGTGCCGGGACCAAAAGCTCTTGCTGCTCTTCCAGTATCCAGGCAACCGCATTCACTGCCCCACAAACGCTGGGGCTGTCTCTTTCTGTACTCTCCCAAAGTCCAATACTATCTGCCTGGGCTGCTGAGCCGGAGCCAGCTCAGCAATTCCGAACGTCCAGGGATTCCTCCCACACCAAAGGTGCCGGCACCAAAAGCTCTTGCTGCTCTTCCAGTATCCAGGCAACCGCATTCACTGCCCCACAAACGCTGGGGCTGTCTCTTTCTGTACTCTCCCAAAGTCCAATACTATCTGCCTGGGCTGCTGAGCCGGAGCCGACTAGCAATAGCGAACGTCCAGGGATTCCTCCCACACCAAAGGTGCCGGCACCAAAAGCTCTTGCTGCTCTTCCAGTATCCAGGCAACCGCATTCACTGCCCCACAAACGCTGGGGCTGTCTCTTTCTGTACTCTCCCAAAGTCCAATACTATCTGCCTGGGCTGCTGAGCCGGAGCCAGCTCAGCAATTCCGAACGTCCAGGGATTCCTCCCACACCAAAGGTGCCGGCACCAAAAGCTCTTGCTGCTCTTCCAGTATCCAGGCAACCGCATTCACTGCCCCACAAACGCTGGGGCTGTCTCTTTCTGTACTCTCCCAAAGTCCAATACTATCTGCCTGGGCTGCTGAGCCGGAGCCAGCTCAGCAATAGCGAACGTCCAGGGATTCCTCCCACACCAAAGGTGCCGGCACCAAAAGCTCTTGCTGCTCTTCCAGTATCCAGGCAACCGCATTCACTGCCCCACAAACGCTGGGGCTGTCTCTTTCTGTACTCTCCCAAAGTCCAATACTATCTGCCTGGGCTGCTGAGCCGGAGCCAGCTCAGCAATTCCGAACGTCCAGGGATTCCTCCCACACCAAAGGTGCCGGCACCAAAAGCTCTTGCTGCTCTTCCAGTATCCAGGCAACCGCATTCACTGCCCCACAAACGCTGGGGCTGTCTCTTTCTGTACTCTCCCAAAGTCCAATACTATCTGCCTGGGCTGCTGAGCCGGAGCCAGCTCAGCAATTCCGAACGTCCAGGGATTCCTCCCACACCAAAGGTGCCGGCACCAAAAGCTCTTGCTGCTCTTCCAGTATCCAGGCAACCGCATTCACTGCCCCACAAACGCTGGGGCTGTCTCTTTCTGTACTCTCCCAAAGTCCAATACTATCTGCCTGGGCTGCTGAGTCGGAGCCGACTAGCAATAGCGAACGTCCAGGGATTCCTCCCACACCAAAGGTGCCGGCACCAAAAGCTCTTGCTGCTCTTCCAGTATCCAGGCAACCGCATTCACTGCCCCACAAACGCTGGGGCTGTCATCTTTCTGCACTCTCCCAAAGTCCAATACTATCTGCCTGGGCTGCTGAGCCGGAGCCAGCTCAGCAATTCCGAACGTCCAGGGATTCCTCCCACACCAAAGGTGCCCAAACCAAAAGCTCTTGCTGCTCTTCCAGTATCCAGGCAACCGCATTCACTGCCCCACAAACGCTGGGGCTGTCTCTTTCTGTACTCTCCCAAAGTCCAATACTAGCTGCTGTGCGCTGGTCCAGAGCCGACTAGCAAGAGCGAACGTCCAGGGATTCCTCCCACACCAAAGGTGCCGGGACCAAAAGCTCTTGCTGCTCTTCCAGTATCCAGGCAACCGCATTCACTGCCCCACAAACGCTGGGGCTGTCTCTTTCTGTACTCTCCCAAAGTCCAATACTATCTGCCTGGGCTGCTGGTCCAGAGCCAACTCAGCAATTCCGAACGTCCAGGGATTCCTCCCACACCAAAGGTGCCGGCACCAAAAGCTCTTGCTGCTCTTCCAGTATCCAGGCAACCGCATTCACTGCCCCACAAACGCTGGGGCTGTCTCTTTCTGTACTCTCCCAAAGTCCAATACTATCTGCCTGGGCTCCTGGTCCTGAGCCGACTAGCAATAGCGAACAACCAGGGATTCCTCCCACACCAAAGGTGCCGGCACCAAAGCTCTTGCTGCTCTTCCAGTATCCAGGCAACCGCATTCACTGCCCCACAAACGCTGGGGCTGTCTCTTTCTGTACTCTCCCAAAGTCCAATACTATCTGCCTGGGCCGCTGAGCCGGAGACGAGTAGCAAAAGAAAACGTGCAGGCATTCCGCCCACACCGAAGTTGCCGGGACCAAAAGCTCTTGCTGCGCTTCCAGTATCCAGGCAACCGCATTCACTGCCCCACAAACGCTGGGGGCTGTCTCTTTCTGTACCTTCCCGAAGTTCAATACTATCTGCCTGGGCTGCTGAGCCGGAGCCAGCTCAGCAATTCCGAACGTCCAGGGATTCCTCCCACACCAAAGGTGCCGGCACCAAAAGCTCTTGCTGCTCTTCCAGTATCCAGGCAACCACATTCACTGCCCCACAAACGCTGGGGCTGTCTCTTTCTGTACTCTCCCAAAGTCCAATACTATCTGCCTGGGCTGCTGAGCCGGAGCCAGCTCAGCAATTCCGAACGTCCAGGGATTCCTCCCACACCAAAGGTGCCGGGACCAAAAGCTCTTGCTGCTCTTCCAGTATCCAGGCAACCGCATTCACTGCCCCACAAACGCTGGGGCTGTCTCTTTCTGTACTCTCCCAAAGTCCAATACTATCTGCCTGGGCTGCTGAGTCGGAGCCGACTAGCAATAGCGAACGTCCAGGGATTCCTCCCACACCAAAGGTGCCGGCACCAAAAGCTCTTGCTGCTCTTCCAGTATCCAGGCAACCACATTCACTGCCCCACAAACGCTGGGGCTGTCTCTTTCTGTACTCTCCCAAAGTCCAATACTATCTGCCTGGGCTGCTGAGCCGGAGCCAGCTCAGCAATAGCGAACGTCCAGGGATTCCTCCCACACCAAAGGTGCCCAAACCAAAAGCTCTTGCTGCTCTTCCAGTATCCAGGCAACCGCATTCACTGCCCCACAAACGCTGGGGCTGTCTCTTTCTGTACTCTCCCAAAGTCCAATACTATCTGCCTGGGCTGCTGAGCCGGAGCCAGATCAGCAATTCCGAACGTCCAGGGATTCCTCCCACACCAAAGGTGCCGGCACCAAAAGCTCTTGCTGCTCTTCCAGTATCCAGGCAACTGTATTCACTGCCCCACAAACGCTGGGGCTGTCTCTTTCTGTACTCTCCCAAAGTCCAATACTATCTGCCTGTGCGCTGGCCCAGACCAGACTAGCAATTCCGAACGTCCAGGGATTCCTCCCACACCAAAGGTGGCAAAACCAAAAGCTCTTGCTGCTCTTCCAGTATCCAGGCAACCGCATTCACTGCCCCACAAACGCTGGGGCTGTCTCTTTCTGTACTCTCCCAAAGTCCAATACTATCTGCCTGGGCTGCTGAGCCGGAGCCAGCTCACCAATTCCGAACGTCCAGGGATTCCTCCCACACCAAAGGTGCCGCCACCAAAAGCTCTTGCTGCTCTTCCAGTATCCAGGCAACCGCATTCACTGCCCCACAAACGCTGGGGCTGTCTCTTTCTGCACTCTCCCAAAGTCCCAATACTATCTGCCTGTGTTGCTGGTCCAGAGCCAGCTCAGCAATTCCGAACGTCCAGGGATTCCTCCCACACCAAAGGTGCCGACACCAAAAGCTCTTGCTGCTCTTCCAGTATCCAGGCAACCGCATTCACTGCCCCACAAACGCTGGGGCTGTCTCTTTCTGTACTCTCCTGCAAAGTCCAATACTACCTGCCTGGGCTGCTGAGCCGGAGCCAGCTCAGCAATTCCGAACGTCCAGGGGTTCCTCCCACACCAAAGGTGCCGGCACCAAAAGCTCTTGCTGCTCTTCCAGTATCCAGGCAACCGCATTCACTGCCCCACAAACGCTGGGGCTGTCTCTTTCTGTACTCTCCCAAAGTCCAATACTATCTGCCTGGGCTGCTGAGCCAGAGCCAGCTCAGCAATTCGAACGTCCAGGGATTCCTCCCACACCAAAGGTGCCGGCACCAAAAGCTCTTGCTGCTCTTCCAGTATCCAGGCAACCGCATTCACTGCCCCACAAACGCTGGGGCTGTCTCTTTCTGTACTCTCCCAAAGTCCAATACTAGCTGCCTGGGCTGCTGAGCCAGAGCCAGCTCAGCAATTCCGAACGTCCAGGGATTCCTCCCACACCAAAGGTGCCGGCACCAAAAGCTCTTGCTGCTCTTCCAGTATCCAGGCAACCGCATTCACTGCCCCACAAACGCTGGGGCTGTCTCTTTCTGTACTCTCCCAAAGTCCAATACTATCTGCCTGGGCTGCTGAGCCGGAGCCAGCTCAGCAATTCCGAACGTCCAGGGATTCCTCCCACACCAAAGGTGCCCAAAACAAAAGCTCTTGCTGCTCTTCCAGTATCCAGGCAACCGCATTCACTGCCCCACAAACGCTGGGGCTGGCTCTTTCTGTACTCTCCCAAAGTCCAATACTAGCTGCCTGGGCTGCTGAGCCGGAGCCAGCTCAGCAATTCCGAACGTCCAGGGATTCCTCCCACACCAAAGGTGCCGGCACCAAAAGCTCTTGCTGCTCTTCCAGTATCCAGGCAACCGCATTCACTGCCCCACAAACGCTGGGGCTGTCTCTTTCTGTACTCTCCCAAAGTCCAATACCATCTGCCTGGGCTGCTGAGCCGGAGCCAGCTCAGCAATTCCGAACGTCCAGGGATTCCTCCCACACCAAAGGTGCCGGCACCAAAAGCTCTTGCTGCTCTTCCAGTATCCAGGCAACCGCATTCACTGCCCCACAAACGCTGGGGCTGTCTCTTTCTCTACTCTCCCAAAGTCCAATACTATCTGCCTGGGCTGCTGAGCCAGAGCCGAGCAGCAATTCCAAACGTCCAGGGATTCCTCCCACACCAAAGGTGCCGGCACCAAAAGCTCTTGCTGCTC
Organism: Nipponia nippon; assembly: GCF_047370975.1. Classification (NCBI taxonomy): domain Eukaryota; kingdom Metazoa; phylum Chordata; class Aves; order Pelecaniformes; family Threskiornithidae; genus Nipponia; species Nipponia nippon. The sequence goes on from NW_028262379.1 coordinate 65,022, forward strand.
TTCCAGTATCCAGGCAACCGCATTCACTGCCCCACAAACGCTGGGGCTGTCTCTTTCTGTACTCTCCCAAAGTCCAATACTAGCTGCCTGGGCTGCTGAGCCAGAGCCAGCTCAGCAATTCCGAACGTCCAGGGATTCCTCCCACACCAAAGGTGCCGGCACCAAAAGCTCTTGCTGCTCTTCCAGTATCCAGGCAACCGCATTCACTGCCCCACAAACGCTGGGGCTGTCTCTTTCTGTACTCTCCCAAAGTCCAATACTAGCTGCCTGGGCTGCTGAGTCGGAGCCGACTAGCAATAGCGAACGTCCAGGGATTCCTCCCACACCAAAGGTGCCGGGACCAGAAGCTCTTGCTGCTCTTCCAGTATCCAGGCAACCGCATTCACTGCCCCACAAACGCTGGGGCTGTCTCTTTCTGTACTCTCCCAAAGTCCAATACTATCTGCCTGGGCTGCTGAGCCGGAGCCAGCTCAGCAATTCCGAACGTCCAGGGATTCCTCCCACACCAAAGGTGCCCAAACCAAAAGCTCTTGCTGCTCTTCCAGTATCCAGGCAACCGCATTCACTGCCCCACAAACGCTGGGGCTGTCTCTTCCTGTACTCTCCCAAAGTCCAATACTATCTGCCTGGGCTGCTGAGCCGGAGCCAGCTCAGCAATTCCGAACGTCCAGGGATTCCTCCCACACCAAAGGTGCCCAAACCAAAAGCTCTTGCTGCTCTTCCAGTATCCAGGCAACCGCATTCACTGCCCCACAAACGCTGGGGCTGTCTCTTTCTGTACTCTCCCAAAGTCCAATACTAGCTGCCTGGGCTGCTGAGCCAGAGCCAGCTCAGCAATTCCGAACGTCCAGGGATTCCTCCCACACCAAAGGTGCCAAAAACAAAAGCTCTTGCTGCTCTTCCAGTATCCAGGCAACCGCATTCACTGCCCCACAAACGCTGCGGCTGTCTCTTTCTGTACTCTCCCAAAGTCCAATACTATCTGCCTGGGCTGCTGAGCCGGAGCCAGCTCAGCAATTCCGAACGTCCAGGGATTCCTCCCACACCAAAGGTGCCGGCACCAAAAGCTCTTGCTGCTCTTCCAGTATCCAGGCAACCGCATTCACTGCCCCACAAACGCTGGGGCTGTCTCTTTCTGTACTCTCCCAAAGTCCAATACTATCTGCTGTGCGCTGGTCCAGAGCCGACTAGCAATTCCGAACGTCCAGGGATTCCTCCCACACCAAAGGTGCCGGGACCAGAAGCTCTTGCTGCTCTTCCAGTATCCAGGCAACCGCATTCACTGCCCCACAAACGCTGGGGCTGTCTCTTTCTGTACTCTCCCAAAGTCCAATACTAGCTGCCTGGGCTGCTGAGCCGGAGCCAGCTCAGCAATTCCGAACGTCCAGGGATTCCTCCCACACCAAAGGTGCCGGCACCAAAAGCTCTTGCTGCTCTTCCAGTATCCAGGCAACCGCATTCACTGCCCCACAAACGCTGGGGCTGTCTCTTTCTGTACTCTCCCAAAGTCCAATACTATCTGCCTGGGCTGCTGAGCCAGAGCCAGCTCAGCAATTCCGAACGTCCAGGGATTCCTCCCACACCAAAGGTGCCGGCACCAAAAGCTCTTGCTGCTCTTCCAGTATCCAGGCAACCGCATTCACTGCCCCACAAACGCTGGGGCTGTCTCTTTCTGTACTCTCCCAAAGTCCAATACTAGCTGCTGTGCGCTGGTCCAGAGCCAACTAGCAATAGCGAACGTCCAGGGATTCCTCCCACACCAAAGGTGCCGGCACCAAAAGCTCTTGCTGCTCTTCCAGTATCCAGGCAACCGCATTCACTGCCCCACAAACGCTGGGGCTGTCTCTTTCTGTACTCTCCCAAAGTCCAATACTAGCTGCCTGGGCTGCTGAGCCAGAGCCAGCTCAGCAATTCCGAACGTCCAGGGATTCCTCCCACACCAAAGGTGCCGGCACCAAAAGCTCTTGCTGCTCTTCCAGTATCCAGGCAACCGCATTCACTGCCCCACAAACGCTGGGGCTGTCTCTTTCTGTACTCTCCCAAAGTCCAATACTAGCTGCCTGGGCTGCTGAGCCGGAGCCAGCTCAGCAATTCCGAACGTCCAGGGATTCCTCCCACACCAAAGGTGCCGGCACCAAAAGCTCTTGCTGCTCTTCCAGTATCCAGGCAACCGCATTCACTGCCCCACAAACGCTGGGGCTGTCTCTTTCTGTACTCTCCCAAAGTCCAATACTAGCTGCCTGGGCTGCTGAGCCGGAGCCAGCTCAGCAATTCCGAACGTCCAGGGATTCCTCCCACACCAAAGGTGCCGGGACCAAAAGCTCTTGCTGCTCTTCCAGTATCCAGGCAACCGCATTCACTGCCCCACAAACGCTGGGGCTGTCTCTTTCTGTACTCTCCCAAAGTCCAATACTATCTGCCTGGGCTGCTGGTCCGGAGCCAGCTCAGCAATTCCGAACGTCCAGGGATTCCTCCCACACCAAAGGTGCCCAAACCAAAAGCTCTTGCTGCTCTTCCAGTATCCAGGCAACCGCATTCACTGCCCCACAAACGCTGGGGCTGTCTCTTTCTCTACTCTCCCAAAGTCCAATACTAGCTGCCTGGGCTGCTGAGCCGGAGCCAGCTCAGCAATTCCGAACGTCCAGGGATTCCTCCCACACCAAAGGTGCCCAAACCAAAAGCTCTTGCTGCTCTTCCAGTATCCAGGCAACCGCATTCACTGCCCCACAAACGCTGGGGCTGTCTCTTTCTGTACTCTCCCAAAGTCCAATACTAGCTGCCTGGGCTGCTGGTCCAGAGCCAGCTCAGCAATTCCGAACGTCCAGGGATTCCTCCCACACCAAAGGTGCCGGGACCAAAAGCTCTTGCTGCTCTTCCAGTATCCAGGCAACCGCATTCACTGCCCCACAAACGCTGGGGCTGTCTCTTTCTGTACTCTCCCAAAGTCCAATACTAGCTGCCTGGGCTGCTGAGCCGGAGCCAGCTCAGCAATTCCGAACGTCCAGGGATTCCTCCCACACCAAAGGTGCCGGGACCAGAAGCTCTTGCTGCTCTTCCAGTATCCAGGCAACCGCATTCACTGCCCCACAAACGCTGGGGCTGTCTCTTTCTGTACTCTCCCAAAGTCCAATACTAGCTGCCTGGGCTGCTGAGCCAGAGCCAGCTCAGCAATTCCGAACGTCCAGGGATTCCTCCCACACCAAAGGTGCCGGGACCAAAAGCTCTTGCTGCTCTTCCAGTATCCAGGCAACCGCATTCACTGCCCCACAAACGCTGGGGCTGTCTCTTTCTGTACTCTCCCAAAGTCCAATACTAGCTGCCTGGGCTGCTGAGCCAGAGCCAGCTCAGCAATTCCGAACGTCCAGGGATTCCTCCCACACCAAAGGTGCCGGCACCAAAAGCTCTTGCTGCTCTTCCAGTATCCAGGCAACCGCATTCACTGCCCCACAAACGCTGGGGCTGTCTCTTTCTGTACTCTCCCAAAGTCCAATACTAGCTGCCTGGGCTGCTGAGCCAGAGCCAGCTCAGCAATTCCGAACGTCCAGGGATTCCTCCCACACCAAAGGTGCCGGCACCAAAAGCTCTTGCTGCTCTTCCAGTATCCAGGCAACCGCATTCACTGCCCCACAAACGCTGGGGCTGTCTCTTTCTGTACTCTCCCAAAGTCCAATACTAGCTGCCTGGGCTGCTGAGCCGGAGCCAGCTCAGCAATTCCGAACGTCCAGGGATTCCTCCCACACCAAAGGTGCCGGCACCAAAAGCTCTTGCTGCTCTTCCAGTATCCAGGCAACCGCATTCACTGCCCCACAAACGCTGGGGCTGTCTCTTTCTGTACTCTCCCAAAGTCCAATACTAGCTGCCTGGGCTGCTGAGCCGGAGCCAGCTCAGCAATTCCGAACGTCCAGGGATTCCTCCCACACCAAAGGTGCCGGCACCAAAAGCTCTTGCTGCTCTTCCAGTATCCAGGCAACCGCATTCACTGCCCCACAAACGCTGGGGCTGTCTCTTTCTGTACTCTCCCAAAGTCCAATACTATCTGCCTGGGCTGCTGGTCCAGAGCCAGCTCAGCAATTCCGAACGTCCAGGGATTCCTCCCACACCAAAGGTGCCGGCACCAAAAGCTCTTGCTGCTCTTCCAGTATCCAGGCAACCGCATTCACTGCCCCACAAACGCTGGGGCTGTCTCTTTCTGTACTCTCCCAAAGTCCAATACTATCTGCCTGGGCTGCTGAGTCGGAGCCAGCTCAGCAATTCCGAACGTCCAGGGATTCCTCCCACACCAAAGGTGCCGGCACCAAAAGCTCTTGCTGCTCTTCCAGTATCCAGGCAACCGCATTCACTGCCCCACAAACGCTGGGGCTGTCTCTTTCTGTACTCTCCCAAAGTCCAATACTAGCTGCCTGGGCTGCTGAGCCAGAGCCAGCTCAGCAATTCCGAACGTCCAGGGATTCCTCCCACACCAAAGGTGCCGGGACCAGAAGCTCTTGCTGCTCTTCCAGTATCCAGGCAACCGCATTCACTGCCCCACAAACGCTGGGGCTGTCTCTTTCTGTACTCTCCCAAAGTCCAATACTAGCTGCCTGGGCTGCTGAGCCGGAGCCAGCTCAGCAATTCCGAACGTCCAGGGATTCCTCCCACACCAAAGGTGCCCAAACCAAAAGCTCTTGCTGCTCTTCCAGTATCCAGGCAACCGCATTCACTGCCCCACAAACGCTGGGGCTGTCTCTTTCTGTACTCTCCCAAAGTCCAATACTAGCTGCCTGGGCTGCTGAGCCAGAGCCAGCTCAGCAATTCCGAACGTCCAGGGATTCCTCCCACACCAAAGGTGCCCAAACCAAAAGCTCTTGCTGCTCTTCCAGTATCCAGGCAACCGCATTCACTGCCCCACAAACGCTGGGGCTGTCTCTTTCTGTACTCTCCCAAAGTCCAATACTAGCTGCCTGGGCTGCTGAGCCAGAGCCAGCTCAGCAATTCCGAACGTCCAGGGATTCCTCCCACACCAAAGGTGCCCAAACCAAAAGCTCTTGCTGCTCTTCCAGTATCCAGGCAACCGCATTCACTGCCCCACAAACGCTGGGGCTGTCTCTTCCTGTACTCTCCCAAAGTCCAATACTAGCTGCCTGGGCTGCTGAGCCAGAGCCAGCTCACCAATTCCGAACGTCCAGGGATTCCTCCCACACCAAAGGTGCCGGCACCAAAAGCTCTTGCTGCTCTTCCAGTATCCAGGCAACCGCATTCACTGCCCCACAAACGCTGGGGCTGTCTCTTTCTGTACTCTCCCAAAGTCCAATACTATCTGCCTGGGCTGCTGAGCCAGAGCCAGCTCAGCAATTCCGAACGTCCAGGGATTCCTCCCACACCAAAGGTGCCGGCACCAAAAGCTCTTGCTGCTCTTCCAGTATCCAGGCAACCGCATTCACTGCCCCACAAACGCTGGGGCTGTCTCTTTCTGTACTCTCCCAAAGTCCAATACTAGCTGCCTGGGCTGCTGAGCCGGAGCCAGCTCAGCAATTCCGAACGTCCAGGGATTCCTCCCACACCAAAGGTGCCCAAACCAAAAGCTCTTGCTGCTCTTCCAGTATCCAGGCAACCGCATTCACTGCCCCACAAACGCTGGGGCTGTCTCTTTCTGTACTCTCCCAAAGTCCAATACTATCTGCCTGGGCTGCTGAGCCGGAGCCAGCTCAGCAATTCCGAACGTCCAGGGATTCCTCCCACACCAAAGGTGCCCAAACCAAAAGCTCTTGCTGCTCTTCCAGTATCCAGGCAACCGCATTCACTGCCCCACAAACGCTGGGGCTGTCTCTTTCTGTACTCTCCCAAAGTCCAATACTAGCTGCCTGGGCTGCTGAGCCGGAGCCAGCTCAGCAATTCCGAACGTCCAGGGATTCCTCCCACACCAAAGGTGCCGGCACCAAAAGCTCTTGCTGCTCTTCCAGTATCCAGGCAACCGCATTCACTGCCCCACAAACGCTGGGGCTGTCTCTTTCTGTACTCTCCCAAAGTCCAATACTATCTGCCTGGGCTGCTGAGCCGGAGCCAGCTCAGCAATTCCGAACGTCCAGGGATTCCTCCCACACCAAAGGTGCCGGCACCAAAAGCTCTTGCTGCTCTTCCAGTATCCAGGCAACCGCATTCACTGCCCCACAAACGCTGGGGCTGTCTCTTTCTGTACTCTCCCAAAGTCCAATACTAGCTGCCTGGGCTGCTGAGCCGGAGCCAGCTCAGCAATTCCGAACGTCCAGGGATTCCTCCCACACCAAAGGTGCCCAAACCAAAAGCTCTTGCTGCTCTTCCAGTATCCAGGCAACCGCATTCACTGCCCCACAAACGCTGGGGCTGTCTCTTTCTGTACTCTCCCAAAGTCCAATACTAGCTGCCTGGGCTGCTGAGCCGGAGCCAGCTCAGCAATTCCGAACGTCCAGGGATTCCTCCCACACCAAAGGTGCCGGCACCAAAAGCTCTTGCTGCTCTTCCAGTATCCAGGCAACCGCATTCACTGCCCCACAAACGCTGGGGCTGTCTCTTTCTGTACTCTCCCAAAGTCCAATACTATCTGCCTGGGCTGCTGAGCCGGAGCCAGCTCAGCAATTCCGAACGTCCAGGGATTCCTCCCACACCAAAGGTGCCCAAACCAAAAGCTCTTGCTGCTCTTCCAGTATCCAGGCAACCGCATTCACTGCCCCACAAACGCTGGGGCTGTCTCTTTCTGTACTCTCCCAAAGTCCAATACTAGCTGCCTGGGCTGCTGGTCCACAGCCGACTAGCAATTCCGAACGTCCAGGGATTCCTCCCACACCAAAGGTGCCGGGACCAGAAGCTCTTGCTGCTCTTCCAGTATCCAGGCAACCGCATTCACTGCCCCACAAACGCTGGGGCTGTCTCTTTCTGTACTCTCCCAAAGTCCAATACTAGCTGCCTGGGCTGCTGAGCCGGAGCCAGCTCAGCAATTCCGAACGTCCAGGGATTCCTCCCACACCAAAGGTGCCCAAACCAAAAGCTCTTGCTGCTCTTCCAGTATCCAGGCAACCGCATTCACTGCCCCACAAACGCTGGGGCTGTCTCTTTCTGTACTCTCCCAAAGTCCAATACTAGCTGCCTGGGCTGCTGAGCCAGAGCCAGCTCAGCAATTCCGAACGTCCAGGGATTCCTCCCACACCAAAGGTGCCGGCACCAAAAGCTCTTGCTGCTCTTCCAGTATCCAGGCAACCGCATTCACTGCCCCACAAACGCTGGGGCTGTCTCTTTCTGTACTCTCCCAAAGTCCAATACTAGCTGCCTGGGCTGCTGAGCCGGAGCCAGCTCAGCAATTCCGAACGTCCAGGGATTCCTCCCACACCAAAGGTGCCCAAACCAAAAGCTCTTGCTGCTCTTCCAGTATCCAGGCAACCGCATTCACTGCCCCACAAACGCTGGGGCTGTCTCTTTCTGTACTCTCCCAAAGTCCAATACTAGCTGCCTGGGCTGCTGAGCCGGAGCCAGCTCAGCAATTCCGAACGTCCAGGGATTCCTCCCACACCAAAGGTGCCGGCACCAAAAGCTCTTGCTGCTCTTCCAGTATCCAGGCAACCGCATTCACTGCCCCACAAACGCTGGGGCTGTCTCTTTCTGTACTCTCCCAAAGTCCAATACTAGCTGCCTGGGCTGCTGAGCCGGAGCCAGCTCAGCAATTCCGAACGTCCAGGGATTCCTCCCACACCAAAGGTGCCGGCACCAAAAGCTCTTGCTGCTCTTCCAGTATCCAGGCAACCGCATTCACTGCCCCACAAACGCTGGGGCTGTCTCTTTCTGTACTCTCCCAAAGTCCAATACTATCTGCCTGGGCTGCTGAGCCAGAGCCAGCTCAGCAATTCCGAACGTCCAGGGATTCCTCCCACACCAAAGGTGCCCAAACCAAAAGCTCTTGCTGCTCTTCCAGTATCCAGGCAACCGCATTCACTGCCCCACAAACGCTGGGGCTGTCTCTTTCTGTACTCTCCCAAAGTCCAATACTAGCTGCCTGGGCTGCTGAGCCGGAGCCAGCTCAGCAATTCCGAACGTCCAGGGATTCCTCCCACACCAAAGGTGCCGGCACCAAAAGCTCTTGCTGCTCTTCCAGTATCCAGGCAACTGCATTCACTGCCCCACAAACGCTGGGGCTGTCTCTTTCTGTACTCTCCCAAAGTCCAATACTAGCTGCCTGGGCTGCTGAGCCGGAGCCAGCTCAGCAATTCCGAACGTCCAGGGATTCCTCCCACACCAAAGGTGCCCAAACCAAAAGCTCTTGCTGCTCTTCCAGTATCCAGGCAACCGCATTCACTGCCCCACAAACGCTGGGGCTGTCTCTTTCTGTACTCTCCCAAAGTCCAATACTAGCTGCCTGGGCTGCTGAGCCGGAGCCAGCTCAGCAATTCCGAACGTCCAGGGATTCCTCCCACACCAAAGGTGCCGGCACCAAAAGCTCTTGCTGCTCTTCCAGTATCCAGGCAACCGCATTCACTGCCCCACAAACGCTGGGGCTGTCTCTTTCTGTACTCTCCCAAAGTCCAATACTAGCTGCCTGGGCTGCTGAGCCGGAGCCAGCTCAGCAATTCCGAACGTCCAGGGATTCCTCCCACACCAAAGGTGCCCAAACCAAAAGCTCTTGCTGCTCTTCCAGTATCCAGGCAACCGCATTCACTGCCCCACAAACGCTGGGGCTGTCTCTTTCTGTACTCTCCCAAAGTCCAATACTAGCTGCCTGGGCTGCTGAGCCAGAGCCAGCTCAGCAATTCCGAACGTCCAGGGATTCCTCCCACACCAAAGGTGCCCAAACCAAAAGCTCTTGCTGCTCTTCCAGTATCCAGGCAACCGCATTCACTGCCCCACAAACGCTGGGGCTGTCTCTTTCTGTACTCTCCCAAAGTCCAATACTAGCTGCCTGGGCTGCTGAGCCAGAGCCAGCTCAGCAATTCCGAACGTCCAGGGATTCCTCCCACACCAAAGGTGCCGGCACCAAAAGCTCTTGCTGCTCTTCCAGTATCCAGGCAACCGCATTCACTGCCCCACAAACGCTGGGGCTGTCTCTTTCTGTACTCTCCCAAAGTCCAATACTAGCTGCCTGGGCTGCTGAGCCGGAGCCAGCTCAGCAATTCCGAACGTCCAGGGATTCCTCCCACACCAAAGGTGCCCAAACCAAAAGCTCTTGCTGCTCTTCCAGTATCCAGGCAACCGCATTCACTGCCCCACAAACGCTGGGGCTGTCTCTTTCTGTACTCTCCCAAAGTCCAATACTATCTGCCTGGGCTGCTGAGCCAGAGCCAGCTCAGCAATTCCGAACGTCCAGGGATTCCTCCCACACCAAAGGTGCCGGCACCAAAAGCTCTTGCTGCTCTTCCAGTATCCAGGCAACCGCATTCACTGCCCCACAAACGCTGGGGCTGTCTCTTTCTGTACTCTCCCAAAGTCCAATACTATCTGCCTGGGCTGCTGAGCCGGAGCCAGCTCAGCAATTCCGAACGTCCAGGGATTCCTCCCACACCAAAGGTGCCGGGACCAAAAGCTCTTGCTGCTCTTCCAGTATCCAGGCAACCGCATTCACTGCCCCACAAACGCTGGGGCTGTCTCTTTCTGTACTCTCCCAAAGTCCAATACTATCTGCCTGGGCTGCTGAGCCGGAGCCAGCTCAGCAATTCCGAACGTCCAGGGATTCCTCCCACACCAAAGGTGCCGGCACCAAAAGCTCTTGCTGCTCTTCCAGTATCCAGGCAACCGCATTCACTGCCCCACAAACGCTGGGGCTGTCTCTTTCTGTACTCTCCCAAAGTCCAATACTAGCTGCCTGGGCTGCTGAGCCAGAGCCAGCTCAGCAATTCCGAACGTCCAGGGATTCCTCCCACACCAAAGGTGCCGGCACCAAAAGCTCTTGCTGCTCTTCCAGTATCCAGGCAACCGCATTCACTGCCCCACAAACGCTGGGGCTGTCTCTTTCTGTACTCTCCCAAAGTCCAATACTATCTGCCTGGGCTGCTGAGCCGGAGCCAGCTCAGCAATTCCGAACGTCCAGGGATTCCTCCCACACCAAAGGTGCCGGCACCAAAAGCTCTTGCTGCTCTTCCAGTATCCAGGCAACCGCATTCACTGCCCCACAAACGCTGGGGCTGTCTCTTTCTGTACTCTCCCAAAGTCCAATACTATCTGCCTGGGCTGCTGAGCCGGAGCCAGCTCAGCAATTCCGAACGTCCAGGGATTCCTCCCACACCAAAGGTGCCGGGACCAGAAGCTCTTGCTGCTCTTCCAGTATCCAGGCAACCGCATTCACTGCCCCACAAACGCTGGGGCTGTCTCTTTCTGTACTCTCCCAAAGTCCAATACTATCTGCCTGGGCTGCTGAGCCGGAGCCAGCTCAGCAATTCCGAACGTCCAGGGATTCCTCCCACACCAAAGGTGCCCAAACCAAAAGCTCTTGCTGCTCTTCCAGTATCCAGGCAACCGCATTCACTGCCCCACAAACGCTGGGGCTGTCTCTTTCTGTACTCTCCCAAAGTCCAATACTAGCTGCCTGGGCTGCTGAGCCAGAGCCAGCTCAGCAATTCCGAACGTCCAGGGATTCCTCCCACACCAAAGGTGCCCAAACCAAAAGCTCTTGCTGCTCTTCCAGTATCCAGGCAACTGCATTCACTGCCCCACAAACGCTGGGGCTGTCTCTTTCTGTACTCTCCCAAAGTCCAATACTAGCTGCCTGGGCTGCTGGTCCAGAGCCGACTAGCAATAGCGAACGTCCAGGGATTCCTCCCACACCAAAGGTGCCGGCACCAAAAGCTCTTGCTGCTCTTCCAGTATCCAGGCAACCGCATTCACTGCCCCACAAACGCTGGGGCTGTCTCTTTCTGTACTCTCCCAAAGTCCAATACTATCTGCCTGGGCTGCTGAGCCGGAGCCAGCTCAGCAATAGCGAACGTCCAGGGATTCCTCCCACACCAAAGGTGCCGGCACCAAAAGCTCTTGCTGCTCTTCCAGTATCCAGGCAACCGCATTCACTGCCCCACAAACGCTGGGGCTGTCTCTTTCTGTACTCTCCCAAAGTCCAATACTATCTGCCTGGGCTGCTGAGCCGGAGCCAGCTCAGCAATTCCGAACGTCCAGGGATTCCTCCCACACCAAAGGTGCCGGCACCAAAAGCTCTTGCTGCTCTTCCAGTATCCAGGCAACTGCATTCACTGCCCCACAAACGCTGGGGCTGTCTCTTTCTGTACTCTCCCAAAGTCCAATACTATCTGCCTGGGCTGCTGAGCCGGAGCCAGATCAGCAATTCCGAACGTCCAGGGATTCCTCCCACACCAAAGGTGCCGGGACCAAAAGCTCTTGCTGCTCTTCCAGTATCCAGGCAACCGCATTCACTGCCCCACAAACGCTGGGGCTGTCTCTTTCTGTACTCTCCCAAAGTCCAATACTATCTGCCTGGGCTGCTGAGCCGGAGCCAGCTCAGCAATTCCGAACGTCCAGGGATTCCTCCCACACCAAAGGTGCCGGCACCAAAAGCTCTTGCTGCTCTTCCAGTATCCAGGCAACCGCATTCACTGCCCCACAAACGCTGGGGCTGTCTCTTTCTGTACTCTCCCAAAGTCCAATACTATCTGCCTGGGCTGCTGAGCCAGAGCCAGCTCAGCAATAGCGAACGTCCAGGGATTCCTCCCACACCAAAGGTGCCGGCACCAAAAGCTCTTGCTGCTCTTCCAGTATCCAGGCAACCGCATTCACTGCCCCACAAACGCTGGGGCTGTCTCTTTCTGTACTCTCCCAAAGTCCAATACTATCTGCCTGGGCTGCTGAGCCGGAGCCAGCTCAGCAATTCCGAACGTCCAGGGATTCCTCCCACACCAAAGGTGCCGGCACCAAAAGCTCTTGCTGCTCTTCCAGTATCCAGGCAACCGCATTCACTGCCCCACAAACGCTGGGGCTGTCTCTTTCTGTACTCTCCCAAAGTCCAATACTATCTGCCTGGGCTGCTGAGCCGGAGCCAGCTCAGCAATTCCGAACGTCCAGGGATTCCTCCCACACCAAAGGTGCCGGCACCAAAAGCTCTTGCTGCTCTTCCAGTATCCAGGCAACCGCATTCACTGCCCCACAAACGCTGGGGCTGTCTCTTTCTGTACTCTCCCAAAGTCCAATACTATCTGCCTGGGCTGCTGAGCCGGAGCCAGCTCAGCAATTCCGAACGTCCAGGGATTCCTCCCACACCAAAGGTGCCGGCACCAAAAGCTCTTGCTGCTCTTCCAGTATCCAGGCAACTGCATTCACTGCCCCACAAACGCTGGGGCTGTCTCTTTCTGTACTCTCCCAAAGTCCAATACTATCTGCCTGGGCTGCTGAGCCGGAGCCAGCTCAGCAATTCCGAACGTCCAGGGATTCCTCCCACACCAAAGGTGCCGGCACCAAAAGCTCTTGCTGCTCTTCCAGTATCCAGGCAACCGCATTCACTGCCCCACAAACGCTGGGGCTGTCTCTTTCTGTACTCTCCCAAAGTCCAATACTATCTGCCTGGGCTGCTGAGCCGGAGCCAGCTCAGCAATTCCGAACGTCCAGGGATTCCTCCCACACCAAAGGTGCCGGCACCAAAAGCTCTTGCTGCTCTTCCAGTATCCAGGCAACCGCATTCACTGCCCCACAAACGCTGGGGCTGTCTCTTTCTGTACTCTCCCAAAGTCCAATACTATCTGCCTGGGCTGCTGAGCCGGAGCCAGCTCAGCAATTCCGAACGTCCAGGGATTCCTCCCACACCAAAGGTGCCGGCACCAAAAGCTCTTGCTGCTCTTCCAGTATCCAGGCAACCGCATTCACTGCCCCACAAACGCTGGGGCTGTCTCTTTCTGTACTCTCCCAAAGTCCAATACTATCTGCCTGGGCTGCTGAGCCGGAGCCAGCTCAGCAATTCCGAACGTCCAGGGATTCCTCCCACACCAAAGGTGCCGGCACCAAAAGCTCTTGCTGCTCTTCCAGTATCCAGGCAACCGCATTCACTGCCCCACAAACGCTGGGGCTGTCTCTTTCTGTACTCTCCCAAAGTCCAATACTATCTGCCTGGGCTGCTGAGCCGGAGCCAGCTCAGCAATTCCGAACGTCCAGGGATTCCTCCCACACCAAAGGTGCCGGCACCAAAAGCTCTTGCTGCTCTTCCAGTATCCAGGCAACCGCATTCACTGCCCCACAAACGCTGGGGCTGTCTCTTTCTGTACTCTCCCAAAGTCCAATACTATCTGCCTGGGCTGCTGAGCCGGAGCCAGCTCAGCAATTCCGAACGTCCAGGGATTCCTCCCACACCAAAGGTGCCGGCACCAAAAGCTCTTGCTGCTCTTCCAGTATCCAGGCAACCGCATTCACTGCCCCACAAACGCTGGGGCTGTCTCTTTCTGTACTCTCCCAAAGTCCAATACTATCTGCCTGGGCTGCTGAGCCGGAGCCAGCTCAGCAATTCCGAACGTCCAGGGATTCCTCCCACACCAAAGGTGCCGGCACCAAAAGCTCTTGCTGCTCTTCCAGTATCCAGGCAACCGCATTCACTGCCCCACAAACGCTGGGGCTGTCTCTTTCTGTACTCTCCCAAAGTCCAATACTATCTGCCTGGGCTGCTGAGCCGGAGCCAGCTCAGCAATTCCGAACGTCCAGGGATTCCTCCCACACCAAAGGTGCCGGCACCAAAAGCTCTTGCTGCTCTTCCAGTATCCAGGCAACCGCATTCACTGCCCCACAAACGCTGGGGCTGTCTCTTTCTGTACTCTCCCAAAGTCCAATACTATCTGCCTGGGCTGCTGAGCCGGAGCCAGCTCAGCAATTCCGAACGTCCAGGGATTCCTCCCACACCAAAGGTGCCGGCACCAAAAGCTCTTGCTGCTCTTCCAGTATCCAGGCAACCGCATTCACTGCCCCACAAACGCTGGGGCTGTCTCTTTCTGTACTCTCCCAAAGTCCAATACTATCTGCCTGGGCTGCTGAGCCGGAGCCAGCTCAGCAATTCCGAACGTCCAGGGATTCCTCCCACACCAAAGGTGCCGGCACCAAAAGCTCTTGCTGCTCTTCCAGTATCCAGGCAACCGCATTCACTGCCCCACAAACGCTGGGGCTGTCTCTTTCTGTACTCTCCCAAAGTCCAATACTATCTGCCTGGGCTGCTGAGCCGGAGCCAGCTCAGCAATTCCGAACGTCCAGGGATTCCTCCCACACCAAAGGTGCCGGCACCAAAAGCTCTTGCTGCTCTTCCAGTATCCAGGCAACCGCATTCACTGCCCCACAAACGCTGGGGCTGTCTCTTTCTGTACTCTCCCAAAGTCCAATACTATCTGCCTGGGCTGCTGAGCCGGAGCCAGCTCAGCAATTCCGAACGTCCAGGGATTCCTCCCACACCAAAGGTGCCGGCACCAAAAGCTCTTGCTGCTCTTCCAGTATCCAGGCAACCGCATTCACTGCCCCACAAACGCTGGGGCTGTCTCTTTCTGTACTCTCCCAAAGTCCAATACTATCTGCCTGGGCTGCTGAGCCGGAGCCAGCTCAGCAATTCCGAACGTCCAGGGATTCCTCCCACACCAAAGGTGCCGGCACCAAAAGCTCTTGCTGCTCTTCCAGTATCCAGGCAACCGCATTCACTGCCCCACAAACGCTGGGGCTGTCTCTTTCTGTACTCTCCCAAAGTCCAATACTATCTGCCTGGGCTGCTGAGCCGGAGCCAGCTCAGCAATTCCGAACGTCCAGGGATTCCTCCCACACCAAAGGTGCCGGCACCAAAAGCTCTTGCTGCTCTTCCAGTATCCAGGCAACCGCATTCACTGCCCCACAAACGCTGGGGCTGTCTCTTTCTGTACTCTCCCAAAGTCCAATACTATCTGCCTGGGCTGCTGAGCCGGAGCCAGCTCAGCAATTCCGAACGTCCAGGGATTCCTCCCACACCAAAGGTGCCGGCACCAAAAGCTCTTGCTGCTCTTCCAGTATCCAGGCAACCGCATTCACTGCCCCACAAACGCTGGGGCTGTCTCTTTCTGTACTCTCCCAAAGTCCAATACTATCTGCCTGGGCTGCTGAGCCGGAGCCAGCTCAGCAATTCCGAACGTCCAGGGATTCCTCCCACACCAAAGGTGCCGGCACCAAAAGCTCTTGCTGCTCTTCCAGTATCCAGGCAACCGCATTCACTGCCCCACAAACGCTGGGGCTGTCTCTTTCTGTACTCTCCCAAAGTCCAATACTATCTGCCTGGGCTGCTGAGCCGGAGCCAGCTCAGCAATTCCGAACGTCCAGGGATTCCTCCCACACCAAAGGTGCCGGCACCAAAAGCTCTTGCTGCTCTTCCAGTATCCAGGCAACCGCATTCACTGCCCCACAAACGCTGGGGCTGTCTCTTTCTGTACTCTCCCAAAGTCCAATACTATCTGCCTGGGCTGCTGAGCCGGAGCCAGCTCAGCAATTCCGAACGTCCAGGGATTCCTCCCACACCAAAGGTGCCGGCACCAAAAGCTCTTGCTGCTCTTCCAGTATCCAGGCAACCGCATTCACTGCCCCACAAACGCTGGGGCTGTCTCTTTCTGTACTCTCCCAAAGTCCAATACTATCTGCCTGGGCTGCTGAGCCGGAGCCAGCTCAGCAATTCCGAACGTCCAGGGATTCCTCCCACACCAAAGGTGCCGGCACCAAAAGCTCTTGCTGCTCTTCCAGTATCCAGGCAACCGCATTCACTGCCCCACAAACGCTGGGGCTGTCTCTTTCTGTACTCTCCCAAAGTCCAATACTATCTGCCTGGGCTGCTGAGCCGGAGCCAGCTCAGCAATTCCGAACGTCCAGGGATTCCTCCCACACCAAAGGTGCCGGCACCAAAAGCTCTTGCTGCTCTTCCAGTATCCAGGCAACCGCATTCACTGCCCCACAAACGCTGGGGCTGTCTCTTTCTGTACTCTCCCAAAGTCCAATACTATCTGCCTGGGCTGCTGAGCCGGAGCCAGCTCAGCAATTCCGAACGTCCAGGGATTCCTCCCACACCAAAGGTGCCGGCACCAAAAGCTCTTGCTGCTCTTCCAGTATCCAGGCAACCGCATTCACTGCCCCACAAACGCTGGGGCTGTCTCTTTCTGTACTCTCCCAAAGTCCAATACTATCTGCCTGGGCTGCTGAGCCGGAGCCAGCTCAGCAATTCCGAACGTCCAGGGATTCCTCCCACACCAAAGGTGCCGGCACCAAAAGCTCTTGCTGCTCTTCCAGTATCCAGGCAACCGCATTCACTGCCCCACAAACGCTGGGGCTGTCTCTTTCTGTACTCTCCCAAAGTCCAATACTATCTGCCTGGGCTGCTGAGCCGGAGCCAGCTCAGCAATTCCGAACGTCCAGGGATTCCTCCCACACCAAAGGTGCCGGCACCAAAAGCTCTTGCTGCTCTTCCAGTATCCAGGCAACCGCATTCACTGCCCCACAAACGCTGGGGCTGTCTCTTTCTGTACTCTCCCAAAGTCCAATACTATCTGCCTGGGCTGCTGAGCCGGAGCCAGCTCAGCAATTCCGAACGTCCAGGGATTCCTCCCACACCAAAGGTGCCGGCACCAAAAGCTCTTGCTGCTCTTCCAGTATCCAGGCAACCGCATTCACTGCCCCACAAACGCTGGGGCTGTCTCTTTCTGTACTCTCCCAAAGTCCAATACTATCTGCCTGGGCTGCTGAGCCGGAGCCAGCTCAGCAATTCCGAACGTCCAGGGATTCCTCCCACACCAAAGGTGCCGGCACCAAAAGCTCTTGCTGCTCTTCCAGTATCCAGGCAACCGCATTCACTGCCCCACAAACGCTGGGGCTGTCTCTTTCTGTACTCTCCCAAAGTCCAATACTATCTGCCTGGGCTGCTGAGCCGGAGCCAGCTCAGCAATTCCGAACGTCCAGGGATTCCTCCCACACCAAAGGTGCCGGCACCAAAAGCTCTTGCTGCTCTTCCAGTATCCAGGCAACGGCATTCACTGCCCCACAAACGCTGGGGCTGTCTCTTTCTGTACTCTCCCAAAGTCCAATACTATCTGCCTGGGCTGCTGAGCCGGAGCCAGCTCAGCAATTCCGAACGTCCAGGGATTCCTCCCACACCAAAGGTGCCGGCACCAAAAGCTCTTGCTGCTCTTCCAGTATCCAGGCAACCGCATTCACTGCCCCACAAACGCTGGGGCTGT
Organism: Nipponia nippon; assembly: GCF_047370975.1. Lineage (NCBI taxonomy): Eukaryota > Metazoa > Chordata > Aves > Pelecaniformes > Threskiornithidae > Nipponia > Nipponia nippon. The sequence goes on from NW_028262379.1 coordinate 82,163, forward strand.
CTCTTTCTGTACTCTCCCAAAGTCCAATACTATCTGCCTGGGCTGCTGAGCCGGAGCCAGCTCAGCAATTCCGAACGTCCAGGGATTCCTCCCACACCAAAGGTGCCGGCACCAAAAGCTCTTGCTGCTCTTCCAGTATCCAGGCAACGGCATTCACTGCCCCACAAACGCTGGGGCTGTCTCTTTCTGTACTCTCCCAAAGTCCAATACTATCTGCCTGGGCTGCTGAGCCGGAGCCAGCTCAGCAATTCCGAACGTCCAGGGATTCCTCCCACACCAAAGGTGCCGGGACCAAAAGCTCTTGCTGCTCTTCCAGTATCCAGGCAACGGCATTCACTGCCCCACAAACGCTGGGGCTGTCTCTTTCTGTACTCTCCCAAAGTCCAATACTATCTGCCTGGGCTGCTGAGCCGGAGCCAGCTCAGCAATTCCGAACGTCCAGGGATTCCTCCCACACCAAAGGTGCCGGCACCAAAAGCTCTTGCTGCTCTTCCAGTATCCAGGCAACCGCATTCACTGCCCCACAAACGCTGGGGCTGTCTCTTTCTGTACTCTCCCAAAGTCCAATACTATCTGCCTGGGCTGCTGAGCCGGAGCCAGCTCAGCAATTCCGAACGTCCAGGGATTCCTCCCACACCAAAGGTGCCGGCACCAAAAGCTCTTGCTGCTCTTCCAGTATCCAGGCAACCGCATTCACTGCCCCACAAACGCTGGGGCTGTCTCTTTCTGTACTCTCCCAAAGTCCAATACTATCTGCCTGGGCTGCTGAGCCGGAGCCAGCTCAGCAATTCCGAACGTCCAGGGATTCCTCCCACACCAAAGGTGCCGGCACCAAAAGCTCTTGCTGCTCTTCCAGTATCCAGGCAACCGCATTCACTGCCCCACAAACGCTGGGGCTGTCTCTTTCTGTACTCTCCCAAAGTCCAATACTATCTGCCTGGGCTGCTGAGCCGGAGCCAGCTCAGCAATTCCGAACGTCCAGGGATTCCTCCCACACCAAAGGTGCCGGCACCAAAAGCTCTTGCTGCTCTTCCAGTATCCAGGCAACGGCATTCACTGCCCCACAAACGCTGGGGCTGTCTCTTTCTGTACTCTCCCAAAGTCCAATACTATCTGCCTGGGCTGCTGAGCCGGAGCCAGCTCAGCAATTCCGAACGTCCAGGGATTCCTCCCACACCAAAGGTGCCGGCACCAAAAGCTCTTGCTGCTCTTCCAGTATCCAGGCAACCGCATTCACTGCCCCACAAACGCTGGGGCTGTCTCTTTCTGTACTCTCCCAAAGTCCAATACTATCTGCCTGGGCTGCTGAGCCGGAGCCAGCTCAGCAATTCCGAACGTCCAGGGATTCCTCCCACACCAAAGGTGCCGGCACCAAAAGCTCTTGCTGCTCTTCCAGTATCCAGGCAACCGCATTCACTGCCCCACAAACGCTGGGGCTGTCTCTTTCTGTACTCTCCCAAAGTCCAATACTATCTGCCTGGGCTGCTGAGCCGGAGCCAGCTCAGCAATTCCGAACGTCCAGGGATTCCTCCCACACCAAAGGTGCCGGCACCAAAAGCTCTTGCTGCTCTTCCAGTATCCAGGCAACCGCATTCACTGCCCCACAAACGCTGGGGCTGTCTCTTTCTGTACTCTCCCAAAGTCCAATACTATCTGCCTGGGCTGCTGAGCCGGAGCCAGCTCAGCAATTCCGAACGTCCAGGGATTCCTCCCACACCAAAGGTGCCGGCACCAAAAGCTCTTGCTGCTCTTCCAGTATCCAGGCAACCGCATTCACTGCCCCACAAACGCTGGGGCTGTCTCTTTCTGTACTCTCCCAAAGTCCAATACTATCTGCCTGGGCTGCTGAGCCGGAGCCAGCTCAGCAATTCCGAACGTCCAGGGATTCCTCCCACACCAAAGGTGCCGGCACCAAAAGCTCTTGCTGCTCTTCCAGTATCCAGGCAACCGCATTCACTGCCCCACAAACGCTGGGGCTGTCTCTTTCTGTACTCTCCCAAAGTCCAATACTATCTGCCTGGGCTGCTGAGCCGGAGCCAGCTCAGCAATTCCGAACGTCCAGGGATTCCTCCCACACCAAAGGTGCCGGCACCAAAAGCTCTTGCTGCTCTTCCAGTATCCAGGCAACCGCATTCACTGCCCCACAAACGCTGGGGCTGTCTCTTTCTGTACTCTCCCAAAGTCCAATACTATCTGCCTGGGCTGCTGAGCCGGAGCCAGCTCAGCAATTCCGAACGTCCAGGGATTCCTCCCACACCAAAGGTGCCGGCACCAAAAGCTCTTGCTGCTCTTCCAGTATCCAGGCAACCGCATTCACTGCCCCACAAACGCTGGGGCTGTCTCTTTCTGTACTCTCCCAAAGTCCAATACTATCTGCCTGGGCTGCTGAGCCGGAGCCAGCTCAGCAATTCCGAACGTCCAGGGATTCCTCCCACACCAAAGGTGCCGGCACCAAAAGCTCTTGCTGCTCTTCCAGTATCCAGGCAACCGCATTCACTGCCCCACAAACGCTGGGGCTGTCTCTTTCTGTACTCTCCCAAAGTCCAATACTATCTGCCTGGGCTGCTGAGCCGGAGCCAGCTCAGCAATTCCGAACGTCCACGGATTCCTCCCACACCAAAGTTGCCAGCACCATGGATGCCGGAAGAGCAGCAAGAGCTTTTGGTGCCGGCAACTTTGGTGTGGGAGGAATCCCTGGACGTTCGGAATTGCTGAGCTGGCTCCGGCTCAGCAGCCCAGGCAGATAGTATTGGACTTTGGGAGAGTACAGAAAGAGACAGCCCCAGCGTTTGTGGGGCAGTGAATGCAGTTGCCTGGATACTGGAAGAGCAGCAAGAGCTTTTGGTCCCGGCACCTTTGGTGTGGGAGGAATCCCTGGACGTTCGGAATTGCTGAGCTGGCTCCGGCTCAGCAGCCCAGGCAGATAGTATTGGACTTTGGGAGAGTACAGAAAGAGACAGCCCCAGCGTTTGTGGGGCAGTGAATGCAGTTGCCTGGATACTGGAAGAGCAGCAAGAGCTTTTGGTGCCGGCACCTTTGGTGTGGGAGGAATCCCTGGACGTTCGGAATTGCTGAGCTGGCTCCGGCTCAGCAGCCCAGGCAGATAGTATTGGACTTTGGGAGAGTACAGAAAGAGACAGCCCCAGCGTTTGTGGGGCAGTGAATGCGGTTGCCTGGATACTGGAAGAGCAGCAAGAGCTTTTGGTGCCGGCACCTTTGGTGTGGGAGGAATCCCTGGACGTTCGGAATTGCTGAGCTGGCTCCGGCTCAGCAGCCCAGGCAGATAGTATTGGACTTTGGGAGAGTACAGAAAGAGACAGCCCCAGCGTTTGTGGGGCAGTGAATGCGGTTGCCTGGATACTGGAAGAGCAGCAAGAGCTTTTGGTGCCGGCACCTTTGGTGTGGGAGGAATCCCTGGACGTTCGGAATTGCTGAGCTGGCTCCGGCTCAGCAGCCCAGGCAGATAGTATTGGACTTTGGGAGAGTACAGAAAGAGACAGCCCCAGCGTTTGTGGGGCAGTGAATGCAGTTGCCTGGATACTGGAAGAGCAGCAAGAGCTTTTGGTGCCGGCACCTTTGGTGTGGGAGGAATCCCTGGACGTTCGGAATTGCTGAGCTGGCTCCGGCTCAGCAGCCCAGGCAGATAGTATTGGACTTTGGGAGAGTACAGAAAGAGACAGCCCCAGCGTTTGTGGGGCAGTGAATGCAGTTGCCTGGATACTGGAAGAGCAGCAAGAGCTTTTGGTGCCGGCACCTTTGGTGTGGGAGGAATCCCTGGACGTTCGGAATTGCTGAGCTGGCTCCGGCTCAGCAGCCCAGGCAGATAGTATTGGACTTTGGGAGAGTACAGAAAGAGACAGCCCCAGCGTTTGTGGGGCAGTGAATGCGGTTGCCTGGATACTGGAAGAGCAGCAAGAGCTTTTGGTGCCGGCACCTTTGGTGTGGGAGGAATCCCTGGACGTTCGGAATTGCTGAGCTGGCTCCGGCTCAGCAGCCCAGGCAGATAGTATTGGACTTTGGGAGAGTACAGAAAGAGACAGCCCCAGCGTTTGTGGGGCAGTGAATGCAGTTGCCTGGATACTGGAAGAGCAGCAAGAGCTTTTGGTGCCGGCACCTTTGGTGTGGGAGGAATCCCTGGACGTTCGGAATTGCTGAGCTGGCTCCGGCTCAGCAGCCCAGGCAGATAGTATTGGACTTTGGGAGAGTACAGAAAGAGACAGCCCCAGCGTTTGTGGGGCAGTGAATGCAGTTGCCTGGATACTGGAAGAGCAGCAAGAGCTTTTGGTGCCGGCACCTTTGGTGTGGGAGGAATCCCTGGACGTTCGGAATTGCTGAGCTGGCTCCGGCTCAGCAGCCCAGGCAGATAGTATTGGACTTTGGGAGAGTACAGAAAGAGACAGCCCCAGCGTTTGTGGGGCAGTGAATGCAGTTGCCTGGATACTGGAAGAGCAGCAAGAGCTTTTGGTCCCGGCACCTTTGGTGTGGGAGGAATCCCTGGACGTTCGGAATTGCTGAGCTGGCTCCGGCTCAGCAGCCCAGGCAGATAGTATTGGACTTTGGGAGAGTACAGAAAGAGACAGCCCCAGCGTTTGTGGGGCAGTGAATGCAGTTGCCTGGATACTGGAAGAGCAGCAAGAGCTTTTGGTCCCGGCACCTTTGGTGTGGGAGGAATCCCTGGACGTTCGGAATTGCTGAGCTGGCTCCGGCTCAGCAGCCCAGGCAGATAGTATTGGACTTTGGGAGAGTACAGAAAGAGACAGCCCCAGCGTTTGTGGGGCAGTGAATGCAGTTGCCTGGATACTGGAAGAGCAGCAAGAGCTTTTGGTCCCGGCACCTTTGGTGTGGGAGGAATCCCTGGACGTTCGGAATTGCTAGTCGGCTCCGGCTCAGCGGCCCAGGCAGATAGTATTGGACTTTGGGAGAGTACAGAAAGAGACAGCCCCAGCGTTTGTGGGGCAGTGAATGCAGTTGCCTGGATACTGGAAGAGCAGCAAGAGCTTTTGGTCCCGGCACCTTTGGTGTGGGAGGAATCCCTGGACGTTCCTTATTGCTAGTCGGCTCCGGCTCAGCGGCCCAGGCAGATAGTATTGGACTTTGGGAGAGTACAGAAAGAGACAGCCCCAGCGTTTGTGGGGCAGTGAATGCAGTTGCCTGGATACTGGAAGAGCAGCAAGAGCTTTTGGTGCCGGCACCTTTGGTGTGGGAGGAATCCCTGGACGTTCGGAATTGCTGAGCTGGCTCCGGCTCAGCAGCCCAGGCAGATAGTATTGGACTTTGGGAGAGTACAGAAAGAGACAGCCCCAGCGTTTGTGGGGCAGTGAATGCAGTTGCCTGGATACTGGAAGAGCAGCAAGAGCTTTTGGTGCCGGCACCTTTGGTGTGGGAGGAATCCCTGGACGTTCGGAATTGCTGAGCTGGCTCCGGCTCAGCAGCCCAGGCAGATAGTATTGGACTTTGGGAGAGTACAGAAAGAGACAGCCCCAGCGTTTGTGGGGCAGTGAATGCAGTTGCCTGGATACTGGAAGAGCAGCAAGAGCTTTTGGTGCCGGCACCTTTGGTGTGGGAGGAATCCCTGGACGTTCGGAATTGCTGAGCTGGCTCCGGCTCAGCAGCCCAGGCAGATAGTATTGGACTTTGGGAGAGTACAGAAAGAGACAGCCCCAGCGTTTGTGGGGCAGTGAATGCAGTTGCCTGGATACTGGAAGAGCAGCAAGAGCTTTTGGTGCCGGCACCTTTGGTGTGGGAGGAATCCCTGGACGTTCGGAATTGCTGAGCTGGCTCCGGCTCAGCAGCCCAGGCAGATAGTATTGGACTTTGGGAGAGTACAGAAAGAGACAGCCCCAGCGTTTGTGGGGCAGTGAATGCAGTTGCCTGGATACTGGAAGAGCAGCAAGAGCTTTTGGTCCCGGCACCTTTGGTGTGGGAGGAATCCCTGGACGTTCGGAATTGCTGAGCTGGCTCCGGCTCAGCAGCCCAGGCAGATAGTATTGGACTTTGGGAGAGTACAGAAAGAGACAGCCCCAGCGTTTGTGGGGCAGTGAATGCAGTTGCCTGGATACTGGAAGAGCAGCAAGAGCTTTTGGTGCCGGCACCTTTGGTGTGGGAGGAATCCCTGGACGTTCGGAATTGCTGAGCTGGCTCCGGCTCAGCAGCCCAGGCAGATAGTATTGGACTTTGGGAGAGTACAGAAAGAGACAGCCCCAGCGTTTGTGGGGCAGTGAATGCAGTTGCCTGGATACTGGAAGAGCAGCAAGAGCTTTTGGTCCTGGCACCTTTGGTGTGGGAGGAATCCCTGGACGTTCGCTATTGCTGAGCTGGCTCCGGCTCAGCAGCCCAGGCAGATAGTATTGGACTTTGGGAGAGTACAGAAAGAGACAGCCCCAGCGTTTGTGGGGCAGTGAATGCAGTTGCCTGGATACTGGAAGAGCAGCAAGAGCTTTTGGTGCCGGCACCTTTGGTGTGGGAGGAATCCCTGGACGTTCGGAATTGCTGAGCTGGCTCCGGCTCAGCAGCCCAGGCAGATAGTATTGGACTTTGGGAGAGTACAGAAAGAGACAGCCCCAGCGTTTGTGGGGCAGTGAATGCAGTTGCCTGGATACTGGAAGAGCAGCAAGAGCTTTTGGTGCCGGCACCTTTGGTGTGGGAGGAATCCCTGGACGTTCGGAATTGCTGAGCTGGCTCCGGCTCAGCAGCCCAGGCAGATAGTATTGGACTTTGGGAGAGTACAGAAAGAGACAGCCCCAGCGTTTGTGGGGCAGTGAATGCAGTTGCCTGGATACTGGAAGAGCAGCAAGAGCTTTTGGTCCCGGCACCTTTGGTGTGGGAGGAATCCCTGGACGTTCGGAATTGCTAGTCGGCTCCGGCTCAGCGGCCCAGGCAGATAGTATTGGACTTTGGGAGAGTACAGAAAGAGACAGCCCCAGCGTTTGTGGGGCAGTGAATGCAGTTGCCTGGATACTGGAAGAGCAGCAAGAGCTTTTGGTCCCGGCACCTTTGGTGTGGGAGGAATCCCTGGACGTTCAGAATTGCTGAGCTGGCTCCGGCTCAGCAGCCCAGGCAGATAGTATTGGACTTTGGGAGAGTACAGAAAGAGACAGCCCCAGCGTTTGTGGGGCAGTGAATGCAGTTGCCTGGATACTGGAAGAGCAGCAAGAGCTTTTGGTGCCGGCACCTTTGGTGTGGGAGGAATCCCTGGACGTTCGGAATTGCTGAGCTGGCTCCGGCTCAGCAGCCCAGGCAGATAGTATTGGACTTTGGGAGAGTACAGAAAGAGACAGCCCCAGCGTTTGTGGGGCAGTGAATGCAGTTGCCTGGATACTGGAAGAGCAGCAAGAGCTTTTGGTGCCGGCACCTTTGGTGTGGGAGGAATCCCTGGACGTTCGGAATTGCTGAGCTGGCTCCGGCTCAGCAGCCCAGGCAGATAGTATTGGACTTTGGGAGAGTACAGAAAGAGACAGCCCCAGCGTTTGTGGGGCAGTGAATGCAGTTGCCTGGATACTGGAAGAGCAGCAAGAGCTTTTGGTCCTGGCACCTTTGGTGTGGGAGGAATCCCTGGACGTTCGGAATTGCTGAGCTGGCTCCGGCTCAGCAGCCCAGGCAGATAGTATTGGACTTTGGGAGAGTACAGAAAGAGACAGCCCCAGCGTTTGTGGGGCAGTGAATGCAGTTGCCTGGATACTGGAAGAGCAGCAAGAGCTTTTGGTGCCGGCACCTTTGGTGTGGGAGGAATCCCTGGACGTTCGGAATTGCTGAGCTGGCTCCGGCTCAGCAGCCCAGGCAGATAGTATTGGACTTTGGGAGAGTACAGAAAGAGACAGCCCCAGCGTTTGTGGGGCAGTGAATGCAGTTGCCTGGATACTGGAAGAGCAGCAAGAGCTTTTGGTGCCGGCACCTTTGGTGTGGGAGGAATCCCTGGACGTTCGGAATTGCTGAGCTGGCTCCGGCTCAGCAGCCCAGGCAGATAGTATTGGACTTTGGGAGAGTACAGAAAGAGACAGCCCCAGCGTTTGTGGGGCAGTGAATGCAGTTGCCTGGATACTGGAAGAGCAGCAAGAGCTTTTGGTCCCGGCACCTTTGGTGTGGGAGGAATCCCTGGACGTTCGGAATTGCTGAGCTGGCTCCGGCTCAGCAGCCCAGGCAGATAGTATTGGACTTTGGGAGAGTACAGAAAGAGACAGCCCCAGCGTTTGTGGGGCAGTGAATGCGGTTGCCTGGATACTGGAAGAGCAGCAAGAGCTTTTGGTCCCGGCACCTTTGGTGTGGGAGGAATCCCTGGACGTTCGGAATTGCTGAGCTGGCTCCGACTCAGCAGCCCAGGCAGATAGTATTGGACTTTGGGAGAGTACAGAAAGAGACAGCCCCAGCGTTTGTGGGGCAGTGAATGCAGTTGCCTGGATACTGGAAGAGCAGCAAGAGCTTTTGGTGCCGGCACCTTTGGTGTGGGAGGAATCCCTGGACGTTCGGAATTGCTGAGCTGGCTCCGGCTCAGCAGCCCAGGCAGATAGTATTGGACTTTGGGAGAGTACAGAAAGAGACAGCCCCAGCGTTTGTGGGGCAGTGAATGCAGTTGCCTGGATACTGGAAGAGCAGCAAGAGCTTTTGGTCCTGGCACCTTTGGTGTGGGAGGAATCCCTGGACGTTCGGAATTGCTGAGCTGGCTCCGGCTCAGCAGCCCAGGCAGATAGTATTGGACTTTGGGAGAGTACAGAAAGAGACAGCCCCAGCGTTTGTGGGGCAGTGAATGCAGTTGCCTGGATACTGGAAGAGCAGCAAGAGCTTTTGGTGCCGGCACCTTTGGTGTGGGAGGAATCCCTGGACGTTCGGAATTGCTGAGCTGGCTCCGGCTCAGCAGCCCAGGCAGATAGTATTGGACTTTGGGAGAGTACAGAAAGAGACAGCCCCAGCGTTTGTGGGGCAGTGAATGCGGTTGCCTGGATACTGGAAGAGCAGCAAGAGCTTTTGGTGCCGGCACCTTTGGTGTGGGAGGAATCCCTGGACGTTCGGAATTGCTGAGCTGGCTCCGGCTCAGCAGCCCAGGCAGATAGTATTGGACTTTGGGAGAGTACAGAAAGAGACAGCCCCAGCGTTTGTGGGGCAGTGAATGCAGTTGCCTGGATACTGGAAGAGCAGCAAGAGCTTTTGGTGCCGGCACCTTTGGTGTGGGAGGAATCCCTGGACGTTCGGAATTGCTGAGCTGGCTCCGGCTCAGCAGCCCAGGCAGATAGTATTGGACTTTGGGAGAGTACAGAAAGAGACAGCCCCAGCGTTTGTGGGGCAGTGAATGCGGTTGCCTGGATACTGGAAGAGCAGCAAGAGCTTTTGGTGCCGGCACCTTTGGTGTGGGAGGAATCCCTGGACGTTCGGAATTGCTGAGCTGGCTCCGGCTCAGCAGCCCAGGCAGATAGTATTGGACTTTGGGAGAGTACAGAAAGAGACAGCCCCAGCGTTTGTGGGGCAGTGAATGCAGTTGCCTGGATACTGGAAGAGCAGCAAGAGCTTTTGGTGCCGGCACCTTTGGTGTGGGAGGAATCCCTGGACGTTCGGAATTGCTGAGCTGGCTCCGGCTCAGCAGCCCAGGCAGATAGTATTGGACTTTGGGAGAGTACAGAAAGAGACAGCCCCAGCGTTTGTGGGGCAGTGAATGCAGTTGCCTGGATACTGGAAGAGCAGCAAGAGCTTTTGGTCCTGGCACCTTTGGTGTGGGAGGAATCCCTGGACGTTCGGAATTGCTGAGCTGGCTCCGGCTCAGCAGCCCAGGCAGATAGTATTGGACTTTGGGAGAGTACAGAAAGAGACAGCCCCAGCGTTTGTGGGGCAGTGAATGCAGTTGCCTGGATACTGGAAGAGCAGCAAGAGCTTTTGGTCCCGGCACCTTTGGTGTGGGAGGAATCCCTGGACGTTCGGAATTGCTGAGCTGGCTCCGGCTCAGCAGCCCAGGCAGATAGTATTGGACTTTGGGAGAGTACAGAAAGAGACAGCCCCAGCGTTTGTGGGGCAGTGAATGCAGTTGCCTGGATACTGGAAGAGCAGCAAGAGCTTTTGGTGCCGGCACCTTTGGTGTGGGAGGAATCCCTGGACGTTCGGAATTGCTGAGCTGGCTCCGGCTCAGCAGCCCAGGCAGATAGTATTGGACTTTGGGAGAGTACAGAAAGAGACAGCCCCAGCGTTTGTGGGGCAGTGAATGCAGTTGCCTGGATACTGGAAGAGCAGCAAGAGCTTTTGGTGCCGGCACCTTTGGTGTGGGAGGAATCCCTGGACGTTCGGAATTGCTGAGCTGGCTCCGGCTCAGCAGCCCAGGCAGATAGTATTGGACTTTGGGAGAGTACAGAAAGAGACAGCCCCAGCGTTTGTGGGGCAGTGAATGCAGTTGCCTGGATACTGGAAGAGCAGCAAGAGCTTTTGGTGCCGGCACCTTTGGTGTGGGAGGAATCCCTGGACGTTCGGAATTGCTGAGCTGGCTCCGGCTCAGCAGCCCAGGCAGATAGTATTGGACTTTGGGAGAGTACAGAAAGAGACAGCCCCAGCGTTTGTGGGGCAGTGAATGCAGTTGCCTGGATACTGGAAGAGCAGCAAGAGCTTTTGGTGCCGGCACCTTTGGTGTGGGAGGAATCCCTGGACGTTCGGAATTGCTGAGCTGGCTCCGGCTCAGCAGCCCAGGCAGATAGTATTGGACTTTGGGAGAGTACAGAAAGAGACAGCCCCAGCGTTTGTGGGGCAGTGAATGCAGTTGCCTGGATACTGGAAGAGCAGCAAGAGCTTTTGGTCCCGGCACCTTTGGTGTGGGAGGAATCCCTGGACGTTCGGAATTGCTGAGCTGGCTCCGGCTCAGCAGCCCAGGCAGATAGTATTGGACTTTGGGAGAGTACAGAAAGAGACAGCCCCAGCGTTTGTGGGGCAGTGAATGCAGTTGCCTGGATACTGGAAGAGCAGCAAGAGCTTTTGGTGCCGGCACCTTTGGTGTGGGAGGAATCCCTGGACGTTCGGAATTGCTGAGCTGGCTCCGGCTCAGCAGCCCAGGCAGATAGTATTGGACTTTGGGAGAGTACAGAAAGAGACAGCCCCAGCGTTTGTGGGGCAGTGAATGCGGTTGCCTGGATACTGGAAGAGCAGCAAGAGCTTTTGGTGCCGGCACCTTTGGTGTGGGAGGAATCCCTGGACGTTCGGAATTGCTGAGCTGGCTCCGGCTCAGCAGCCCAGGCAGATAGTATTGGACTTTGGGAGAGTACAGAAAGAGACAGCCCCAGCGTTTGTGGGGCAGTGAATGCAGTTGCCTGGATACTGGAAGAGCAGCAAGAGCTTTTGGTGCCGGCACCTTTGGTGTGGGAGGAATCCCTGGACGTTCGGAATTGCTGAGCTGGCTCCGGCTCAGCAGCCCAGGCAGATAGTATTGGACTTTGGGAGAGTACAGAAAGAGACAGCCCCAGCGTTTGTGGGGCAGTGAATGCAGTTGCCTGGATACTGGAAGAGCAGCAAGAGCTTTTGGTGCCGGCACCTTTGGTGTGGGAGGAATCCCTGGACGTTCGGAATTGCTGAGCTGGCTCCGGCTCAGCAGCCCAGGCAGATAGTATTGGACTTTGGGAGAGTACAGAAAGAGACAGCCCCAGCGTTTGTGGGGCAGTGAATGCAGTTGCCTGGATACTGGAAGAGCAGCAAGAGCTTTTGGTCCCGGCACCTTTGGTGTGGGAGGAATCCCTGGACGTTCGGAATTGCTGAGCTGGCTCCGGCTCAGCAGCCCAGGCAGATAGTATTGGACTTTGGGAGAGTACAGAAAGAGACAGCCCCAGCGTTTGTGGGGCAGTGAATGCAGTTGCCTGGATACTGGAAGAGCAGCAAGAGCTTTTGGTGCCGGCACCTTTGGTGTGGGAGGAATCCCTGGACGTTCGGAATTGCTGAGCTGGCTCCGGCTCAGCAGCCCAGGCAGATAGTATTGGACTTTGGGAGAGTACAGAAAGAGACAGCCCCAGCGTTTGTGGGGCAGTGAATGCAGTTGCCTGGATACTGGAAGAGCAGCAAGAGCTTTTGGTCCCGGCACCTTTGGTGTGGGAGGAATCCCTGGACGTTCGGAATTGCTGAGCTGGCTCCGGCTCAGCAGCCCAGGCAGATAGTATTGGACTTTGGGAGAGTACAGAAAGAGACAGCCCCAGCGTTTGTGGGGCAGTGAATGCAGTTGCCTGGATACTGGAAGAGCAGCAAGAGCTTTTGGTCCCGGCACCTTTGGTGTGGGAGGAATCCCTGGACGTTCGGAATTGCTGAGCTGGCTCCGGCTCAGCAGCCCAGGCAGATAGTATTGGACTTTGGGAGAGTACAGAAAGAGACAGCCCCAGCGTTTGTGGGGCAGTGAATGCAGTTGCCTGGATACTGGAAGAGCAGCAAGAGCTTTTGGTGCCGGCACCTTTGGTGTGGGAGGAATCCCTGGACGTTCGGAATTGCTGAGCTGGCTCCGGCTCAGCAGCCCAGGCAGATAGTATTGGACTTTGGGAGAGTACAGAAAGAGACAGCCCCAGCGTTTGTGGGGCAGTGAATGCGGTTGCCTGGATACTGGAAGAGCAGCAAGAGCTTTTGGTCCCGGCACCTTTGGTGTGGGAGGAATCCCTGGACGTTCGGAATTGCTGAGCTGGCTCCGGCTCAGCAGCCCAGGCAGATAGTATTGGACTTTGGGAGAGTACAGAAAGAGACAGCCCCAGCGTTTGTGGGGCAGTGAATGCAGTTGCCTGGATACTGGAAGAGCAGCAAGAGCTTTTGGTGCCGGCACCTTTGGTGTGGGAGGAATCCCTGGACGTTCGGAATTGCTGAGCTGGCTCCGGCTCAGCAGCCCAGGCAGATAGTATTGGACTTTGGGAGAGTACAGAAAGAGACAGCCCCAGCGTTTGTGGGGCAGTGAATGCAGTTGCCTGGATACTGGAAGAGCAGCAAGAGCTTTTGGTCCCGGCACCTTTGGTGTGGGAGGAATCCCTGGACGTTCGGAATTGCTGAGCTGGCTCCGGCTCAGCAGCCCAGGCAGATAGTATTGGACTTTGGGAGAGTACAGAAAGAGACAGCCCCAGCGTTTGTGGGGCAGTGAATGCAGTTGCCTGGATACTGGAAGAGCAGCAAGAGCTTTTGGTGCCGGCACCTTTGGTGTGGGAGGAATCCCTGGACGTTCGCTATTGCTAGTCGGCTCCGGCTCAGCGGCCCAGGCAGATAGTATTGGACTTTGGGAGAGTACAGAAAGAGACAGCCCCAGCGTTTGTGGGGCAGTGAATGCGGTTGCCTGGATACTGGAAGAGCAGCAAGAGCTTTTGGTGCCGGCACCTTTGGTGTGGGAGGAATCCCTGGACGTTCGGAATTGCTGAGCTGGCTCCGGACCAGCAGCCCAGGCAGATAGTATTGGACTTTGGGAGAGTACAGAAAGAGACAGCCCCAGCGTTTGTGGGGCAGTGAATGCAGTTGCCTGGATACTGGAAGAGCAGCAAGAGCTTTTGGTCCCGGCACCTTTGGTGTGGGAGGAATCCCTGGACGTTCGGAATTGCTGAGCTGGCTCCGGCTCAGCAGCCCAGGCAGATAGTATTGGACTTTGGGAGAGTACAGAAAGAGACAGCCCCAGCGTTTGTGGGGCAGTGAATGCAGTTGCCTGGATACTGGAAGAGCAGCAAGAGCTTTTGGTGCCGGCACCTTTGGTGTGGGAGGAATCCCTGGACGTTCGGAATTGCTGAGCTGGCTCCAGCTCAGCAGCCCAGGCAGATAATATTGGACTTTGGGAGAGTACAGAAAGAGACAGCCCCAGCGTTTGTGGGGCAGTGAATGCAGTTGCCTGGATACTGGAAGAGCAGCAAGAGCTTTTGGTCCTGACACCTTTGGTGTGGGAGGAATCCCTGGACGTTCGGAATTGCTGAGCTGGCTCCGGCTCAGCGGCCCAGGCAGATAGTATTGGACTTTGGGAGAGTACAGAAAGAGACAGCCCCAGCGTTTGTGGGGCAGTGAATGCAGTTGCCTGGATACTGGAAGAGCAGCAAGAGCTTTTGGTCCCGGCACCTTTGGTGTGGGAGGAATCCCTGGACGTTCGGAATTGCTGAGCTGGCTCCGGCTCAGCAGCCCAGGCAGATAGTATTGGACTTTGGGAGAGTACAGAAAGAGACAGCCCCAGCGTTTGTGGGGCAGTGAATGCAGTTGCCTGGATACTGGAAGAGCAGCAAGAGCTTTTGGTGCCGGCACCTTTGGTGTGGGAGGAATCCCTGGACGTTCGGAATTGCTGAGCTGGCTCTGGCTCAGCAGCCCAGGCAGATAGTATTGGACTTTGGGAGAGTACAGAAAGAGACAGCCCCAGCGTTTGTGGGGCAGTGAATGCAGTTGCCTGGATACTGGAAGAGCAGCAAGAGCTTTTGGTGCCGGCACCTTTGGTGTGGGAGGAATCCCTGGACGTTCGGAATTGCTGAGCTGGCTCCGGACCAGCAGCCCAGGCAGATAGTATTGGACTTTGGGAGAGTACAGAAAGAGACAGCCCCAGCGTTTGTGGGGCAGTGAATGCGGTTGCCTGGATACTGGAAGAGCAGCAAGAGCTTTTGGTGCCGGCACCTTTGGTGTGGGAGGAATCCCTGGACGTTCGGAATTGCTGAGCTGGCTCCGGCTCAGCAGCCCAGGCAGATAGTATTGGACTTTGGGAGAGTACAGAAAGAGACAGCCCCAGCGTTTGTGGGGCAGTGAATGCAGTTGCCTGGATACTGGAAGAGCAGCAAGAGCTTTTGGTGCCGGCACCTTTGGTGTGGGAGGAATCCCTGGACGTTCGCTATTGCTGAGCTGGCTCCGGCTCAGCAGCCCAGGCAGATAGTATTGGACTTTGGGAGAGTACAGAAAGAGACAGCCCCAGCGTTTGTGGGGCAGTGAATGCAGTTGCCTGGATACTGGAAGAGCAGCAAGAGCTTTTGGTCCCGGCACCTTTGGTGTGGGAGGAATCCCTGGACGTTCGGAATTGCTGAGCTGGCTCCGACTCAGCAGCCCAGGCAGATAATATTGGACTTTGGGAGAGTACAGAAAGAGACAGCCCCAGCGTTTGTGGGGCAGTGAATGCAGTTGCCTGGATACTGGAAGAGCAGCAAGAGCTTTTGTTTTTGGCACCTTTGGTGTGGGAGGAATCCCTGGACGTTGAGAATTGGTGAGCTGGCTCCGGCTCAGCAGCCCAGGCAGATAGTATTGGACTTTGGGAGAGTCCAGAAAGAGACAGCCCCAGCGTTTGTGGGGCAGTGAATGCGGTTGCCTGGATACTGGAAGAGCAGCAAGAGCTTTTGGTTTGGGCACCTTTGGTGTGGGAGGAATCCCTGGACGTTCGGAATTGGTGAGCTGGCTCCGGCTCAGCAGCCCAGGCAGCTAGTATTGGACTTTGGGAGAGTCCAGAAAGAGACAGCCCCAGCGTTTGTGGGGCAGTGAATGCAGTTGCCTGGATACTGGAAGAGCAGCAAGAGCTTTTGGTTTGGGCACCTTTGGTGTGGGAGGAATCCCTGGACGTTCGCTCTTGGTTGAAGCTAGAGCTGGCTCAGCGGCCCAGGCAGATAGTATTGGACTTTGGGAGAGTCCAGAAAGAGACAGCCCCAGCGTTTGTGGGGCAGTGAATGCGGTTGCCTGGCTACTGGAAGAGCAGCAAGAGCTTTTGGTGCCGGCACCTTTGGTGTGGGAGGAATCCCTGGACGTTCGGAATTGGTGAGCTGCCTCCGGCTCAGCAGCCCAGGCAGATAGTATTGGACTTTGGGAGAGTAGAGAAAGAGACAGCCCCAGCGTTTGTGGGGCAGTGAACGCAGTTGCCTGGATACTGGAAGAGCAGCAAGAGTTTTTGGTCCCGGCACCTTTGGTGTGGGAGGAATCCCTGGTTGTTCGCTATTGCTAGTCGGCTCTGGACCAGCGCACAGCAGATAATATTGGACTTTGGGAATGTCCAGAAAGAGACAGCCCCAGCGTTTGTGGGGCAGTGAATGCGGTTGCCTGGATACTGGAAGAGCAGCAAGAGCTTTTGGTGCCGGCACCTTTGGTGTGGGAGGAATCCCTGGACGTTCGGAATTGCTGAGCTGGCTCCGGCTCAGCAGCCCAGGCAGCTAGTATTGGACTTTGGGAGAGTACAGAAAGAGACAGCCCCAGCGTTTGTGGGGCAGTGAATGCGGTTGCCTGGCTACTGGAAGAGCAGCAAGAGCTTTTGGTTTGGGCACCTTTGGTGTGGGAGGAATCCCTGGACGTTCGCTATTGCTGAGCTGGCTCCGGCTCAGCAGCCCAGGCAGATAGTATTGGACTTTGGGAGAGTCCAGAAAGAGACAGCCCCAGCGTTTGTGGGGCAGTGAATGCGGTTGCCTGGCTACTGGAAGAGCAGCAAGAGCTTTTGTTTTTGGCACCTTTGGTGTGGGAGGAATCCCTGGACGTTCGCTCTTGGTTGAAGCTAGAGCTGGCTCAGCGGCCCAGGCAGATAGTATTGGACTTTGGGAGAGTAGAGAAAGAGACAGCCCCAGCGTTTGTGGGGCAGTGAATGCGGTTGCCTGGATACTGGAAGAGCAGCAAGAGCTTTTGGTTTGGGCACCTTTGGTGTGGGAGGAATCCCTGGACGTTCAGAATTGGTGAGCTGGCTCCGGCTCAGCAGCCCAGGCAGATAGTATTGGACTTTGGGAGAGTCCAGAAAGAGACAGCCCCAGCGTTTGTGGGGCAGTGAATGCGGTTGCCTGGATACTGGAAGAGCAGCAAGAGCTTTTGGTGCCGGCACCTTTGGTGTGGGAGGAATCCCTGGACGTTGAGAATTGCTGAGCTCGCTCCGGCTCAGCAGCCCAGGCAGATAGTATTGGACTTTGGGAGAGTCCAGAAAGAGACAGCCCCAGCGTTTGTGGGGCAGTGAATGCGGTTGCCTGGCTACTGGAAGAGCAGCAAGAGCTTTTGGTGCCGGCACCTTTGGTGTGGGAGGAATCCCTGGACGTTCGCTATTGCTGAGCTGGCTCTGGACCAGCAGCCCAGGCAGATAGTATTGGACTTTGGGAGAGTCCAGAAAGAGACAGCCCCAGCGTTTGTGGGGCAGTGAATGCGGTTGCCTGGATACTGGAAGAGCAGCAAGAGCTTTTGGTTTGGGCACCTTTGGTGTGGGAGGAATCCCTGGACGTTCGGAATTGGTGAGCTGGCTCCGGCTCAGCAGCCCAGGCAGATAGTATTGGACTTTGGGAGAGTAGAGAAAGAGACAGCCCCAGCGTTTGTGGGGCAGAGAACGCAGTTGCCTGGATACTGGAAGAGCAGCAAGAGCTTTTGGTGCCGGCACCTTTGGTGTGGGAGGAATCCCTGGTTGTTCGCTATTGCTAGTCGGCTCTGGACCAGCGCACAGCAGATAATATTGGACTTTGGGAGAGTCCAGAAAGAGACAGCCCCAGCGTTTGTGGGGCAGTGAATGCGGTTGCCTGGATACTGGAAGAGCAGCAAGAGCTTTTGTTTTTGGCACCTTTGGTGTGGGAGGAATCCCTGGACGTTGAGAATTGCTGAGCTCGCTCCGGCTCAGCAGCCCAGGCAGCTAGTATTGGACTTTGGGAGAGTACAGAAAGGGAGAGCCCCAGCGTTTGTGGGGCAGTGAATGCAGTTGCCTGGATACTGGAAGAGCAGCAAGAACTTTTGGTCACGGCACCTTTGGTGTGGGAGGAATCCCTGGACGTTCGGAATTGCTGAGCGGGCTCCGGCTCAGCAGCCCAGGCAGATAGTATTGGACTTTGGGAGAGTACAGAAAGAGACAGCCCCAGCGTTTGTGGGGCAGTGAATGCGGTTGCCTGGATACTGGAAGAGCAGCAAGAGCTTTTGGTGCCGGCACCTTTGGTGTGGGAGGAATCCCTGGACGTTCGGAATTGCTGAGCTGGCTCCGGCTCAGCAGCCCAGGCAGATAGTATTGGACTTTGGGAGAGTACAGAAAGAGACAGCCCCAGCGTTTGTGGGGCAGTGAATGCGGT
Source organism: Nipponia nippon (assembly GCF_047370975.1). NCBI lineage: Eukaryota > Metazoa > Chordata > Aves > Pelecaniformes > Threskiornithidae > Nipponia > Nipponia nippon. Next base: position 100,087 of record NW_028262379.1, read on the forward strand.
TGCCTGGATACTGGAAGAGCAGCAAGAGCTTTTGGTCCCGGCACCTTTGGTGTGGGAGGAATCCCTGGACGTTCGGAATTGCTGAGCTGGCTCCGGCTCAGCAGCCCAGGCAGATAGTATTGGACTTTGGGAGAGTACAGAAAGAGACAGCCCCAGCGTTTGTGGGGCAGTGAATGCAGTTGCCTGGATACTGGAAGAGCAGCAAGAGCTTTTGGTCCCGGCACCTTTGGTGTGGGAGGAATCCCTGGACGTTCGGAATTGCTGAGCTGGCTCCGGCTCAGCAGCCCAGGCAGATAGTATTGGACTTTGGGAGAGTACAGAAAGAGACAGCCCCAGCGTTTGTGGGGCAGTGAATGCAGTTGCCTGGATACTGGAAGAGCAGCAAGAGCTTTTGGTGCCGGCACCTTTGGTGTGGGAGGAATCCCTGGACGTTCGGAATTGCTGAGCTGGCTCCGGCTCAGCAGCCCAGGCAGATAGTATTGGACTTTGGGAGAGTACAGAAAGAGACAGCCCCAGCGTTTGTGGGGCAGTGAATGCAGTTGCCTGGATACTGGAAGAGCAGCAAGAGCTTTTGGTGCCGGCACCTTTGGTGTGGGAGGAATCCCTGGACGTTCGGAATTGCTGAGCTGGCTCCGGCTCAGCAGCCCAGGCAGATAGTATTGGACTTTGGGAGAGTACAGAAAGAGACAGCCCCAGCGTTTGTGGGGCAGTGAATGCAGTTGCCTGGATACTGGAAGAGCAGCAAGAGCTTTTGGTCCCGGCACCTTTGGTGTGGGAGGAATCCCTGGACGTTCGGAATTGCTGAGCTGGCTCCGGCTCAGCAGCCCAGGCAGATAGTATTGGACTTTGGGAGAGTACAGAAAGAGACAGCCCCAGCGTTTGTGGGGCAGTGAATGCAGTTGCCTGGATACTGGAAGAGCAGCAAGAGCTTTTGGTGCCGGCACCTTTGGTGTGGGAGGAATCCCTGGACGTTCGGAATTGCTGAGCTGGCTCCGGCTCAGCAGCCCAGGCAGATAGTATTGGACTTTGGGAGAGTACAGAAAGAGACAGCCCCAGCGTTTGTGGGGCAGTGAATGCAGTTGCCTGGATACTGGAAGAGCAGCAAGAGCTTTTGGTCCTGGCACCTTTGGTGTGGGAGGAATCCCTGGACGTTCGGAATTGCTGAGGCGGCTCCGGCTCAGCAGCCCAGGCAGATAGTATTGGACTTTGGGAGAGTACAGAAAGAGACAGCCCCAGCGTTTGTGGGGCAGTGAATGCGGTTGCCTGGATACTGGAAGAGCAGCAAGAGCTTTTGGTGCCGGCACCTTTGGTGTGGGAGGAATCCCTGGACGTTCGGAATTGCTGAGCTGGCTCCGGCTCAGCAGCCCAGGCAGATAGTATTGGACTTTGGGAGAGTACAGAAAGAGACAGCCCCAGCGTTTGTGGGGCAGTGAATGCAGTTGCCTGGATACTGGAAGAGCAGCAAGAGCTTTTGGTGCCGGCACCTTTGGTGTGGGAGGAATCCCTGGACGTTCGGAATTGCTGAGCTGGCTCCGGCTCAGCAGCCCAGGCAGATAGTATTGGACTTTGGGAGAGTACAGAAAGAGACAGCCCCAGCGTTTGTGGGGCAGTGAATGCGGTTGCCTGGATACTGGAAGAGCAGCAAGAGCTTTTGGTGCCGGCACCTTTGGTGTGGGAGGAATCCCTGGACGTTCGGAATTGCTGAGCTGGCTCCGGCTCAGCAGCCCAGGCAGATAGTATTGGACTTTGGGAGAGTACAGAAAGAGACAGCCCCAGCGTTTGTGGGGCAGTGAATGCGGTTGCCTGGATACTGGAAGAGCAGCAAGAGCTTTTGGTGCCGGCACCTTTGGTGTGGGAGGAATCCCTGGACGTTCGGAATTGCTGAGCTGGCTCCGGCTCAGCAGCCCAGGCAGATAGTATTGGACTTTGGGAGAGTACAGAAAGAGACAGCCCCAGCGTTTGTGGGGCAGTGAATGCAGTTGCCTGGATACTGGAAGAGCAGCAAGAGCTTTTGGTGCCGGCACCTTTGGTGTGGGAGGAATCCCTGGACGTTCGGAATTGCTGAGCTGGCTCCGGCTCAGCAGCCCAGGCAGATAGTATTGGACTTTGGGAGAGTACAGAAAGAGACAGCCCCAGCGTTTGTGGGGCAGTGAATGCGGTTGCCTGGATACTGGAAGAGCAGCAAGAGCTTTTGGTGCCGGCACCTTTGGTGTGGGAGGAATCCCTGGACGTTCGGAATTGCTGAGCTGGCTCCGGCTCAGCAGCCCAGGCAGATAGTATTGGACTTTGGGAGAGTACAGAAAGAGACAGCCCCAGCGTTTGTGGGGCAGTGAATGCAGTTGCCTGGATACTGGAAGAGCAGCAAGAGCTTTTGGTGCCGGCACCTTTGGTGTGGGAGGAATCCCTGGACGTTCGGAATTGCTGAGCTGGCTCCGGCTCAGCAGCCCAGGCAGATAGTATTGGACTTTGGGAGAGTACAGAAAGAGACAGCCCCAGCGTTTGTGGGGCAGTGAATGCAGTTGCCTGGATACTGGAAGAGCAGCAAGAGCTTTTGGTGCCGGCACCTTTGGTGTGGGAGGAATCCCTGGACGTTCGGAATTGCTGGTCGGCTCCGGCTCAGCAGCCCAGGCAGATAGTATTGGACTTTGGGAGAGTACAGAAAGAGACAGCCCCAGCGTTTGTGGGGCAGTGAATGCAGTTGCCTGGATACTGGAAGAGCAGCAAGAGCTTTTGGTGCCGGCACCTTTGGTGTGGGAGGAATCCCTGGACGTTCGGAATTGCTGAGCTGGCTCCGGCTCAGCAGCCCAGGCAGATAGTATTGGACTTTGGGAGAGTACAGAAAGAGACAGCCCCAGCGTTTGTGGGGCAGTGAATGCAGTTGCCTGGATACTGGAAGAGCAGCAAGAGCTTTTGGTGCCGGCACCTTTGGTGTGGGAGGAATCCCTGGACGTTCGGAATTGCTGAGCTGGCTCCGGCTCAGCAGCCCAGGCAGATAGTATTGGACTTTGGGAGAGTACAGAAAGAGACAGCCCCAGCGTTTGTGGGGCAGTGAATGCAGTTGCCTGGATACTGGAAGAGCAGCAAGAGCTTTTGGTGCCGGCACCTTTGGTGTGGGAGGAATCCCTGGACGTTCGGAATTGCTGAGCTGGCTCCGGCTCAGCAGCCCAGGCAGATAGTATTGGACTTTGGGAGAGTACAGAAAGAGACAGCCCCAGCGTTTGTGGGGCAGTGAATGCAGTTGCCTGGATACTGGAAGAGCAGCAAGAGCTTTTGGTGCCGGCACCTTTGGTGTGGGAGGAATCCCTGGACGTTCGGAATTGCTGAGCTGGCTCCGGCTCAGCAGCCCAGGCAGATAGTATTGGACTTTGGGAGAGTACAGAAAGAGACAGCCCCAGCGTTTGTGGGGCAGTGAATGCAGTTGCCTGGATACTGGAAGAGCAGCAAGAGCTTTTGGTGCCGGCACCTTTGGTGTGGGAGGAATCCCTGGACGTTCGGAATTGCTGAGCTGGCTCCGGCTCAGCAGCCCAGGCAGATAGTATTGGACTTTGGGAGAGTACAGAAAGAGACAGCCCCAGCGTTTGTGGGGCAGTGAATGCGGTTGCCTGGATACTGGAAGAGCAGCAAGAGCTTTTGGTGCCGGCACCTTTGGTGTGGGAGGAATCCCTGGACGTTCGGAATTGCTGAGCTGGCTCCGGCTCAGCAGCCCAGGCAGATAGTATTGGACTTTGGGAGAGTACAGAAAGAGACAGCCCCAGCGTTTGTGGGGCAGTGAATGCAGTTGCCTGGATACTGGAAGAGCAGCAAGAGCTTTTGGTGCCGGCACCTTTGGTGTGGGAGGAATCCCTGGACGTTCGGAATTGCTGAGCTGGCTCCGGCTCAGCAGCCCAGGCAGATAGTATTGGACTTTGGGAGAGTACAGAAAGAGACAGCCCCAGCGTTTGTGGGGCAGTGAATGCAGTTGCCTGGATACTGGAAGAGCAGCAAGAGCTTTTGGTGCCGGCACCTTTGGTGTGGGAGGAATCCCTGGACGTTCGGAATTGCTGAGCTGGCTCCGGCTCAGCAGCCCAGGCAGATAGTATTGGACTTTGGGAGAGTACAGAAAGAGACAGCCCCAGCGTTTGTGGGGCAGTGAATGCGGTTGCCTGGATACTGGAAGAGCAGCAAGAGCTTTTGGTGCCGGCACCTTTGGTGTGGGAGGAATCCCTGGACGTTCGGAATTGCTGAGCTGGCGCCGGACTAGCAGCCCAGGCAGATAGTATTGGACTTTGGGAGAGTACAGAAAGAGACAGCCCCAGCGTTTGTGGGGCAGTGAATGCAGTTGCCTGGATACTGGAAGAGCAGCAAGAGCTTTTGGTGCCGGCACCTTTGGTGTGGGAGGAATCCCTGGACGTTCGGAATTGCTGAGCTGGCTCCGGCTCAGCAGCCCAGGCAGATAGTATTGGACTTTGGGAGAGTACAGAAAGAGACAGCCCCAGCGTTTGTGGGGCAGTGAATGCGGTTGCCTGGATACTGGAAGAGCAGCAAGAGCTTTTGGTGCCGGCACCTTTGGTGTGGGAGGAATCCCTGGACGTTCGGAATTGCTGAGCTGGCTCCGGCTCAGCAGCCCAGGCAGATAGTATTGGACTTTGGGAGAGTACAGAAAGAGACAGCCCCAGCGTTTGTGGGGCAGTGAATGCAGTTGCCTGGATACTGGAAGAGCAGCAAGAGCTTTTGGTGCCGGCACCTTTGGTGTGGGAGGAATCCCTGGACGTTCGGAATTGCTGAGCTGGCTCCGGCTCAGCAGCCCAGGCAGATAGTATTGGACTTTGGGAGAGTACAGAAAGAGACAGCCCCAGCGTTTGTGGGGCAGTGAATGCAGTTGCCTGGATACTGGAAGAGCAGCAAGAGCTTTTGGTGCCGGCACCTTTGGTGTGGGAGGAATCCCTGGACGTTCGGAATTGCTGAGCTGGCTCCGGCTCAGCAGCCCAGGCAGATAGTATTGGACTTTGGGAGAGTACAGAAAGAGACAGCCCCAGCGTTTGTGGGGCAGTGAATGCAGTTGCCTGGATACTGGAAGAGCAGCAAGAGCTTTTGGTGCCGGCACCTTTGGTGTGGGAGGAATCCCTGGACGTTCGGAATTGCTGAGCTGGCTCCGGCTCAGCAGCCCAGGCAGATAGTATTGGACTTTGGGAGAGTACAGAAAGAGACAGCCCCAGCGTTTGTGGGGCAGTGAATGCAGTTGCCTGGATACTGGAAGAGCAGCAAGAGCTTTTGGTGCCGGCACCTTTGGTGTGGGAGGAATCCCTGGACGTTCGGAATTGCTGAGCTGGCTCCGGCTCAGCAGCCCAGGCAGATAGTATTGGACTTTGGGAGAGTACAGAAAGAGACAGCCCCAGCGTTTGTGGGGCAGTGAATGCAGTTGCCTGGATACTGGAAGAGCAGCAAGAGCTTTTGGTGCCGGCACCTTTGGTGTGGGAGGAATCCCTGGACGTTCGGAATTGCTGAGCTGGCTCCGGCTCAGCAGCCCAGGCAGATAGTATTGGACTTTGGGAGAGTACAGAAAGAGACAGCCCCAGCGTTTGTGGGGCAGTGAATGCAGTTGCCTGGATACTGGAAGAGCAGCAAGAGCTTTTGGTGCCGGCACCTTTGGTGTGGGAGGAATCCCTGGACGTTCGGAATTGCTGAGCTGGCTCCGGCTCAGCAGCCCAGGCAGATAGTATTGGACTTTGGGAGAGTACAGAAAGAGACAGCCCCAGCGTTTGTGGGGCAGTGAATGCAGTTGCCTGGATACTGGAAGAGCAGCAAGAGCTTTTGGTGCCGGCACCTTTGGTGTGGGAGGAATCCCTGGACGTTCGGAATTGCTGAGCTGGCTCCGGCTCAGCAGCCCAGGCAGATAGTATTGGACTTTGGGAGAGTACAGAAAGAGACAGCCCCAGCGTTTGTGGGGCAGTGAATGCGGTTGCCTGGATACTGGAAGAGCAGCAAGAGCTTTTGGTGCCGGCACCTTTGGTGTGGGAGGAATCCCTGGACGTTCGGAATTGCTGAGCTGGCTCCGGCTCAGCAGCCCAGGCAGATAGTATTGGACTTTGGGAGAGTACAGAAAGAGACAGCCCCAGCGTTTGTGGGGCAGTGAATGCAGTTGCCTGGATACTGGAAGAGCAGCAAGAGCTTTTGGTGCCGGCACCTTTGGTGTGGGAGGAATCCCTGGACGTTCGGAATTGCTGAGCTGGCTCCGGCTCAGCAGCCCAGGCAGATAGTATTGGACTTTGGGAGAGTACAGAAAGAGACAGCCCCAGCGTTTGTGGGGCAGTGAATGCAGTTGCCTGGATACTGGAAGAGCAGCAAGAGCTTTTGGTGCCGGCACCTTTGGTGTGGGAGGAATCCCTGGACGTTCGGAATTGCTGAGCTGGCTCCGGCTCAGCAGCCCAGGCAGATAGTATTGGACTTTGGGAGAGTACAGAAAGAGACAGCCCCAGCGTTTGTGGGGCAGTGAATGCGGTTGCCTGGATACTGGAAGAGCAGCAAGAGCTTTTGGTGCCGGCACCTTTGGTGTGGGAGGAATCCCTGGACGTTCGGAATTGCTGAGCTGGCTCCGGCTCAGCAGCCCAGGCAGATAGTATTGGACTTTGGGAGAGTACAGAAAGAGACAGCCCCAGCGTTTGTGGGGCAGTGAATGCAGTTGCCTGGATACTGGAAGAGCAGCAAGAGCTTTTGGTGCCGGCACCTTTGGTGTGGGAGGAATCCCTGGACGTTCGGAATTGCTGAGCTGGCTCCGGCTCAGCAGCCCAGGCAGATAGTATTGGACTTTGGGAGAGTACAGAAAGAGACAGCCCCAGCGTTTGTGGGGCAGTGAATGCGGTTGCCTGGATACTGGAAGAGCAGCAAGAGCTTTTGGTGCCGGCACCTTTGGTGTGGGAGGAATCCCTGGACGTTCGGAATTGCTGAGCTGGCTCCGGCTCAGCAGCCCAGGCAGATAGTATTGGACTTTGGGAGAGTACAGAAAGAGACAGCCCCAGCGTTTGTGGGGCAGTGAATGCAGTTGCCTGGATACTGGAAGAGCAGCAAGAGCTTTTGGTGCCGGCACCTTTGGTGTGGGAGGAATCCCTGGACGTTCGGAATTGCTGAGCTGGCTCCGGCTCAGCAGCCCAGGCAGATAGTATTGGACTTTGGGAGAGTACAGAAAGAGACAGCCCCAGCGTTTGTGGGGCAGTGAATGCAGTTGCCTGGATACTGGAAGAGCAGCAAGAGCTTTTGGTGCCGGCACCTTTGGTGTGGGAGGAATCCCTGGACGTTCGGAATTGCTGAGCTGGCTCCGGCTCAGCAGCCCAGGCAGATAGTATTGGACTTTGGGAGAGTACAGAAAGAGACAGCCCCAGCGTTTGTGGGGCAGTGAATGCAGTTGCCTGGATACTGGAAGAGCAGCAAGAGCTTTTGGTGCCGGCACCTTTGGTGTGGGAGGAATCCCTGGACGTTCGGAATTGCTGAGCTGGCTCCGGCTCAGCAGCCCAGGCAGATAGTATTGGACTTTGGGAGAGTACAGAAAGAGACAGCCCCAGCGTTTGTGGGGCAGTGAATGCGGTTGCCTGGATACTGGAAGAGCAGCAAGAGCTTTTGGTGCCGGCACCTTTGGTGTGGGAGGAATCCCTGGACGTTCGGAATTGCTGAGCTGGCTCCGGCTCAGCAGCCCAGGCAGATAGTATTGGACTTTGGGAGAGTACAGAAAGAGACAGCCCCAGCGTTTGTGGGGCAGTGAATGCAGTTGCCTGGATACTGGAAGAGCAGCAAGAGCTTTTGGTGCCGGCACCTTTGGTGTGGGAGGAATCCCTGGACGTTCGGAATTGCTGAGCTGGCTCCGGCTCAGCAGCCCAGGCAGATAGTATTGGACTTTGGGAGAGTACAGAAAGAGACAGCCCCAGCGTTTGTGGGGCAGTGAATGCAGTTGCCTGGATACTGGAAGAGCAGCAAGAGCTTTTGGTGCCGGCACCTTTGGTGTGGGAGGAATCCCTGGACGTTCGGAATTGCTGAGCTGGCTCCGGCTCAGCAGCCCAGGCAGATAGTATTGGACTTTGGGAGAGTACAGAAAGAGACAGCCCCAGCGTTTGTGGGGCAGTGAATGCAGTTGCCTGGATACTGGAAGAGCAGCAAGAGCTTTTGGTGCCGGCACCTTTGGTGTGGGAGGAATCCCTGGACGTTCGGAATTGCTGAGCTGGCTCCGGCTCAGCAGCCCAGGCAGATAGTATTGGACTTTGGGAGAGTACAGAAAGAGACAGCCCCAGCGTTTGTGGGGCAGTGAATGCAGTTGCCTGGATACTGGAAGAGCAGCAAGAGCTTTTGGTGCCGGCACCTTTGGTGTGGGAGGAATCCCTGGACGTTCGGAATTGCTGAGCTGGCTCCGGCTCAGCAGCCCAGGCAGATAGTATTGGACTTTGGGAGAGTACAGAAAGAGACAGCCCCAGCGTTTGTGGGGCAGTGAATGCGGTTGCCTGGATACTGGAAGAGCAGCAAGAGCTTTTGGTGCCGGCACCTTTGGTGTGGGAGGAATCCCTGGACGTTCGGAATTGCTGAGCTGGCTCCGGCTCAGCAGCCCAGGCAGATAGTATTGGACTTTGGGAGAGTACAGAAAGAGACAGCCCCAGCGTTTGTGGGGCAGTGAATGCAGTTGCCTGGATACTGGAAGAGCAGCAAGAGCTTTTGGTGCCGGCACCTTTGGTGTGGGAGGAATCCCTGGACGTTCGGAATTGCTGAGCTGGCTCCGGCTCAGCAGCCCAGGCAGATAGTATTGGACTTTGGGAGAGTACAGAAAGAGACAGCCCCAGCGTTTGTGGGGCAGTGAATGCGGTTGCCTGGATACTGGAAGAGCAGCAAGAGCTTTTGGTGCCGGCACCTTTGGTGTGGGAGGAATCCCTGGACGTTCGGAATTGCTGAGCTGGCTCCGGCTCAGCAGCCCAGGCAGATAGTATTGGACTTTGGGAGAGTACAGAAAGAGACAGCCCCAGCGTTTGTGGGGCAGTGAATGCGGTTGCCTGGATACTGGAAGAGCAGCAAGAGCTTTTGGTGCCGGCACCTTTGGTGTGGGAGGAATCCCTGGACGTTCGGAATTGCTGAGCTGGCTCCGGCTCAGCAGCCCAGGCAGATAGTATTGGACTTTGGGAGAGTACAGAAAGAGACAGCCCCAGCGTTTGTGGGGCAGTGAATGCGGTTGCCTGGATACTGGAAGAGCAGCAAGAGCTTTTGGTGCCGGCACCTTTGGTGTGGGAGGAATCCCTGGACGTTCGGAATTGCTGAGCTGGCTCCGGCTCAGCAGCCCAGGCAGATAGTATTGGACTTTGGGAGAGTACAGAAAGAGACAGCCCCAGCGTTTGTGGGGCAGTGAATGCAGTTGCCTGGATACTGGAAGAGCAGCAAGAGCTTTTGGTGCCGGCACCTTTGGTGTGGGAGGAATCCCTGGACGTTCGGAATTGCTGAGCTGGCTCCGGCTCAGCAGCCCAGGCAGATAGTATTGGACTTTGGGAGAGTACAGAAAGAGACAGCCCCAGCGTTTGTGGGGCAGTGAATGCAGTTGCCTGGATACTGGAAGAGCAGCAAGAGCTTTTGGTGCCGGCACCTTTGGTGTGGGAGGAATCCCTGGACGTTCGGAATTGCTGAGCTGGCTCCGGCTCAGCAGCCCAGGCAGATAGTATTGGACTTTGGGAGAGTACAGAAAGAGACAGCCCCAGCGTTTGTGGGGCAGTGAATGCGGTTGCCTGGATACTGGAAGAGCAGCAAGAGCTTTTGGTGCCGGCACCTTTGGTGTGGGAGGAATCCCTGGACGTTCGGAATTGCTGAGCTGGCTCCGGCTCAGCAGCCCAGGCAGATAGTATTGGACTTTGGGAGAGTACAGAAAGAGACAGCCCCAGCGTTTGTGGGGCAGTGAATGCAGTTGCCTGGATACTGGAAGAGCAGCAAGAGCTTTTGGTGCCGGCACCTTTGGTGTGGGAGGAATCCCTGGACGTTCGGAATTGCTGAGCTGGCTCCGGCTCAGCAGCCCAGGCAGATAGTATTGGACTTTGGGAGAGTACAGAAAGAGACAGCCCCAGCGTTTGTGGGGCAGTGAATGCAGTTGCCTGGATACTGGAAGAGCAGCAAGAGCTTTTGGTCCTGGCACCTTTGGTGTGGGAGGAATCCCTGGACGTTCGGAATTGCTGAGCTGGCTCCGGCTCAGCAGCCCAGGCAGATAGTATTGGACTTTGGGAGAGTACAGAAAGAGACAGCCCCAGCGTTTGTGGGGCAGTGAATGCGGTTGCCTGGATACTGGAAGAGCAGCAAGAGCTTTTGGTGCCGGCACCTTTGGTGTGGGAGGAATCCCTGGACGTTCGGAATTGCTGAGCTGGCTCCGGCTCAGCAGCCCAGGCAGATAGTATTGGACTTTGGGAGAGTACAGAAAGAGACAGCCCCAGCGTTTGTGGGGCAGTGAATGCAGTTGCCTGGATACTGGAAGAGCAGCAAGAGCTTTTGGTGCCGGCACCTTTGGTGTGGGAGGAATCCCTGGACGTTCGGAATTGCTGAGCTGGCTCCGGCTCAGCAGCCCAGGCAGATAGTATTGGACTTTGGGAGAGTACAGAAAGAGACAGCCCCAGCGTTTGTGGGGCAGTGAATGCAGTTGCCTGGATACTGGAAGAGCAGCAAGAGCTTTTGGTGCCGGCACCTTTGGTGTGGGAGGAATCCCTGGACGTTCGGAATTGCTGAGCTGGCTCCGGCTCAGCAGCCCAGGCAGATAGTATTGGACTTTGGGAGAGTACAGAAAGAGACAGCCCCAGCGTTTGTGGGGCAGTGAATGCGGTTGCCTGGATACTGGAAGAGCAGCAAGAGCTTTTGGTGCCGGCACCTTTGGTGTGGGAGGAATCCCTGGACGTTCGGAATTGCTGAGCTGGCTCCGGCTCAGCAGCCCAGGCAGATAGTATTGGACTTTGGGAGAGTACAGAAAGAGACAGCCCCAGCGTTTGTGGGGCAGTGAATGCGGTTGCCTGGATACTGGAAGAGCAGCAAGAGCTTTTGGTGCCGGCACCTTTGGTGTGGGAGGAATCCCTGGACGTTCGGAATTGCTGAGCTGGCTCCGGCTCAGCAGCCCAGGCAGATAGTATTGGACTTTGGGAGAGTACAGAAAGAGACAGCCCCAGCGTTTGTGGGGCAGTGAATGCAGTTGCCTGGATACTGGAAGAGCAGCAAGAGCTTTTGGTGCCGGCACCTTTGGTGTGGGAGGAATCCCTGGACGTTCGGAATTGCTGAGCTGGCTCCGGCTCAGCAGCCCAGGCAGATAGTATTGGACTTTGGGAGAGTACAGAAAGAGACAGCCCCAGCGTTTGTGGGGCAGTGAATGCAGTTGCCTGGATACTGGAAGAGCAGCAAGAGCTTTTGGTGCCGGCACCTTTGGTGTGGGAGGAATCCCTGGACGTTCGGAATTGCTGAGCTGGCTCCGGCTCAGCAGCCCAGGCAGATAGTATTGGACTTTGGGAGAGTACAGAAAGAGACAGCCCCAGCGTTTGTGGGGCAGTGAATGCGGTTGCCTGGATACTGGAAGAGCAGCAAGAGCTTTTGGTGCCGGCACCTTTGGTGTGGGAGGAATCCCTGGACGTTCGGAATTGCTGAGCTGGCTCCGGCTCAGCAGCCCAGGCAGATAGTATTGGACTTTGGGAGAGTACAGAAAGAGACAGCCCCAGCGTTTGTGGGGCAGTGAATGCAGTTGCCTGGATACTGGAAGAGCAGCAAGAGCTTTTGGTGCCGGCACCTTTGGTGTGGGAGGAATCCCTGGACGTTCGGAATTGCTGAGCTGGCTCCGGCTCAGCAGCCCAGGCAGATAGTATTGGACTTTGGGAGAGTACAGAAAGAGACAGCCCCAGCGTTTGTGGGGCAGTGAATGCAGTTGCCTGGATACTGGAAGAGCAGCAAGAGCTTTTGGTGCCGGCACCTTTGGTGTGGGAGGAATCCCTGGACGTTCGGAATTGCTGAGCTGGCTCCGGCTCAGCAGCCCAGGCAGATAGTATTGGACTTTGGGAGAGTACAGAAAGAGACAGCCCCAGCGTTTGTGGGGCAGTGAATGCGGTTGCCTGGATACTGGAAGAGCAGCAAGAGCTTTTGGTGCCGGCACCTTTGGTGTGGGAGGAATCCCTGGACGTTCGGAATTGCTGAGCTGGCTCCGGCTCAGCAGCCCAGGCAGATAGTATTGGACTTTGGGAGAGTACAGAAAGAGACAGCCCCAGCGTTTGTGGGGCAGTGAATGCAGTTGCCTGGATACTGGAAGAGCAGCAAGAGCTTTTGGTGCCGGCACCTTTGGTGTGGGAGGAATCCCTGGACGTTCGGAATTGCTGAGCTGGCTCCGGCTCAGCAGCCCAGGCAGATAGTATTGGACTTTGGGAGAGTACAGAAAGAGACAGCCCCAGCGTTTGTGGGGCAGTGAATGCGGTTGCCTGGATACTGGAAGAGCAGCAAGAGCTTTTGGTGCCGGCACCTTTGGTGTGGGAGGAATCCCTGGACGTTCGGAATTGCTGAGCTGGCTCCGGCTCAGCAGCCCAGGCAGATAGTATTGGACTTTGGGAGAGTACAGAAAGAGACAGCCCCAGCGTTTGTGGGGCAGTGAATGCGGTTGCCTGGATACTGGAAGAGCAGCAAGAGCTTTTGGTGCCGGCACCTTTGGTGTGGGAGGAATCCCTGGACGTTCGGAATTGCTGAGCTGGCTCCGGCTCAGCAGCCCAGGCAGATAGTATTGGACTTTGGGAGAGTACAGAAAGAGACAGCCCCAGCGTTTGTGGGGCAGTGAATGCGGTTGCCTGGATACTGGAAGAGCAGCAAGAGCTTTTGGTGCCGGCACCTTTGGTGTGGGAGGAATCCCTGGACGTTCGGAATTGCTGAGCTGGCTCCGGCTCAGCAGCCCAGGCAGATAGTATTGGACTTTGGGAGAGTACAGAAAGAGACAGCCCCAGCGTTTGTGGGGCAGTGAATGCAGTTGCCTGGATACTGGAAGAGCAGCAAGAGCTTTTGGTGCCGGCACCTTTGGTGTGGGAGGAATCCCTGGACGTTCGGAATTGCTGAGCTGGCTCCGGCTCAGCAGCCCAGGCAGATAGTATTGGACTTTGGGAGAGTACAGAAAGAGACAGCCCCAGCGTTTGTGGGGCAGTGAATGCAGTTGCCTGGATACTGGAAGAGCAGCAAGAGCTTTTGGTGCCGGCACCTTTGGTGTGGGAGGAATCCCTGGACGTTCGGAATTGCTGAGCTGGCTCCGGCTCAGCAGCCCAGGCAGATAGTATTGGACTTTGGGAGAGTACAGAAAGAGACAGCCCCAGCGTTTGTGGGGCAGTGAATGCGGTTGCCTGGATACTGGAAGAGCAGCAAGAGCTTTTGGTCCTGGCACCTTTGGTGTGGGAGGAATCCCTGGACGTTCGGAATTGCTGAGCTGGCTCCGGCTCAGCAGCCCAGGCAGATAGTATTGGACTTTGGGAGAGTACAGAAAGAGACAGCCCCAGCGTTTGTGGGGCAGTGAATGCAGTTGCCTGGATACTGGAAGAGCAGCAAGAGCTTTTGGTGCCGGCACCTTTGGTGTGGGAGGAATCCCTGGACGTTCGGAATTGCTGAGCTGGCTCCGGCTCAGCAGCCCAGGCAGATAGTATTGGACTTTGGGAGAGTACAGAAAGAGACAGCCCCAGCGTTTGTGGGGCAGTGAATGCAGTTGCCTGGATACTGGAAGAGCAGCAAGAGCTTTTGGTCCCGGCACCTTTGGTGTGGGAGGAATCCCTGGACGTTCGGAATTGCTGAGCTGGCTCCGGCTCAGCAGCCCAGGCAGATAGTATTGGACTTTGGGAGAGTACAGAAAGAGACAGCCCCAGCGTTTGTGGGGCAGTGAATGCAGTTGCCTGGATACTGGAAGAGCAGCAAGAGCTTTTGGTGCCGGCACCTTTGGTGTGGGAGGAATCCCTGGACGTTCGGAATTGCTGAGCTGGCTCCGGCTCAGCAGCCCAGGCAGATAGTATTGGACTTTGGGAGAGTACAGAAAGAGACAGCCCCAGCGTTTGTGGGGCAGTGAATGCGGTTGCCTGGATACTGGAAGAGCAGCAAGAGCTTTTGGTGCCGGCACCTTTGGTGTGGGAGGAATCCCTGGACGTTCGGAATTGCTGAGCTGGCTCCGGCTCAGCAGCCCAGGCAGATAGTATTGGACTTTGGGAGAGTACAGAAAGAGACAGCCCCAGCGTTTGTGGGGCAGTGAATGCAGTTGCCTGGATACTGGAAGAGCAGCAAGAGCTTTTGGTGCCGGCACCTTTGGTGTGGGAGGAATCCCTGGACGTTCGGAATTGCTGAGCTGGCTCCGGCTCAGCAGCCCAGGCAGATAGTATTGGACTTTGGGAGAGTACAGAAAGAGACAGCCCCAGCGTTTGTGGGGCAGTGAATGCGGTTGCCTGGATACTGGAAGAGCAGCAAGAGCTTTTGGTGCCGGCACCTTTGGTGTGGGAGGAATCCCTGGACGTTCGGAATTGCTGAGCTGGCTCCGGCTCAGCAGCCCAGGCAGATAGTATTGGACTTTGGGAGAGTACAGAAAGAGACAGCCCCAGCGTTTGTGGGGCAGTGAATGCGGTTGCCTGGATACTGGAAGAGCAGCAAGAGCTTTTGGTGCCGGCACCTTTGGTGTGGGAGGAATCCCTGGACGTTCGGAATTGCTGAGCTGGCTCCGGCTCAGCAGCCCAGGCAGATAGTATTGGACTTTGGGAGAGTACAGAAAGAGACAGCCCCAGCGTTTGTGGGGCAGTGAATGCAGTTGCCTGGATACTGGAAGAGCAGCAAGAGCTTTTGGTGCCGGCACCTTTGGTGTGGGAGGAATCCCTGGACGTTCGGAATTGCTGAGCTGGCTCCGGCTCAGCAGCCCAGGCAGATAGTATTGGACTTTGGGAGAGTACAGAAAGAGACAGCCCCAGCGTTTGTGGGGCAGTGAATGCAGTTGCCTGGATACTGGAAGAGCAGCAAGAGCTTTTGGTGCCGGCACCTTTGGTGTGGGAGGAATCCCTGGACGTTCGGAATTGCTGAGCTGGCTCCGGCTCAGCAGCCCAGGCAGATAGTATTGGACTTTGGGAGAGTACAGAAAGAGACAGCCCCAGCGTTTGTGGGGCAGTGAATGCGGTTGCCTGGATACTGGAAGAGCAGCAAGAGCTTTTGGTGCCGGCACCTTTGGTGTGGGAGGAATCCCTGGACGTTCGGAATTGCTGAGCTGGCTCCGGCTCAGCAGCCCAGGCAGATAGTATTGGACTTTGGGAGAGTACAGAAAGAGACAGCCCCAGCGTTTGTGGGGCAGTGAATGCAGTTGCCTGGATACTGGAAGAGCAGCAAGAGCTTTTGGTGCCGGCACCTTTGGTGTGGGAGGAATCCCTGGACGTTCGGAATTGCTGAGCTGGCTCCGGCTCAGCAGCCCAGGCAGATAGTATTGGACTTTGGGAGAGTACAGAAAGAGACAGCCCCAGCGTTTGTGGGGCAGTGAATGCGGTTGCCTGGATACTGGAAGAGCAGCAAGAGCTTTTGGTGCCGGCACCTTTGGTGTGGGAGGAATCCCTGGACGTTCGGAATTGCTGAGCTGGCTCCGGCTCAGCAGCCCAGGCAGATAGTATTGGACTTTGGGAGAGTACAGAAAGAGACAGCCCCAGCGTTTGTGGGGCAGTGAATGCGGTTGCCTGGATACTGGAAGAGCAGCAAGAGCTTTTGGTGCCGGCACCTTTGGTGTGGGAGGAATCCCTGGACGTTCGGAATTGCTGAGCTGGCTCCGGCTCAGCAGCCCAGGCAGATAGTATTGGACTTTGGGAGAGTACAGAAAGAGACAGCCCCAGCGTTTGTGGGGCAGTGAATGCGGTTGCCTGGATACTGGAAGAGCAGCAAGAGCTTTTGGTGCCGGCACCTTTGGTGTGGGAGGAATCCCTGGACGTTCGGAATTGCTGAGCTGGCTCCGGCTCAGCAGCCCAGGCAGATAGTATTGGACTTTGGGAGAGTACAGAAAGAGACAGCCCCAGCGTTTGTGGGGCAGTGAATGCGGTTGCCTGGATACTGGAAGAGCAGCAAGAGCTTTTGGTGCCGGCACCTTTGGTGTGGGAGGAATCCCTGGACGTTCGGAATTGCTGAGCTGGCTCCGGCTCAGCAGCCCAGGCAGATAGTATTGGACTTTGGGAGAGTACAGAAAGAGACAGCCCCAGCGTTTGTGGGGCAGTGAATGCAGTTGCCTGGATACTGGAAGAGCAGCAAGAGCTTTTGGTGCCGGCACCTTTGGTGTGGGAGGAATCCCTGGACGTTCGGAATTGCTGAGCTGGCTCCGGCTCAGCAGCCCAGGCAGATAGTATTGGACTTTGGGAGAGTACAGAAAGAGACAGCCCCAGCGTTTGTGGGGCAGTGAATGCAGTTGCCTGGATACTGGAAGAGCAGCAAGAGCTTTTGGTGCCGGCACCTTTGGTGTGGGAGGAATCCCTGGACGTTCGGAATTGCTGAGCTGGCTCCGGCTCAGCAGCCCAGGCAGATAGTATTGGACTTTGGGAGAGTACAGAAAGAGACAGCCCCAGCGTTTGTGGGGCAGTGAATGCGGTTGCCTGGATACTGGAAGAGCAGCAAGAGCTTTTGGTGCCGGCACCTTTGGTGTGGGAGGAATCCCTGGACGTTCGGAATTGCTGAGCTGGCTCCGGCTCAGCAGCCCAGGCAGATAGTATTGGACTTTGGGAGAGTACAGAAAGAGACAGCCCCAGCGTTTGTGGGGCAGTGAATGCGGTTGCCTGGATACTGGAAGAGCAGCAAGAGCTTTTGGTGCCGGCACCTTTGGTGTGGGAGGAATCCCTGGACGTTCGGAATTGCTGAGCTGGCTCCGGCTCAGCAGCCCAGGCAGATAGTATTGGACTTTGGGAGAGTACAGAAAGAGACAGCCCCAGCGTTTGTGGGGCAGTGAATGCGGTTGCCTGGATACTGGAAGAGCAGCAAGAGCTTTTGGTGCCGGCACCTTTGGTGTGGGAGGAATCCCTGGACGTTCGGAATTGCTGAGCTGGCTCCGGCTCAGCAGCCCAGGCAGATAGTATTGGACTTTGGGAGAGTACAGAAAGAGACAGCCCCAGCGTTTGTGGGGCAGTGAATGCGGTTGCCTGGATACTGGAAGAGCAGCAAGAGCTTTTGGTGCCGGCACCTTTGGTGTGGGAGGAATCCCTGGACGTTCGGAATTGCTGAGCTGGCTCCGGCTCAGCAGCCCAGGCAGATAGTATTGGACTTTGGGAGAGTACAGAAAGAGACAGCCCCAGCGTTTGTGGGGCAGTGAATGCAGTTGCCTGGATACTGGAAGAGCAGCAAGAGCTTTTGGTGCCGGCACCTTTGGTGTGGGAGGAATCCCTGGACGTTCGGAATTGCTGAGCTGGCTCCGGCTCAGCAGCCCAGGCAGATAGTATTGGACTTTGGGAGAGTACAGAAAGAGACAGCCCCAGCGTTTGTGGGGCAGTGAATGCGGTTGCCTGGATACTGGAAGAGCAGCAAGAGCTTTTGGTGCCGGCACCTTTGGTGTGGGAGGAATCCCTGGACGTTCGGAATTGCTGAGCTGGCTCCGGCTCAGCAGCCCAGGCAGATAGTATTGGACTTTGGGAGAGTACAGAAAGAGACAGCCCCAGCGTTTGTGGGGCAGTGAATGCAGTTGCCTGGATACTGGAAGAGCAGCAAGAGCTTTTGGTGCCGGCACCTTTGGTGTGGGAGGAATCCCTGGACGTTCGGAATTGCTGAGCTGGCTCCGGCTCAGCAGCCCAGGCAGATAGTATTGGACTTTGGGAGAGTACAGAAAGAGACAGCCCCAGCGTTTGTGGGGCAGTGAATGCGGTTGCCTGGATACTGGAAGAGCAGCAAGAGCTTTTGGTGCCGGCACCTTTGGTGTGGGAGGAATCCCTGGACGTTCGGAATTGCTGAGCTGGCTCCGGCTCAGCAGCCCAGGCAGATAGTATTGGACTTTGGGAGAGTACAGAAAGAGACAGCCCCAGCGTTTGTGGGGCAGTGAATGCGGTTGCCTGGATACTGGAAGAGCAGCAAGAGCTTTTGGTGCCGGCACCTTTGGTGTGGGAGGAATCCCTGGACGTTCGGAATTGCTGAGCTGGCTCCGGCTCAGCAGCCCAGGCAGATAGTATTGGACTTTGGGAGAGTACAGAAAGAGACAGCCCCAGCGTTTGTGGGGCAGTGAATGCAGTTGCCTGGATACTGGAAGAGCAGCAAGAGCTTTTGGTGCCGGCACCTTTGGTGTGGGAGGAATCCCTGGACGTTCGGAATTGCTGAGCTGGCTCCGGCTCAGCAGCCCAGGCAGATAGTATTGGACTTTGGGAGAGTACAGAAAGAGACAGCCCCAGCGTTTGTGGGGCAGTGAATGCAGTTGCCTGGATACTGGAAGAGCAGCAAGAGCTTTTGGTGCCGGCACCTTTGGTGTGGGAGGAATCCCTGGACGTTCGGAATTGCTGAGCTGGCTCCGGCTCAGCAGCCCAGGGAGCTAGTATTGGACTTTGGGAGAGTACAGAAAGAGACAGCCCCAGCGTTTGTGGGGCAGTGAATGCAGTTGCCTGGATACTGGAAGAGCAGCAAGAGCTTTTGGTGCCGGCACCTTTGGTGTGGGAGGAATCCCTGGACGTTCGGAATTGCTGAGCTGGCTCCGGCTCAGCAGCCCAGGCAGATAGTATTGGACTTTGGGAGAGTACAGAAAGAGACAGCCCCAGCGTTTGTGGGGCAGTGAATGCAGTTGCCTGGATACTGGAAGAGCAGCAAGAGCTTTTGGTGCCGGCACCTTTGGTGTGGGAGGAATCCCTGGACGTTCGGAATTGCTGAGCTGGCTCCGGCTCAGCAGCCCAGGCAGATAGTATTGGACTTTGGGAGAGTACAGAAAGAGACAGCCCCAGCGTTTGTGGGGCAGTGAATGCGGTTGCCTGGATACTGGAAGAGCAGCAAGAGCTTTTGGTGCCGGCACCTTTGGTGTGGGAGGAATCCCTGGACGTTCGGAATTGCTGAGCTGGCTCCGGCTCAGCAGCCCAGGCAGATAGTATTGGACTTTGGGAGAGTACAGAAAGAGACAGCCCCAGCGTTTGTGGGGCAGTGAATGCGGTTGCCTGGATACTGGAAGAGCAGCAAGAGCTTTTGGTGCCGGCACCTTTGGTGTGGGAGGAATCCCTGGACGTTCGGAATTGCTGAGCTGGCTCCGGCTCAGCAGCCCAGGCAGATAGTATTGGACTTTGGGAGAGTACAGAAAGAGACAGCCCCAGCGTTTGTGGGGCAGTGAATGCAGTTGCCTGGATACTGGAAGAGCAGCAAGAGCTTTTGGTGCCGGCACCTTTGGTGTGGGAGGAATCCCTGGACGTTCGGAATTGCTGAGCTGGCTCCGGCTCAGCAGCCCAGGCAGATAGTATTGGACTTTGGGAGAGTACAGAAAGAGACAGCCCCAGCGTTTGTGGGGCAGTGAATGCGGTTGCCTGGATACTGGAAGAGCAGCAAGAGCTTTTGGTGCCGGCACCTTTGGTGTGGGAGGAATCCCTGGACGTTCGGAATTGCTGAGCTGGCTCCGGCTCAGCAGCCCAGGCAGATAGTATTGGACTTTGGGAGAGTACAGAAAGAGACAGCCCCAGCGTTTGTGGGGCAGTGAATGCGGTTGCCTGGATACTGGAAGAGCAGCAAGAGCTTTTGGTGCCGGCACCTTTGGTGTGGGAGGAATCCCTGGACGTTCGGAATTGCTGAGCTGGCTCCGGCTCAGCAGCCCAGGCAGATAGTATTGGACTTTGGGAGAGTACAGAAAGAGACAGCCCCAGCGTTTGTGGGGCAGTGAATGCAGTTGCCTGGATACTGGAAGAGCAGCAAGAGCTTTTGGTGCCGGCACCTTTGGTGTGGGAGGAATCCCTGGACGTTCGGAATTGCTGAGCTGGCTCCGGCTCAGCAGCCCAGGCAGATAGTATTGGACTTTGGGAGAGTACAGAAAGAGACAGCCCCAGCGTTTGTGGGGCAGTGAATGCGGTTGCCTGGATACTGGAAGAGCAGCAAGAGCTTTTGGTGCCGGCACCTTTGGTGTGGGAGGAATCCCTGGACGTTCGGAATTGCTGAGCTGGCTCCGGCTCAGCAGCCCAGGCAGATAGTATTGGACTTTGGGAGAGTACAGAAAGAGACAGCCCCAGCGTTTGTGGGGCAGTGAATGCAGTTGCCTGGATACTGGAAGAGCAGCAAGAGCTTTTGGTGCCGGCACCTTTGGTGTGGGAGGAATCCCTGGACGTTCGGAATTGCTGAGCTGGCTCCGGCTCAGCAGCCCAGGCAGATAGTATTGGACTTTGGGAGAGTACAGAAAGAGACAGCCCCAGCGTTTGTGGGGCAGTGAATGCGGTTGCCTGGATACTGGAAGAGCAGCAAGAGCTTTTGGTGCCGGCACCTTTGGTGTGGGAGGAATCCCTGGACGTTCGGAATTGCTGAGCTGGCTCCGGCTCAGCAGCCCAGGCAGATAGTATTGGACTTTGGGAGAGTACAGAAAGAGACAGCCCCAGCGTTTGTGGGGCAGTGAATGCGGTTGCCTGGATACTGGAAGAGCAGCAAGAGCTTTTGGTGCCGGCACCTTTGGTGTGGGAGGAATCCCTGGACGTTCGGAATTGCTGAGCTGGCTCCGGCTCAGCAGCCCAGGCAGATAGTATTGGACTTTGGGAGAGTACAGAAAGAGACAGCCCCAGCGTTTGTGGGGCAGTGAATGCGGTTGCCTGGATACTGGAAGAGCAGCAAGAGCTTTTGGTGCCGGCACCTTTGGTGTGGGAGGAATCCCTGGACGTTCGGAATTGCTGAGCTGGCTCCGGCTCAGCAGCCCAGGCAGATAGTATTGGACTTTGGGAGAGTACAGAAAGAGACAGCCCCAGCGTTTGTGGGGCAGTGAATGCGGTTGCCTGGATACTGGAAGAGCAGCAAGAGCTTTTGGTGCCGGCACCTTTGGTGTGGGAGGAATCCCTGGACGTTCGGAATTGCTGAGCTGGCTCCGGCTCAGCAGCCCAGGCAGATAGTATTGGACTTTGGGAGAGTACAGAAAGAGACAGCCCCAGCGTTTGTGGGGCAGTGAATGCAGTTGCCTGGATACTGGAAGAGCAGCAAGAGCTTTTGGTGCCGGCACCTTTGGTGTGGGAGGAATCCCTGGACGTTCGGAATTGCTGAGCTGGCTCCGGCTCAGCAGCCCAGGCAGATAGTATTGGACTTTGGGAGAGTACAGAAAGAGACAGCCCCAGCGTTTGTGGGGCAGTGAATGCAGTTGCCTGGATACTGGAAGAGCAGCAAGAGCTTTTGGTGCCGGCACCTTTGGTGTGGGAGGAATCCCTGGACGTTCGGAATTGCTGAGCTGGCTCCGGCTCAGCAGCCCAGGGAGCTAGTATTGGACTTTGGGAGAGTACAGAAAGAGACAGCCCCAGCGTTTGTGGGGCAGTGAATGCGGTTGCCTGGATACTGGAAGAGCAGCAAGAGCTTTTGGTGCCGGCACCTTTGGTGTGGGAGGAATCCCTGGACGTTCGGAATTGCTGAGCTGGCTCCGGCTCAGCAGCCCAGGCAGATAGTATTGGACTTTGGGAGAGTACAGAAAGAGACAGCCCCAGCGTTTGTGGGGCAGTGAATGCAGTTGCCTGGATACTGGAAGAGCAGCAAGAGCTTTTGGTGCCGGCACCTTTGGTGTGGGAGGAATCCCTGGACGTTCGGAATTGCTGAGCTGGCTCCGGCTCAGCAGCCCAGGCAGAGCGTATTGGACTTTGGGAGAGTACAGAAAGAGACAGCCCCAGCGTTTGTGGGGCAGTGAATGCGGTTGCCTGGATACTGGAAGAGCAGCAAGAGCTTTTGGTGCCGGCACCTTTGGTGTGGGAGGAATCCCTGGACGTTCGGAATTGCTGAGCTGGCTCCGGCTCAGCAGCCCAGGCAGATAGTATTGGACTTTGGGAGAGTACAGAAAGAGACAGCCCCAGCGTTTGTGGGGCAGTGAATGCGGTTGCCTGGATACTGGAAGAGCAGCAAGAGCTTTTGGTGCCGGCACCTTTGGTGTGGGAGGAATCCCTGGACGTTCGGAATTGCTGAGCTGGCTCCGGCTCAGCAGCCCAGGCAGATAGTATTGGACTTTGGGAGAGTACAGAAAGAGACAGCCCCAGCGTTTGTGGGGCAGTGAATGCGGTTGCCTGGATACTGGAAGAGCAGCAAGAGCTTTTGGTGCCGGCACCTTTGGTGTGGGAGGAATCCCTGGACGTTCGGAATTGCTGAGCTGGCTCCGGCTCAGCAGCCCAGGCAGATAGTATTGGACTTTGGGAGAGTACAGAAAGAGACAGCCCCAGCGTTTGTGGGGCAGTGAATGCAGTTGCCTGGATACTGGAAGAGCAGCAAGAGCTTTTGGTGCCGGCACCTTTGGTGTGGGAGGAATCCCTGGACGTTCGGAATTGCTGAGCTGGCTCCGGCTCAGCAGCCCAGGCAGATAGTATTGGACTTTGGGAGAGTACAGAAAGAGACAGCCCCAGCGTTTGTGGGGCAGTGAATGCAGTTGCCTGGATACTGGAAGAGCAGCAAGAGCTTTTGGTGCCGGCACCTTTGGTGTGGGAGGAATCCCTGGACGTTCGGAATTGCTGAGCTGGCTCCGGCTCAGCAGCCCAGGCAGATAGTATTGGACTTTGGGAGAGTACAGAAAGAGACAGCCCCAGCGTTTGTGGGGCAGTGAATGCGGTTGCCTGGATACTGGAAGAGCAGCAAGAGCTTTTGGTGCCGGCACCTTTGGTGTGGGAGGAATCCCTGGACGTTCGGAATTGCTGAGCTGGCTCCGGCTCAGCAGCCCAGGCAGATAGTATTGGACTTTGGGAGAGTACAGAAAGAGACAGCCCCAGCGTTTGTGGGGCAGTGAATGCGGTTGCCTGGATACTGGAAGAGCAGCAAGAGCTTTTGGTGCCGGCACCTTTGGTGTGGGAGGAATCCCTGGACGTTCGGAATTGCTGAGCTGGCTCCGGCTCAGCAGCCCAGGCAGATAGTATTGGACTTTGGGAGAGTACAGAAAGAGACAGCCCCAGCGTTTGTGGGGCAGTGAATGCAGTTGCCTGGATACTGGAAGAGCAGCAAGAGCTTTTGGTGCCGGCACCTTTGGTGTGGGAGGAATCCCTGGACGTTCGGAATTGCTGAGCTGGCTCCGGCTCAGCAGCCCAGGCAGATAGTATTGGACTTTGGGAGAGTACAGAAAGAGACAGCCCCAGCGTTTGTGGGGCAGTGAATGCGGTTGCCTGGATACTGGAAGAGCAGCAAGAGCTTTTGGTGCCGGCACCTTTGGTGTGGGAGGAATCCCTGGACGTTCGGAATTGCTGAGCTGGCTCCGGCTCAGCAGCCCAGGCAGATAGTATTGGACTTTGGGAGAGTACAGAAAGAGACAGCCCCAGCGTTTGTGGGGCAGTGAATGCAGTTGCCTGGATACTGGAAGAGCAGCAAGAGCTTTTGGTGCCGGCACCTTTGGTGTGGGAGGAATCCCTGGACGTTCGGAATTGCTGAGCTGGCTCCGGCTCAGCAGCCCAGGCAGATAGTATTGGACTTTGGGAGAGTACAGAAAGAGACAGCCCCAGCGTTTGTGGGGCAGTGAATGCGGTTGCCTGGATACTGGAAGAGCAGCAAGAGCTTTTGGTGCCGGCACCTTTGGTGTGGGAGGAATCCCTGGACGTTCGGAATTGCTGAGCTGGCTCCGGCTCAGCAGCCCAGGCAGATAGTATTGGACTTTGGGAGAGTACAGAAAGAGACAGCCCCAGCGTTTGTGGGGCAGTGAATGCGGTTGCCTGGATACTGGAAGAGCAGCAAGAGCTTTTGGTGCCGGCACCTTTGGTGTGGGAGGAATCCCTGGACGTTCGGAATTGCTGAGCTGGCTCCGGCTCAGCAGCCCAGGCAGATAGTATTGGACTTTGGGAGAGTACAGAAAGAGACAGCCCCAGCGTTTGTGGGGCAGTGAATGCAGTTGCCTGGATACTGGAAGAGCAGCAAGAGCTTTTGGTGCCGGCACCTTTGGTGTGGGAGGAATCCCTGGACGTTCGGAATTGCTGAGCTGGCTCCGGCTCAGCAGCCCAGGCAGATAGTATTGGACTTTGGGAGAGTACAGAAAGAGACAGCCCCAGCGTTTGTGGGGCAGTGAATGCGGTTGCCTGGATACTGGAAGAGCAGCAAGAGCTTTTGGTGCCGGCACCTTTGGTGTGGGAGGAATCCCTGGACGTTCGGAATTGCTGAGCTGGCTCCGGCTCAGCAGCCCAGGGAGCTAGTATTGGACTTTGGGAGAGTACAGAAAGAGACAGCCCCAGCGTTTGTGGGGCAGTGAATGCAGTTGCCTGGATACTGGAAGAGCAGCAAGAGCTTTTGGTGCCGGCACCTTTGGTGTGGGAGGAATCCCTGGACGTTCGGAATTGCTGAGCTGGCTCCGGCTCAGCAGCCCAGGCAGATAGTATTGGACTTTGGGAGAGTACAGAAAGAGACAGCCCCAGCGTTTGTGGGGCAGTGAATGCGGTTGCCTGGATACTGGAAGAGCAGCAAGAGCTTTTGGTGCCGGCACCTTTGGTGTGGGAGGAATCCCTGGACGTTCGGAATTGCTGAGCTGGCTCCGGCTCAGCAGCCCAGGCAGAGCTAGTATTGGACTTTGGGAGAGTACAGAAAGAGACAGCCCCAGCGTTTGTGGGGCAGTGAATGCGGTTGCCTGGATACTGGAAGAGCAGCAAGAGCTTTTGGTGCCGGCACCTTTGGTGTGGGAGGAATCCCTGGACGTTCGGAATTGCTGAGCTGGCTCCGGCTCAGCAGCCCAGGCAGATAGTATTGGACTTTGGGAGAGTACAGAAAGAGACAGCCCCAGCGTTTGTGGGGCAGTGAATGCGGTTGCCTGGATACTGGAAGAGCAGCAAGAGCTTTTGGTGCCGGCACCTTTGGTGTGGGAGGAATCCCTGGACGTTCGGAATTGCTGAGCTGGCTCCGGCTCAGCAGCCCAGGCAGATAGTATTGGACTTTGGGAGAGTACAGAAAGAGACAGCCCCAGCGTTTGTGGGGCAGTGAATGCGGTTGCCTGGATACTGGAAGAGCAGCAAGAGCTTTTGGTGCCGGCACCTTTGGTGTGGGAGGAATCCCTGGACGTTCGGAATTGCTGAGCTGGCTCCGGCTCAGCAGCCCAGGCAGATAGTATTGGACTTTGGGAGAGTACAGAAAGAGACAGCCCCAGCGTTTGTGGGGCAGTGAATGCGGTTGCCTGGATACTGGAAGAGCAGCAAGAGCTTTTGGTGCCGGCACCTTTGGTGTGGGAGGAATCCCTGGACGTTCGGAATTGCTGAGCTGGCTCCGGCTCAGCAGCCCAGAGAGCTAGTATTGGACTTTGGGAGAGTACAGAAAGAGACAGCCCCAGCGTTTGTGGGGCAGTGAATGCGGTTGCCTGGATACTGGAAGAGCAGCAAGAGCTTTTGGTGCCGGCACCTTTGGTGTGGGAGGAATCCCTGGACGTTCGGAATTGCTGAGCTGGCTCCGGCTCAGCAGCCCAGGCAGATAGTATTGGACTTTGGGAGAGTACAGAAAGAGACAGCCCCAGCGTTTGTGGGGCAGTGAATGCGGTTGCCTGGATACTGGAAGAGCAGCAAGAGCTTTTGGTGCCGGCACCTTTGGTGTGGGAGGAATCCCTGGACGTTCGGAATTGCTGAGCTGGCTCCGGCTCAGCAGCCCAGGCAGATAGTATTGGACTTTGGGAGAGTACAGAAAGAGACAGCCCCAGCGTTTGTGGGGCAGTGAATGCGGTTGCCTGGATACTGGAAGAGCAGCAAGAGCTTTTGGTGCCGGCACCTTTGGTGTGGGAGGAATCCCTGGACGTTCGGAATTGCTGAGCTGGCTCCGGCTCAGCAGCCCAGGCAGATAGTATTGGACTTTGGGAGAGTACAGAAAGAGACAGCCCCAGCGTTTGTGGGGCAGTGAATGCGGTTGCCTGGATACTGGAAGAGCAGCAAGAGCTTTTGGTGCCGGCACCTTTGGTGTGGGAGGAATCCCTGGACGTTCGGAATTGCTGAGCTGGCTCCGGCTCAGCAGCCCAGGCAGATAGTATTGGACTTTGGGAGAGTACAGAAAGAGACAGCCCCAGCGTTTGTGGGGCAGTGAATGCGGTTGCCTGGATACTGGAAGAGCAGCAAGAGCTTTTGGTGCCGGCACCTTTGGTGTGGGAGGAATCCCTGGACGTTCGGAATTGCTGAGCTGGCTCCGGCTCAGCAGCCCAGGGAGCTAGTATTGGACTTTGGGAGAGTACAGAAAGAGACAGCCCCAGCGTTTGTGGGGCAGTGAATGCGGTTGCCTGGATACTGGAAGAGCAGCAAGAGCTTTTGGTGCCGGCACCTTTGGTGTGGGAGGAATCCCTGGACGTTCGGAATTGCTGAGCTGGCTCCGGCTCAGCAGCCCAGGCAGATAGTATTGGACTTTGGGAGAGTACAGAAAGAGACAGCCCCAGCGTTTGTGGGGCAGTGAATGCGGTTGCCTGGATACTGGAAGAGCAGCAAGAGCTTTTGGTGCCGGCACCTTTGGTGTGGGAGGAATCCCTGGACGTTCGGAATTGCTGAGCTGGGTCCGTCTCAGCAGCCCAGGGAGCTAGTATTGGACTTTGGGAGAGTACAGAAAGAGACAGCCCCAGCGTTTGTGGGGCAGTGAATGCGGTTGCCTGGATACTGGAAGAGCAGCAAGAGCTTTTGGTGCCGGCACCTTTGGTGTGGGAGGAATCCCTGGACGTTCGGAATTGCTGAGCTGGCTCCGGCTCAGCAGCCCAGGCAGATAGTATTGGACTTTGGGAGAGTACAGAAAGAGACAGCCCCAGCGTTTGTGGGGCAGTGAATGCGGTTGCCTGGATACTGGAAGAGCAGCAAGAGCTTTTGGTGCCGGCACCTTTGGTGTGGGAGGAATCCCTGGACGTTCGGAATTGCTGAGCTGGCTCCGGCTCAGCAGCCCAGGCAGATAGTATTGGACTTTGGGAGAGTACAGAAAGAGACAGCCCCAGCGTTTGTGGGGCAGTGAATGCGGTTGCCTGGATACTGGAAGAGCAGCAAGAGCTTTTGGTGCCGGCACCTTTGGTGTGGGAGGAATCCCTGGACGTTCGGAATTGCTGAGCTGGCTCCGGCTCAGCAGCCCAGGCAGATAGTATTGGACTTTGGGAGAGTACAGAAAGAGACAGCCCCAGCGTTTGTGGGGCAGTGAATGCGGTTGCCTGGATACTGGAAGAGCAGCAAGAGCTTTTGGTGCCGGCACCTTTGGTGTGGGAGGAATCCCTGGACGTTCGGAATTGCTGAGCTGGCTCCGGCTCAGCAGCCCAGGGAGCTAGTATTGGACTTTGGGAGAGTACAGAAAGAGACAGCCCCAGCGTTTGTGGGGCAGTGAATGCGGTTGCCTGGATACTGGAAGAGCAGCAAGAGCTTTTGGTGCCGGCACCTTTGGTGTGGGAGGAATCCCTGGACGTTCGGAATTGCTGAGCTGGCTCCGGCTCAGCAGCCCAGGCAGATAGTATTGGACTTTGGGAGAGTACAGAAAGAGACAGCCCCAGCGTTTGTGGGGCAGTGAATGCGGTTGCCTGGATACTGGAAGAGCAGCAAGAGCTTTTGGTGCCGGCACCTTTGGTGTGGGAGGAATCCCTGGACGTTCGGAATTGCTGAGCTGGCTCCGGCTCAGCAGCCCAGGCAGATAGTATTGGACTTTGGGAGAGTACAGAAAGAGACAGCCCCAGCGTTTGTGGGGCAGTGAATGCGGTTGCCTGGATACTGGAAGAGCAGCAAGAGCTTTTGGTGCCGGCACCTTTGGTGTGGGAGGAATCCCTGGACGTTCGGAATTGCTGAGCTGGCTCCGGCTCAGCAGCCCAGGCAGATAGTATTGGACTTTGGGAGAGTACAGAAAGAGACAGCCCCAGCGTTTGTGGGGCAGTGAATGCGGTTGCCTGGATACTGGAAGAGCAGCAAGAGCTTTTGGTGCCGGCACCTTTGGTGTGGGAGGAATCCCTGGACGTTCGGAATTGCTGAGCTGGCTCCGGCTCAGCAGCCCAGGCAGATAGTATTGGACTTTGGGAGAGTACAGAAAGAGACAGCCCCAGCGTTTGTGGGGCAGTGAATGCGGTTGCCTGGATACTGGAAGAGCAGCAAGAGCTTTTGGTGCCGGCACCTTTGGTGTGGGAGGAATCCCTGGACGTTCGGAATTGCTGAGCTGGCTCCGGCTCAGCAGCCCAGGCAGAGAGTATTGGACTTTGGGAGAGTACAGAAAGAGACAGCCCCAGCGTTTGTGGGGCAGTGAATGCGGTTGCCTGGATACTGGAAGAGCAGCAAGAGCTTTTGGTGCCGGCACCTTTGGTGTGGGAGGAATCCCTGGACGTTCGGAATTGCTGAGCTGGCTCCGGCTCAGCAGCCCAGGCAGATAGTATTGGACTTTGGGAGAGTACAGAAAGAGACAGCCCCAGCGTTTGTGGGGCAGTGAATGCGGTTGCCTGGATACTGGAAGAGCAGCAAGAGCTTTTGGTGCCGGCACCTTTGGTGTGGGAGGAATCCCTGGACGTTCGGAATTGCTGAGCTGGCTCCGGCTCAGCAGCCCAGGCAGAGAGTATTGGACTTTGGGAGAGTACAGAAAGAGACAGCCCCAGCGTTTGTGGGGCAGTGAATGCGGTTGCCTGGATACTGGAAGAGCAGCAAGAGCTTTT
This sequence comes from Nipponia nippon, assembly GCF_047370975.1. Taxonomy (NCBI): domain Eukaryota; kingdom Metazoa; phylum Chordata; class Aves; order Pelecaniformes; family Threskiornithidae; genus Nipponia; species Nipponia nippon. The sequence goes on from NW_028262379.1 coordinate 128,741, forward strand.
GGTGCCGGCACCTTTGGTGTGGGAGGAATCCCTGGACGTTCGGAATTGCTGAGCTGGCTCCGGCTCAGCAGCCCAGGCAGATAGTATTGGACTTTGGGAGAGTACAGAAAGAGACAGCCCCAGCGTTTGTGGGGCAGTGAATGCGGTTGCCTGGATACTGGAAGAGCAGCAAGAGCTTTTGGTGCCGGCACCTTTGGTGTGGGAGGAATCCCTGGACGTTCGGAATTGCTGAGCTGGCTCCGGCTCAGCAGCCCAGGCAGATAGTATTGGACTTTGGGAGAGTACAGAAAGAGACAGCCCCAGCGTTTGTGGGGCAGTGAATGCGGTTGCCTGGATACTGGAAGAGCAGCAAGAGCTTTTGGTGCCGGCACCTTTGGTGTGGGAGGAATCCCTGGACGTTCGGAATTGCTGAGCTGGCTCCGGCTCAGCAGCCCAGGCAGATAGTATTGGACTTTGGGAGAGTACAGAAAGAGACAGCCCCAGCGTTTGTGGGGCAGTGAATGCGGTTGCCTGGATACTGGAAGAGCAGCAAGAGCTTTTGGTGCCGGCACCTTTGGTGTGGGAGGAATCCCTGGACGTTCGGAATTGCTGAGCTGGCTCCGGCTCAGCAGCCCAGGCAGATAGTATTGGACTTTGGGAGAGTACAGAAAGAGACAGCCCCAGCGTTTGTGGGGCAGTGAATGCGGTTGCCTGGATACTGGAAGAGCAGCAAGAGCTTTTGGTGCCGGCACCTTTGGTGTGGGAGGAATCCCTGGACGTTCGGAATTGCTGAGCTGGCTCCGGCTCAGCAGCCCAGGCAGATAGTATTGGACTTTGGGAGAGTACAGAAAGAGACAGCCCCAGCGTTTGTGGGGCAGTGAATGCGGTTGCCTGGATACTGGAAGAGCAGCAAGAGCTTTTGGTGCCGGCACCTTTGGTGTGGGAGGAATCCCTGGACGTTCGGAATTGCTGAGCTGGCTCCGGCTCAGCAGCCCAGGCAGATAGTATTGGACTTTGGGAGAGTACAGAAAGAGACAGCCCCAGCGTTTGTGGGGCAGTGAATGCGGTTGCCTGGATACTGGAAGAGCAGCAAGAGCTTTTGGTGCCGGCACCTTTGGTGTGGGAGGAATCCCTGGACGTTCGGAATTGCTGAGCTGGCTCCGGCTCAGCAGCCCAGGCAGATAGTATTGGACTTTGGGAGAGTACAGAAAGAGACAGCCCCAGCGTTTGTGGGGCAGTGAATGCGGTTGCCTGGATACTGGAAGAGCAGCAAGAGCTTTTGGTGCCGGCACCTTTGGTGTGGGAGGAATCCCTGGACGTTCGGAATTGCTGAGCTGGCTCCGGCTCAGCAGCCCAGGCAGATAGTATTGGACTTTGGGAGAGTACAGAAAGAGACAGCCCCAGCGTTTGTGGGGCAGTGAATGCGGTTGCCTGGATACTGGAAGAGCAGCAAGAGCTTTTGGTGCCGGCACCTTTGGTGTGGGAGGAATCCCTGGACGTTCGGAATTGCTGAGCTGGCTCCGGCTCAGCAGCCCAGGCAGATAGTATTGGACTTTGGGAGAGTCCAGAAAGAGACAGCCCCAGCGTTTGTGGGGCAGTGAATGCGGTTGCCTGGATACTGGAAGAGCAGCAAGAGCTTTTGGTGCCGGCACCTTTGGTGTGGGAGGAATCCCTGGACGTTCGGAATTGCTGAGCTGGCTCCGGCTCAGCAGCCCAGGCAGATAGTATTGGACTTTGGGAGAGTACAGAAAGAGACAGCCCCAGCGTTTGTGGGGCAGTGAATGCGGTTGCCTGGATACTGGAAGAGCAGCAAGAGCTTTTGGTGCCGGCACCTTTGGTGTGGGAGGAATCCCTGGACGTTCGGAATTGCTGAGCTGGCTCCGGCTCAGCAGCCCAGGCAGATAGTATTGGACTTTGGGAGAGTACAGAAAGAGACAGCCCCAGCGTTTGTGGGGCAGTGAATGCGGTTGCCTGGATACTGGAAGAGCAGCAAGAGCTTTTGGTGCCGGCACCTTTGGTGTGGGAGGAATCCCTGGACGTTCGGAATTGCTGAGCTGGCTCCGGCTCAGCAGCCCAGGCAGATAGTATTGGACTTTGGGAGAGTACAGAAAGAGACAGCCCCAGCGTTTGTGGGGCAGTGAATGCGGTTGCCTGGATACTGGAAGAGCAGCAAGAGCTTTTGGTGCCGGCACCTTTGGTGTGGGAGGAATCCCTGGACGTTCGGAATTGCTGAGCTGGCTCCGGCTCAGCAGCCCAGGCAGATAGTATTGGACTTTGGGAGAGTACAGAAAGAGACAGCCCCAGCGTTTGTGGGGCAGTGAATGCGGTTGCCTGGATACTGGAAGAGCAGCAAGAGCTTTTGGTGCCGGCACCTTTGGTGTGGGAGGAATCCCTGGACGTTCGGAATTGCTGAGCTGGCTCCGGCTCAGCAGCCCAGGCAGAGCTAGTATTGGACTTTGGGAGAGTACAGAAAGAGACAGCCCCAGCGTTTGTGGGGCAGTGAATGCGGTTGCCTGGATACTGGAAGAGCAGCAAGAGCTTTTGGTGCCGGCACCTTTGGTGTGGGAGGAATCCCTGGACGTTCGGAATTGCTGAGCTGGCTCCGGCTCAGCAGCCCAGGCAGATAGTATTGGACTTTGGGAGAGTACAGAAAGAGACAGCCCCAGCGTTTGTGGGGCAGTGAATGCGGTTGCCTGGATACTGGAAGAGCAGCAAGAGCTTTTGGTGCCGGCACCTTTGGTGTGGGAGGAATCCCTGGACGTTCGGAATTGCTGAGCTGGCTCCGGCTCAGCAGCCCAGGCAGAGCGTATTGGACTTTGGGAGAGTACAGAAAGAGACAGCCCCAGCGTTTGTGGGGCAGTGAATGCGGTTGCCTGGATACTGGAAGAGCAGCAAGAGCTTTTGGTGCCGGCACCTTTGGTGTGGGAGGAATCCCTGGACGTTCGGAATTGCTGAGCTGGCTCCGGCTCAGCAGCCCAGGCAGATAGTATTGGACTTTGGGAGAGTACAGAAAGAGACAGCCCCAGCGTTTGTGGGGCAGTGAATGCGGTTGCCTGGATACTGGAAGAGCAGCAAGAGCTTTTGGTGCCGGCACCTTTGGTGTGGGAGGAATCCCTGGACGTTCGGAATTGCTGAGCTGGCTCCGGCTCAGCAGCCCAGGCAGATAGTATTGGACTTTGGGAGAGTACAGAAAGAGACAGCCCCAGCGTTTGTGGGGCAGTGAATGCGGTTGCCTGGATACTGGAAGAGCAGCAAGAGCTTTTGGTGCCGGCACCTTTGGTGTGGGAGGAATCCCTGGACGTTCGGAATTGCTGAGCTGGCTCCGGCTCAGCAGCCCAGGCAGATAGTATTGGACTTTGGGAGAGTACAGAAAGAGACAGCCCCAGCGTTTGTGGGGCAGTGAATGCGGTTGCCTGGATACTGGAAGAGCAGCAAGAGCTTTTGGTGCCGGCACCTTTGGTGTGGGAGGAATCCCTGGACGTTCGGAATTGCTGAGCTGGCTCCGGCTCAGCAGCCCAGGGAGCTAGTATTGGACTTTGGGAGAGTACAGAAAGAGACAGCCCCAGCGTTTGTGGGGCAGTGAATGCGGTTGCCTGGATACTGGAAGAGCAGCAAGAGCTTTTGGTGCCGGCACCTTTGGTGTGGGAGGAATCCCTGGACGTTCGGAATTGCTGAGCTGGCTCCGGCTCAGCAGCCCAGGCAGATAGTATTGGACTTTGGGAGAGTACAGAAAGAGACAGCCCCAGCGTTTGTGGGGCAGTGAATGCGGTTGCCTGGATACTGGAAGAGCAGCAAGAGCTTTTGGTGCCGGCACCTTTGGTGTGGGAGGAATCCCTGGACGTTCGGAATTGCTGAGCTGGCTCCGGCTCAGCAGCCCAGGCTCTAGTATTGGACTTTGGGAGAGTCCAGAAAGAGACAGCCCCAGCGTTTGTGGGGCAGTGAATGCGGTTGCCTGGATACTGGAAGAGCAGCAAGAGCTTTTGGTGCCGGCACCTTTGGTGTGGGAGGAATCCCTGGACGTTCGGAATTGCTGAGCTGGCTCCGGCTCAGCAGCCCAGGCAGATAGTATTGGACTTTGGGAGAGTACAGAAAGAGACAGCCCCAGCGTTTGTGGGGCAGTGAATGCGGTTGCCTGGATACTGGAAGAGCAGCAAGAGCTTTTGGTGCCGGCACCTTTGGTGTGGGAGGAATCCCTGGACGTTCGGAATTGCTGAGCTGGCTCCGGCTCAGCAGCCCAGGCAGATAGTATTGGACTTTGGGAGAGTACAGAAAGAGACAGCCCCAGCGTTTGTGGGGCAGTGAATGCGGTTGCCTGGATACTGGAAGAGCAGCAAGAGCTTTTGGTGCCGGCACCTTTGGTGTGGGAGGAATCCCTGGACGTTCGGAATTGCTGAGCTGGCTCCGGCTCAGCAGCCCAGGCAGATAGTATTGGACTTTGGGAGAGTACAGAAAGAGACAGCCCCAGCGTTTGTGGGGCAGTGAATGCGGTTGCCTGGATACTGGAAGAGCAGCAAGAGCTTTTGGTGCCGGCACCTTTGGTGTGGGAGGAATCCCTGGACGTTCGGAATTGCTGAGCTGGCTCCGGCTCAGCAGCCCAGGCAGATAGTATTGGACTTTGGGAGAGTACAGAAAGAGACAGCCCCAGCGTTTGTGGGGCAGTGAATGCGGTTGCCTGGATACTGGAAGAGCAGCAAGAGCTTTTGGTGCCGGCACCTTTGGTGTGGGAGGAATCCCTGGACGTTCGGAATTGCTGAGCTGGCTCCGGCTCAGCAGCCCAGGCAGATAGTATTGGACTTTGGGAGAGTACAGAAAGAGACAGCCCCAGCGTTTGTGGGGCAGTGAATGCGGTTGCCTGGATACTGGAAGAGCAGCAAGAGCTTTTGGTGCCGGCACCTTTGGTGTGGGAGGAATCCCTGGACGTTCGGAATTGCTGAGCTGGCTCCGGCTCAGCAGCCCAGGCAGATAGTATTGGACTTTGGGAGAGTACAGAAAGAGACAGCCCCAGCGTTTGTGGGGCAGTGAATGCGGTTGCCTGGATACTGGAAGAGCAGCAAGAGCTTTTGGTGCCGGCACCTTTGGTGTGGGAGGAATCCCTGGACGTTCGGAATTGCTGAGCTGGCTCCGGCTCAGCAGCCCAGGCAGATAGTATTGGACTTTGGGAGAGTACAGAAAGAGACAGCCCCAGCGTTTGTGGGGCAGTGAATGCGGTTGCCTGGATACTGGAAGAGCAGCAAGAGCTTTTGGTGCCGGCACCTTTGGTGTGGGAGGAATCCCTGGACGTTCGGAATTGCTGAGCTGGCTCCGGCTCAGCAGCCCAGGCAGATAGTATTGGACTTTGGGAGAGTACAGAAAGAGACAGCCCCAGCGTTTGTGGGGCAGTGAATGCGGTTGCCTGGATACTGGAAGAGCAGCAAGAGCTTTTGGTGCCGGCACCTTTGGTGTGGGAGGAATCCCTGGACGTTCGGAATTGCTGAGCTGGCTCCGGCTCAGCAGCCCAGGCAGATAGTATTGGACTTTGGGAGAGTACAGAAAGAGACAGCCCCAGCGTTTGTGGGGCAGTGAATGCGGTTGCCTGGATACTGGAAGAGCAGCAAGAGCTTTTGGTGCCGGCACCTTTGGTGTGGGAGGAATCCCTGGACGTTCGGAATTGCTGAGCTGGCTCCGGCTCAGCAGCCCAGGCAGATAGTATTGGACTTTGGGAGAGTACAGAAAGAGACAGCCCCAGCGTTTGTGGGGCAGTGAATGCGGTTGCCTGGATACTGGAAGAGCAGCAAGAGCTTTTGGTGCCGGCACCTTTGGTGTGGGAGGAATCCCTGGACGTTCGGAATTGCTGAGCTGGCTCCGGCTCAGCAGCCCAGGCAGATAGTATTGGACTTTGGGAGAGTACAGAAAGAGACAGCCCCAGCGTTTGTGGGGCAGTGAATGCGGTTGCCTGGATACTGGAAGAGCAGCAAGAGCTTTTGGTGCCGGCACCTTTGGTGTGGGAGGAATCCCTGGACGTTCGGAATTGCTGAGCTGGCTCCGGCTCAGCAGCCCAGGCAGATAGTATTGGACTTTGGGAGAGTACAGAAAGAGACAGCCCCAGCGTTTGTGGGGCAGTGAATGCGGTTGCCTGGATACTGGAAGAGCAGCAAGAGCTTTTGGTGCCGGCACCTTTGGTGTGGGAGGAATCCCTGGACGTTCGGAATTGCTGAGCTGGCTCCGGCTCAGCAGCCCAGGCAGATAGTATTGGACTTTGGGAGAGTACAGAAAGAGACAGCCCCAGCGTTTGTGGGGCAGTGAATGCGGTTGCCTGGATACTGGAAGAGCAGCAAGAGCTTTTGGTGCCGGCACCTTTGGTGTGGGAGGAATCCCTGGACGTTCGGAATTGCTGAGCTGGCTCCGGCTCAGCAGCCCAGGCAGATAGTATTGGACTTTGGGAGAGTACAGAAAGAGACAGCCCCAGCGTTTGTGGGGCAGTGAATGCGGTTGCCTGGATACTGGAAGAGCAGCAAGAGCTTTTGGTGCCGGCACCTTTGGTGTGGGAGGAATCCCTGGACGTTCGGAATTGCTGAGCTGGCTCCGGCTCAGCAGCCCAGGCAGATAGTATTGGACTTTGGGAGAGTACAGAAAGAGACAGCCCCAGCGTTTGTGGGGCAGTGAATGCGGTTGCCTGGATACTGGAAGAGCAGCAAGAGCTTTTGGTGCCGGCACCTTTGGTGTGGGAGGAATCCCTGGACGTTCGGAATTGCTGAGCTGGCTCCGGCTCAGCAGCCCAGGCAGATAGTATTGGACTTTGGGAGAGTACAGAAAGAGACAGCCCCAGCGTTTGTGGGGCAGTGAATGCGGTTGCCTGGATACTGGAAGAGCAGCAAGAGCTTTTGGTGCCGGCACCTTTGGTGTGGGAGGAATCCCTGGACGTTCGGAATTGCTGAGCTGGCTCCGGCTCAGCAGCCCAGGCAGATAGTATTGGACTTTGGGAGAGTCCAGAAAGAGACAGCCCCAGCGTTTGTGGGGCAGTGAATGCGGTTGCCTGGATACTGGAAGAGCAGCAAGAGCTTTTGGTGCCGGCACCTTTGGTGTGGGAGGAATCCCTGGACGTTCGGAATTGCTGAGCTGGCTCCGGCTCAGCAGCCCAGGCAGATAGTATTGGACTTTGGGAGAGTACAGAAAGAGACAGCCCCAGCGTTTGTGGGGCAGTGAATGCGGTTGCCTGGATACTGGAAGAGCAGCAAGAGCTTTTGGTGCCGGCACCTTTGGTGTGGGAGGAATCCCTGGACGTTCGGAATTGCTGAGCTGGCTCCGGCTCAGCAGCCCAGGCAGATAGTATTGGACTTTGGGAGAGTCCAGAAAGAGACAGCCCCAGCGTTTGTGGGGCAGTGAATGCGGTTGCCTGGATACTGGAAGAGCAGCAAGAGCTTTTGGTGCCGGCACCTTTGGTGTGGGAGGAATCCCTGGACGTTCGGAATTGCTGAGCTGGCTCCGGCTCAGCAGCCCAGGCAGATAGTATTGGACTTTGGGAGAGTACAGAAAGAGACAGCCCCAGCGTTTGTGGGGCAGTGAATGCGGTTGCCTGGATACTGGAAGAGCAGCAAGAGCTTTTGGTGCCGGCACCTTTGGTGTGGGAGGAATCCCTGGACGTTCGGAATTGCTGAGCTGGCTCCGGCTCAGCAGCCCAGGCAGATAGTATTGGACTTTGGGAGAGTCCAGAAAGAGACAGCCCCAGCGTTTGTGGGGCAGTGAATGCGGTTGCCTGGATACTGGAAGAGCAGCAAGAGCTTTTGGTGCCGGCACCTTTGGTGTGGGAGGAATCCCTGGACGTTCGGAATTGCTGAGCTGGCTCCGGCTCAGCAGCCCAGGCAGATAGTATTGGACTTTGGGAGAGTACAGAAAGAGACAGCCCCAGCGTTTGTGGGGCAGTGAATGCGGTTGCCTGGATACTGGAAGAGCAGCAAGAGCTTTTGGTGCCGGCACCTTTGGTGTGGGAGGAATCCCTGGACGTTCGGAATTGCTGAGCTGGCTCCGGCTCAGCAGCCCAGGCAGATAGTATTGGACTTTGGGAGAGTACAGAAAGAGACAGCCCCAGCGTTTGTGGGGCAGTGAATGCGGTTGCCTGGATACTGGAAGAGCAGCAAGAGCTTTTGGTGCCGGCACCTTTGGTGTGGGAGGAATCCCTGGACGTTCGGAATTGCTGAGCTGGCTCCGGCTCAGCAGCCCAGGCAGATAGTATTGGACTTTGGGAGAGTACAGAAAGAGACAGCCCCAGCGTTTGTGGGGCAGTGAATGCGGTTGCCTGGATACTGGAAGAGCAGCAAGAGCTTTTGGTGCCGGCACCTTTGGTGTGGGAGGAATCCCTGGACGTTCGGAATTGCTGAGCTGGCTCCGGCTCAGCAGCCCAGGCAGATAGTATTGGACTTTGGGAGAGTCCAGAAAGAGACAGCCCCAGCGTTTGTGGGGCAGTGAATGCGGTTGCCTGGATACTGGAAGAGCAGCAAGAGCTTTTGGTGCCGGCACCTTTGGTGTGGGAGGAATCCCTGGACGTTCGGAATTGCTGAGCTGGCTCCGGCTCAGCAGCCCAGGCAGATAGTATTGGACTTTGGGAGAGTACAGAAAGAGACAGCCCCAGCGTTTGTGGGGCAGTGAATGCGGTTGCCTGGATACTGGAAGAGCAGCAAGAGCTTTTGGTGCCGGCACCTTTGGTGTGGGAGGAATCCCTGGACGTTCGGAATTGCTGAGCTGGCTCCGGCTCAGCAGCCCAGGCAGATAGTATTGGACTTTGGGAGAGTACAGAAAGAGACAGCCCCAGCGTTTGTGGGGCAGTGAATGCGGTTGCCTGGATACTGGAAGAGCAGCAAGAGCTTTTGGTGCCGGCACCTTTGGTGTGGGAGGAATCCCTGGACGTTCGGAATTGCTGAGCTGGCTCCGGCTCAGCAGCCCAGGCAGATAGTATTGGACTTTGGGAGAGTCCAGAAAGAGACAGCCCCAGCGTTTGTGGGGCAGTGAATGCGGTTGCCTGGATACTGGAAGAGCAGCAAGAGCTTTTGGTGCCGGCACCTTTGGTGTGGGAGGAATCCCTGGACGTTCGGAATTGCTGAGCTGGCTCCGGCTCAGCAGCCCAGGCAGATAGTATTGGACTTTGGGAGAGTACAGAAAGAGACAGCCCCAGCGTTTGTGGGGCAGTGAATGCGGTTGCCTGGATACTGGAAGAGCAGCAAGAGCTTTTGGTGCCGGCACCTTTGGTGTGGGAGGAATCCCTGGACGTTCGGAATTGCTGAGCTGGCTCCGGCTCAGCAGCCCAGGCAGATAGTATTGGACTTTGGGAGAGTACAGAAAGAGACAGCCCCAGCGTTTGTGGGGCAGTGAATGCGGTTGCCTGGATACTGGAAGAGCAGCAAGAGCTTTTGGTGCCGGCACCTTTGGTGTGGGAGGAATCCCTGGACGTTCGGAATTGCTGAGCTGGCTCCGGCTCAGCAGCCCAGGCAGATAGTATTGGACTTTGGGAGAGTCCAGAAAGAGACAGCCCCAGCGTTTGTGGGGCAGTGAATGCGGTTGCCTGGATACTGGAAGAGCAGCAAGAGCTTTTGGTGCCGGCACCTTTGGTGTGGGAGGAATCCCTGGACGTTCGGAATTGCTGAGCTGGCTCCGGCTCAGCAGCCCAGGCAGATAGTATTGGACTTTGGGAGAGTACAGAAAGAGACAGCCCCAGCGTTTGTGGGGCAGTGAATGCGGTTGCCTGGATACTGGAAGAGCAGCAAGAGCTTTTGGTGCCGGCACCTTTGGTGTGGGAGGAATCCCTGGACGTTCGGAATTGCTGAGCTGGCTCCGGCTCAGCAGCCCAGGCAGATAGTATTGGACTTTGGGAGAGTACAGAAAGAGACAGCCCCAGCGTTTGTGGGGCAGTGAATGCGGTTGCCTGGATACTGGAAGAGCAGCAAGAGCTTTTGGTGCCGGCACCTTTGGTGTGGGAGGAATCCCTGGACGTTCGGAATTGCTGAGCTGGCTCCGGCTCAGCAGCCCAGGCAGATAGTATTGGACTTTGGGAGAGTACAGAAAGAGACAGCCCCAGCGTTTGTGGGGCAGTGAATGCGGTTGCCTGGATACTGGAAGAGCAGCAAGAGCTTTTGGTGCCGGCACCTTTGGTGTGGGAGGAATCCCTGGACGTTCGGAATTGCTGAGCTGGCTCCGGCTCAGCAGCCCAGGCAGATAGTATTGGACTTTGGGAGAGTACAGAAAGAGACAGCCCCAGCGTTTGTGGGGCAGTGAATGCGGTTGCCTGGATACTGGAAGAGCAGCAAGAGCTTTTGGTGCCGGCACCTTTGGTGTGGGAGGAATCCCTGGACGTTCGGAATTGCTGAGCTGGCTCCGGCTCAGCAGCCCAGGCAGATAGTATTGGACTTTGGGAGAGTCCAGAAAGAGACAGCCCCAGCGTTTGTGGGGCAGTGAATGCGGTTGCCTGGATACTGGAAGAGCAGCAAGAGCTTTTGGTGCCGGCACCTTTGGTGTGGGAGGAATCCCTGGACGTTCGGAATTGCTGAGCTGGCTCCGGCTCAGCAGCCCAGGCAGATAGTATTGGACTTTGGGAGAGTACAGAAAGAGACAGCCCCAGCGTTTGTGGGGCAGTGAATGCGGTTGCCTGGATACTGGAAGAGCAGCAAGAGCTTTTGGTGCCGGCACCTTTGGTGTGGGAGGAATCCCTGGACGTTCGGAATTGCTGAGCTGGCTCCGGCTCAGCAGCCCAGGCAGATAGTATTGGACTTTGGGAGAGTCCAGAAAGAGACAGCCCCAGCGTTTGTGGGGCAGTGAATGCGGTTGCCTGGATACTGGAAGAGCAGCAAGAGCTTTTGGTGCCGGCACCTTTGGTGTGGGAGGAATCCCTGGACGTTCGGAATTGCTGAGCTGGCTCCGGCTCAGCAGCCCAGGCAGATAGTATTGGACTTTGGGAGAGTCCAGAAAGAGACAGCCCCAGCGTTTGTGGGGCAGTGAATGCGGTTGCCTGGATACTGGAAGAGCAGCAAGAGCTTTTGGTGCCGGCACCTTTGGTGTGGGAGGAATCCCTGGACGTTCGGAATTGCTGAGCTGGCTCCGGCTCAGCAGCCCAGGCAGATAGTATTGGACTTTGGGAGAGTCCAGAAAGAGACAGCCCCAGCGTTTGTGGGGCAGTGAATGCGGTTGCCTGGATACTGGAAGAGCAGCAAGAGCTTTTGGTGCCGGCACCTTTGGTGTGGGAGGAATCCCTGGACGTTCGGAATTGCTGAGCTGGCTCCGGCTCAGCAGCCCAGGCAGATAGTATTGGACTTTGGGAGAGTCCAGAAAGAGACAGCCCCAGCGTTTGTGGGGCAGTGAATGCGGTTGCCTGGATACTGGAAGAGCAGCAAGAGCTTTTGGTGCCGGCACCTTTGGTGTGGGAGGAATCCCTGGACGTTCGGAATTGCTGAGCTGGCTCCGGCTCAGCAGCCCAGGCAGATAGTATTGGACTTTGGGAGAGTACAGAAAGAGACAGCCCCAGCGTTTGTGGGGCAGTGAATGCGGTTGCCTGGATACTGGAAGAGCAGCAAGAGCTTTTGGTGCCGGCACCTTTGGTGTGGGAGGAATCCCTGGACGTTCGGAATTGCTGAGCTGGCTCCGGCTCAGCAGCCCAGGCAGATAGTATTGGACTTTGGGAGAGTCCAGAAAGAGACAGCCCCAGCGTTTGTGGGGCAGTGAATGCGGTTGCCTGGATACTGGAAGAGCAGCAAGAGCTTTTGGTGCCGGCACCTTTGGTGTGGGAGGAATCCCTGGACGTTCGGAATTGCTGAGCTGGCTCCGGCTCAGCAGCCCAGGCAGATAGTATTGGACTTTGGGAGAGTCCAGAAAGAGACAGCCCCAGCGTTTGTGGGGCAGTGAATGCGGTTGCCTGGATACTGGAAGAGCAGCAAGAGCTTTTGGTGCCGGCACCTTTGGTGTGGGAGGAATCCCTGGACGTTCGGAATTGCTGAGCTGGCTCCGGCTCAGCAGCCCAGGCAGATAGTATTGGACTTTGGGAGAGTCCAGAAAGAGACAGCCCCAGCGTTTGTGGGGCAGTGAATGCGGTTGCCTGGATACTGGAAGAGCAGCAAGAGCTTTTGGTGCCGGCACCTTTGGTGTGGGAGGAATCCCTGGACGTTCGGAATTGCTGAGCTGGCTCCGGCTCAGCAGCCCAGGCAGATAGTATTGGACTTTGGGAGAGTCCAGAAAGAGACAGCCCCAGCGTTTGTGGGGCAGTGAATGCGGTTGCCTGGATACTGGAAGAGCAGCAAGAGCTTTTGGTGCCGGCACCTTTGGTGTGGGAGGAATCCCTGGACGTTCGGAATTGCTGAGCTGGCTCCGGCTCAGCAGCCCAGGCAGATAGTATTGGACTTTGGGAGAGTCCAGAAAGAGACAGCCCCAGCGTTTGTGGGGCAGTGAATGCGGTTGCCTGGATACTGGAAGAGCAGCAAGAGCTTTTGGTGCCGGCACCTTTGGTGTGGGAGGAATCCCTGGACGTTCGGAATTGCTGAGCTGGCTCCGGCTCAGCAGCCCAGGCAGATAGTATTGGACTTTGGGAGAGTCCAGAAAGAGACAGCCCCAGCGTTTGTGGGGCAGTGAATGCGGTTGCCTGGATACTGGAAGAGCAGCAAGAGCTTTTGGTGCCGGCACCTTTGGTGTGGGAGGAATCCCTGGACGTTCGGAATTGCTGAGCTGGCTCCGGCTCAGCAGCCCAGGCAGATAGTATTGGACTTTGGGAGAGTCCAGAAAGAGACAGCCCCAGCGTTTGTGGGGCAGTGAATGCGGTTGCCTGGATACTGGAAGAGCAGCAAGAGCTTTTGGTGCCGGCACCTTTGGTGTGGGAGGAATCCCTGGACGTTCGGAATTGCTGAGCTGGCTCCGGCTCAGCAGCCCAGGCAGATAGTATTGGACTTTGGGAGAGTACAGAAAGAGACAGCCCCAGCGTTTGTGGGGCAGTGAATGCGGTTGCCTGGATACTGGAAGAGCAGCAAGAGCTTTTGGTGCCGGCACCTTTGGTGTGGGAGGAATCCCTGGACGTTCGGAATTGCTGAGCTGGCTCCGGCTCAGCAGCCCAGGCAGATAGTATTGGACTTTGGGAGAGTCCAGAAAGAGACAGCCCCAGCGTTTGTGGGGCAGTGAATGCGGTTGCCTGGATACTGGAAGAGCAGCAAGAGCTTTTGGTGCCGGCACCTTTGGTGTGGGAGGAATCCCTGGACGTTCGGAATTGCTGAGCTGGCTCCGGCTCAGCAGCCCAGGCAGATAGTATTGGACTTTGGGAGAGTCCAGAAAGAGACAGCCCCAGCGTTTGTGGGGCAGTGAATGCGGTTGCCTGGATACTGGAAGAGCAGCAAGAGCTTTTGGTGCCGGCACCTTTGGTGTGGGAGGAATCCCTGGACGTTCGGAATTGCTGAGCTGGCTCCGGCTCAGCAGCCCAGGCAGATAGTATTGGACTTTGGGAGAGTCCAGAAAGAGACAGCCCCAGCGTTTGTGGGGCAGTGAATGCGGTTGCCTGGATACTGGAAGAGCAGCAAGAGCTTTTGGTGCCGGCACCTTTGGTGTGGGAGGAATCCCTGGACGTTCGGAATTGCTGAGCTGGCTCCGGCTCAGCAGCCCAGGCAGATAGTATTGGACTTTGGGAGAGTCCAGAAAGAGACAGCCCCAGCGTTTGTGGGGCAGTGAATGCGGTTGCCTGGATACTGGAAGAGCAGCAAGAGCTTTTGGTGCCGGCACCTTTGGTGTGGGAGGAATCCCTGGACGTTCGGAATTGCTGAGCTGGCTCCGGCTCAGCAGCCCAGGCAGATAGTATTGGACTTTGGGAGAGTCCAGAAAGAGACAGCCCCAGCGTTTGTGGGGCAGTGAATGCGGTTGCCTGGATACTGGAAGAGCAGCAAGAGCTTTTGGTGCCGGCACCTTTGGTGTGGGAGGAATCCCTGGACGTTCGGAATTGCTGAGCTGGCTCCGGCTCAGCAGCCCAGGCAGATAGTATTGGACTTTGGGAGAGTACAGAAAGAGACAGCCCCAGCGTTTGTGGGGCAGTGAATGCGGTTGCCTGGATACTGGAAGAGCAGCAAGAGCTTTTGGTGCCGGCACCTTTGGTGTGGGAGGAATCCCTGGACGTTCGGAATTGCTGAGCTGGCTCCGGCTCAGCAGCCCAGGCAGATAGTATTGGACTTTGGGAGAGTCCAGAAAGAGACAGCCCCAGCGTTTGTGGGGCAGTGAATGCGGTTGCCTGGATACTGGAAGAGCAGCAAGAGCTTTTGGTGCCGGCACCTTTGGTGTGGGAGGAATCCCTGGACGTTCGGAATTGCTGAGCTGGCTCCGGCTCAGCAGCCCAGGCAGATAGTATTGGACTTTGGGAGAGTCCAGAAAGAGACAGCCCCAGCGTTTGTGGGGCAGTGAATGCGGTTGCCTGGATACTGGAAGAGCAGCAAGAGCTTTTGGTGCCGGCACCTTTGGTGTGGGAGGAATCCCTGGACGTTCGGAATTGCTGAGCTGGCTCCGGCTCAGCAGCCCAGGCAGATAGTATTGGACTTTGGGAGAGTCCAGAAAGAGACAGCCCCAGCGTTTGTGGGGCAGTGAATGCGGTTGCCTGGATACTGGAAGAGCAGCAAGAGCTTTTGGTGCCGGCACCTTTGGTGTGGGAGGAATCCCTGGACGTTCGGAATTGCTGAGCTGGCTCCGGCTCAGCAGCCCAGGCTGAGCTAGTATTGGACTTTGGGAGAGTCCAGAAAGAGACAGCCCCAGCGTTTGTGGGGCAGTGAATGCGGTTGCCTGGATACTGGAAGAGCAGCAAGAGCTTTTGGTGCCGGCACCTTTGGTGTGGGAGGAATCCCTGGACGTTCGGAATTGCTGAGCTGGCTCCGGCTCAGCAGCCCAGGCAGAGAGTATTGGACTTTGGGAGAGTCCAGAAAGAGACAGCCCCAGCGTTTGTGGGGCAGTGAATGCGGTTGCCTGGATACTGGAAGAGCAGCAAGAGCTTTTGGTGCCGGCACCTTTGGTGTGGGAGGAATCCCTGGACGTTCGGAATTGCTGAGCTGGCTCCGGCTCAGCAGCCCAGGCAGCTAGTATTGGACTTTGGGAGAGTCCAGAAAGAGACAGCCCCAGCGTTTGTGGGGCAGTGAATGCGGTTGCCTGGATACTGGAAGAGCAGCAAGAGCTTTTGGTGCCGGCACCTTTGGTGTGGGAGGAATCCCTGGACGTTCGGAATTGCTGAGCTGGCTCCGGCTCAGCAGCCCAGGCAGATAGTATTGGACTTTGGGAGAGTACAGAAAGAGACAGCCCCAGCGTTTGTGGGGCAGTGAATGCGGTTGCCTGGATACTGGAAGAGCAGCAAGAGCTTTTGGTGCCGGCACCTTTGGTGTGGGAGGAATCCCTGGACGTTCGGAATTGCTGAGCTGGCTCCGGCTCAGCAGCCCAGGCAGATAGTATTGGACTTTGGGAGAGTCCAGAAAGAGACAGCCCCAGCGTTTGTGGGGCAGTGAATGCGGTTGCCTGGATACTGGAAGAGCAGCAAGAGCTTTTGGTGCCGGCACCTTTGGTGTGGGAGGAATCCCTGGACGTTCGGAATTGCTGAGCTGGCTCCGGCTCAGCAGCCCAGGCAGATAGTATTGGACTTTGGGAGAGTCCAGAAAGAGACAGCCCCAGCGTTTGTGGGGCAGTGAATGCGGTTGCCTGGATACTGGAAGAGCAGCAAGAGCTTTTGGTGCCGGCACCTTTGGTGTGGGAGGAATCCCTGGACGTTCGGAATTGCTGAGCTGGCTCCGGCTCAGCAGCCCAGGCAGATAGTATTGGACTTTGGGAGAGTCCAGAAAGAGACAGCCCCAGCGTTTGTGGGGCAGTGAATGCGGTTGCCTGGATACTGGAAGAGCAGCAAGAGCTTTTGGTGCCGGCACCTTTGGTGTGGGAGGAATCCCTGGACGTTCGGAATTGCTGAGCTGGCTCCGGCTCAGCAGCCCAGGCAGATAGTATTGGACTTTGGGAGAGTCCAGAAAGAGACAGCCCCAGCGTTTGTGGGGCAGTGAATGCGGTTGCCTGGATACTGGAAGAGCAGCAAGAGCTTTTGGTGCCGGCACCTTTGGTGTGGGAGGAATCCCTGGACGTTCGGAATTGCTGAGCTGGCTCCGGCTCAGCAGCCCAGCGAGCTAGTATTGGACTTTGGGAGAGTCCAGAAAGAGACAGCCCCAGCGTTTGTGGGGCAGTGAATGCGGTTGCCTGGATACTGGAAGAGCAGCAAGAGCTTTTGGTGCCGGCACCTTTGGTGTGGGAGGAATCCCTGGACGTTCGGAATTGCTGAGCTGGCTCCGGCTCAGCAGCCCAGGCAGATAGTATTGGACTTTGGGAGAGTACAGAAAGAGACAGCCCCAGCGTTTGTGGGGCAGTGAATGCGGTTGCCTGGATACTGGAAGAGCAGCAAGAGCTTTTGGTGCCGGCACCTTTGGTGTGGGAGGAATCCCTGGACGTTCGGAATTGCTGAGCTGGCTCCGGCTCAGCAGCCCAGGCAGATAGTATTGGACTTTGGGAGAGTCCAGAAAGAGACAGCCCCAGCGTTTGTGGGGCAGTGAATGCGGTTGCCTGGATACTGGAAGAGCAGCAAGAGCTTTTGGTGCCGGCACCTTTGGTGTGGGAGGAATCCCTGGACGTTCGGAATTGCTGAGCTGGCTCCGGCTCAGCAGCCCAGGCAGATAGTATTGGACTTTGGGAGAGTCCAGAAAGAGACAGCCCCAGCGTTTGTGGGGCAGTGAATGCGGTTGCCTGGATACTGGAAGAGCAGCAAGAGCTTTTGGTGCCGGCACCTTTGGTGTGGGAGGAATCCCTGGACGTTCGGAATTGCTGAGCTGGCTCCGGCTCAGCAGCCCAGGCAGATAGTATTGGACTTTGGGAGAGTCCAGAAAGAGACAGCCCCAGCGTTTGTGGGGCAGTGAATGCGGTTGCCTGGATACTGGAAGAGCAGCAAGAGCTTTTGGTGCCGGCACCTTTGGTGTGGGAGGAATCCCTGGACGTTCGGAATTGGTGAGCTGGCTCCGGCTCAGCAGCCCAGGCAGATAGTATTGGACTTTGGGAGAGTCCAGAAAGAGACAGCCCCAGCGTTTGTGGGGCAGTGAATGCGGTTGCCTGGATACTGGAAGAGCAGCAAGAGCTTTTGGTGCCGGCACCTTTGGTGTGGGAGGAATCCCTGGACGTTCGGAATTGCTGAGCTGGCTCCGGCTCAGCAGCCCAGGCAGATAGTATTGGACTTTGGGAGAGTACAGAAAGAGACAGCCCCAGCGTTTGTGGGGCAGTGAATGCGGTTGCCTGGATACTGGAAGAGCAGCAAGAGCTTTTGGTGCCGGCACCTTTGGTGTGGGAGGAATCCCTGGACGTTCGGAATTGCTGAGCTGGCTCCGGCTCAGCAGCCCAGGCAGATAGTATTGGACTTTGGGAGAGTCCAGAAAGAGACAGCCCCAGCGTTTGTGGGGCAGTGAATGCGGTTGCCTGGATACTGGAAGAGCAGCAAGAGCTTTTGGTGCCGGCACCTTTGGTGTGGGAGGAATCCCTGGACGTTCGGAATTGCTGAGCTGGCTCCGGCTCAGCAGCCCAGGCAGATAGTATTGGACTTTGGGAGAGTCCAGAAAGAGACAGCCCCAGCGTTTGTGGGGCAGTGAATGCGGTTGCCTGGATACTGGAAGAGCAGCAAGAGCTTTTGGTGCCGGCACCTTTGGTGTGGGAGGAATCCCTGGACGTTCGGAATTGCTGAGCTGGCTCCGGCTCAGCAGCCCAGGCAGATAGTATTGGACTTTGGGAGAGTCCAGAAAGAGACAGCCCCAGCGTTTGTGGGGCAGTGAATGCGGTTGCCTGGATACTGGAAGAGCAGCAAGAGCTTTTGGTGCCGGCACCTTTGGTGTGGGAGGAATCCCTGGACGTTCGGAATTGCTGAGCTGGCTCCGGCTCAGCAGCCCAGGCAGATAGTATTGGACTTTGGGAGAGTCCAGAAAGAGACAGCCCCAGCGTTTGTGGGGCAGTGAATGCGGTTGCCTGGATACTGGAAGAGCAGCAAGAGCTTTTGGTGCCGGCACCTTTGGTGTGGGAGGAATCCCTGGACGTTCGGAATTGCTGAGCTGGCTCCGGCTCAGCAGCCCAGGCAGATAGTATTGGACTTTGGGAGAGTCCAGAAAGAGACAGCCCCAGCGTTTGTGGGGCAGTGAATGCGGTTGCCTGGATACTGGAAGAGCAGCAAGAGCTTTTGGTGCCGGCACCTTTGGTGTGGGAGGAATCCCTGGACGTTCGGAATTGCTGAGCTGGCTCCGGCTCAGCAGCCCAGGCAGATAGTATTGGACTTTGGGAGAGTCCAGAAAGAGACAGCCCCAGCGTTTGTGGGGCAGT
Organism: Nipponia nippon; assembly: GCF_047370975.1. Taxonomy (NCBI): domain Eukaryota; kingdom Metazoa; phylum Chordata; class Aves; order Pelecaniformes; family Threskiornithidae; genus Nipponia; species Nipponia nippon. The sequence goes on from NW_028262379.1 coordinate 147,062, forward strand.
GAATGCGGTTGCCTGGATACTGGAAGAGCAGCAAGAGCTTTTGGTGCCGGCACCTTTGGTGTGGGAGGAATCCCTGGACGTTCGGAATTGCTGAGCTGGCTCCGGCTCAGCAGCCCAGGCAGATAGTATTGGACTTTGGGAGAGTCCAGAAAGAGACAGCCCCAGCGTTTGTGGGGCAGTGAATGCGGTTGCCTGGATACTGGAAGAGCAGCAAGAGCTTTTGGTGCCGGCACCTTTGGTGTGGGAGGAATCCCTGGACGTTCGGAATTGCTGAGCTGGCTCCGGCTCAGCAGCCCAGGCAGATAGTATTGGACTTTGGGAGAGTCCAGAAAGAGACAGCCCCAGCGTTTGTGGGGCAGTGAATGCGGTTGCCTGGATACTGGAAGAGCAGCAAGAGCTTTTGGTGCCGGCACCTTTGGTGTGGGAGGAATCCCTGGACGTTCGGAATTGCTGAGCTGGCTCCGGCTCAGCAGCCCAGGCAGATAGTATTGGACTTTGGGAGAGTACAGAAAGAGACAGCCCCAGCGTTTGTGGGGCAGTGAATGCGGTTGCCTGGATACTGGAAGAGCAGCAAGAGCTTTTGGTGCCGGCACCTTTGGTGTGGGAGGAATCCCTGGACGTTCGGAATTGCTGAGCTGGCTCCGGCTCAGCAGCCCAGGCAGATAGTATTGGACTTTGGGAGAGTCCAGAAAGAGACAGCCCCAGCGTTTGTGGGGCAGTGAATGCGGTTGCCTGGATACTGGAAGAGCAGCAAGAGCTTTTGGTGCCGGCACCTTTGGTGTGGGAGGAATCCCTGGACGTTCGGAATTGCTGAGCTGGCTCCGGCTCAGCAGCCCAGGCAGATAGTATTGGACTTTGGGAGAGTCCAGAAAGAGACAGCCCCAGCGTTTGTGGGGCAGTGAATGCGGTTGCCTGGATACTGGAAGAGCAGCAAGAGCTTTTGGTGCCGGCACCTTTGGTGTGGGAGGAATCCCTGGACGTTCGGAATTGCTGAGCTGGCTCCGGCTCAGCAGCCCAGGCAGATAGTATTGGACTTTGGGAGAGTCCAGAAAGAGACAGCCCCAGCGTTTGTGGGGCAGTGAATGCGGTTGCCTGGATACTGGAAGAGCAGCAAGAGCTTTTGGTGCCGGCACCTTTGGTGTGGGAGGAATCCCTGGACGTTCGGAATTGCTGAGCTGGCTCCGGCTCAGCAGCCCAGGCAGATAGTATTGGACTTTGGGAGAGTCCAGAAAGAGACAGCCCCAGCGTTTGTGGGGCAGTGAATGCGGTTGCCTGGATACTGGAAGAGCAGCAAGAGCTTTTGGTGCCGGCACCTTTGGTGTGGGAGGAATCCCTGGACGTTCGGAATTGCTGAGCTGGCTCCGGCTCAGCAGCCCAGGCAGATAGTATTGGACTTTGGGAGAGTCCAGAAAGAGACAGCCCCAGCGTTTGTGGGGCAGTGAATGCGGTTGCCTGGATACTGGAAGAGCAGCAAGAGCTTTTGGTGCCGGCACCTTTGGTGTGGGAGGAATCCCTGGACGTTCGGAATTGCTGAGCTGGCTCCGGCTCAGCAGCCCAGGCAGATAGTATTGGACTTTGGGAGAGTACAGAAAGAGACAGCCCCAGCGTTTGTGGGGCAGTGAATGCGGTTGCCTGGATACTGGAAGAGCAGCAAGAGCTTTTGGTGCCGGCACCTTTGGTGTGGGAGGAATCCCTGGACGTTCGGAATTGCTGAGCTGGCTCCGGCTCAGCAGCCCAGGCAGATAGTATTGGACTTTGGGAGAGTCCAGAAAGAGACAGCCCCAGCGTTTGTGGGGCAGTGAATGCGGTTGCCTGGATACTGGAAGAGCAGCAAGAGCTTTTGGTGCCGGCACCTTTGGTGTGGGAGGAATCCCTGGACGTTCGGAATTGCTGAGCTGGCTCCGGCTCAGCAGCCCAGGCAGATAGTATTGGACTTTGGGAGAGTCCAGAAAGAGACAGCCCCAGCGTTTGTGGGGCAGTGAATGCGGTTGCCTGGATACTGGAAGAGCAGCAAGAGCTTTTGGTGCCGGCACCTTTGGTGTGGGAGGAATCCCTGGACGTTCGGAATTGCTGAGCTGGCTCCGGCTCAGCAGCCCAGGCAGATAGTATTGGACTTTGGGAGAGTCCAGAAAGAGACAGCCCCAGCGTTTGTGGGGCAGTGAATGCGGTTGCCTGGATACTGGAAGAGCAGCAAGAGCTTTTGGTGCCGGCACCTTTGGTGTGGGAGGAATCCCTGGACGTTCGGAATTGCTGAGCTGGCTCCGGCTCAGCAGCCCAGGCAGATAGTATTGGACTTTGGGAGAGTACAGAAAGAGACAGCCCCAGCGTTTGTGGGGCAGTGAATGCGGTTGCCTGGATACTGGAAGAGCAGCAAGAGCTTTTGGTGCCGGCACCTTTGGTGTGGGAGGAATCCCTGGACGTTCGGAATTGCTGAGCTGGCTCCGGCTCAGCAGCCCAGGCAGATAGTATTGGACTTTGGGAGAGTCCAGAAAGAGACAGCCCCAGCGTTTGTGGGGCAGTGAATGCGGTTGCCTGGATACTGGAAGAGCAGCAAGAGCTTTTGGTGCCGGCACCTTTGGTGTGGGAGGAATCCCTGGACGTTCGGAATTGCTGAGCTGGCTCCGGCTCAGCAGCCCAGGCAGATAGTATTGGACTTTGGGAGAGTCCAGAAAGAGACAGCCCCAGCGTTTGTGGGGCAGTGAATGCGGTTGCCTGGATACTGGAAGAGCAGCAAGAGCTTTTGGTGCCGGCACCTTTGGTGTGGGAGGAATCCCTGGACGTTCGGAATTGCTGAGCTGGCTCCGGCTCAGCAGCCCAGGCAGATAGTATTGGACTTTGGGAGAGTCCAGAAAGAGACAGCCCCAGCGTTTGTGGGGCAGTGAATGCGGTTGCCTGGATACTGGAAGAGCAGCAAGAGCTTTTGGTGCCGGCACCTTTGGTGTGGGAGGAATCCCTGGACGTTCGGAATTGCTGAGCTGGCTCCGGCTCAGCAGCCCAGGCAGATAGTATTGGACTTTGGGAGAGTCCAGAAAGAGACAGCCCCAGCGTTTGTGGGGCAGTGAATGCGGTTGCCTGGATACTGGAAGAGCAGCAAGAGCTTTTGGTGCCGGCACCTTTGGTGTGGGAGGAATCCCTGGACGTTCGGAATTGCTGAGCTGGCTCCGGCTCAGCAGCCCAGGCAGATAGTATTGGACTTTGGGAGAGTCCAGAAAGAGACAGCCCCAGCGTTTGTGGGGCAGTGAATGCGGTTGCCTGGATACTGGAAGAGCAGCAAGAGCTTTTGGTGCCGGCACCTTTGGTGTGGGAGGAATCCCTGGACGTTCGGAATTGCTGAGCTGGCTCCGGCTCAGCAGCCCAGGCAGATAGTATTGGACTTTGGGAGAGTACAGAAAGAGACAGCCCCAGCGTTTGTGGGGCAGTGAATGCGGTTGCCTGGATACTGGAAGAGCAGCAAGAGCTTTTGGTGCCGGCACCTTTGGTGTGGGAGGAATCCCTGGACGTTCGGAATTGCTGAGCTGGCTCCGGCTCAGCAGCCCAGGCAGATAGTATTGGACTTTGGGAGAGTCCAGAAAGAGACAGCCCCAGCGTTTGTGGGGCAGTGAATGCGGTTGCCTGGATACTGGAAGAGCAGCAAGAGCTTTTGGTGCCGGCACCTTTGGTGTGGGAGGAATCCCTGGACGTTCGGAATTGCTGAGCTGGCTCCGGCTCAGCAGCCCAGGCAGATAGTATTGGACTTTGGGAGAGTCCAGAAAGAGACAGCCCCAGCGTTTGTGGGGCAGTGAATGCGGTTGCCTGGATACTGGAAGAGCAGCAAGAGCTTTTGGTGCCGGCACCTTTGGTGTGGGAGGAATCCCTGGACGTTCGGAATTGCTGAGCTGGCTCCGGCTCAGCAGCCCAGGCAGATAGTATTGGACTTTGGGAGAGTCCAGAAAGAGACAGCCCCAGCGTTTGTGGGGCAGTGAATGCGGTTGCCTGGATACTGGAAGAGCAGCAAGAGCTTTTGGTGCCGGCACCTTTGGTGTGGGAGGAATCCCTGGACGTTCGGAATTGCTGAGCTGGCTCCGGCTCAGCAGCCCAGGCAGATAGTATTGGACTTTGGGAGAGTCCAGAAAGAGACAGCCCCAGCGTTTGTGGGGCAGTGAATGCGGTTGCCTGGATACTGGAAGAGCAGCAAGAGCTTTTGGTGCCGGCACCTTTGGTGTGGGAGGAATCCCTGGACGTTCGGAATTGCTGAGCTGGCTCCGGCTCAGCAGCCCAGGCAGATAGTATTGGACTTTGGGAGAGTCCAGAAAGAGACAGCCCCAGCGTTTGTGGGGCAGTGAATGCGGTTGCCTGGATACTGGAAGAGCAGCAAGAGCTTTTGGTGCCGGCACCTTTGGTGTGGGAGGAATCCCTGGACGTTCGGAATTGCTGAGCTGGCTCCGGCTCAGCAGCCCAGGCAGATAGTATTGGACTTTGGGAGAGTCCAGAAAGAGACAGCCCCAGCGTTTGTGGGGCAGTGAATGCGGTTGCCTGGATACTGGAAGAGCAGCAAGAGCTTTTGGTGCCGGCACCTTTGGTGTGGGAGGAATCCCTGGACGTTCGGAATTGCTGAGCTGGCTCCGGCTCAGCAGCCCAGGCAGATAGTATTGGACTTTGGGAGAGTACAGAAAGAGACAGCCCCAGCGTTTGTGGGGCAGTGAATGCGGTTGCCTGGATACTGGAAGAGCAGCAAGAGCTTTTGGTGCCGGCACCTTTGGTGTGGGAGGAATCCCTGGACGTTCGGAATTGCTGAGCTGGCTCCGGCTCAGCAGCCCAGGCAGATAGTATTGGACTTTGGGAGAGTCCAGAAAGAGACAGCCCCAGCGTTTGTGGGGCAGTGAATGCGGTTGCCTGGATACTGGAAGAGCAGCAAGAGCTTTTGGTGCCGGCACCTTTGGTGTGGGAGGAATCCCTGGACGTTCGGAATTGCTGAGCTGGCTCCGGCTCAGCAGCCCAGGCAGATAGTATTGGACTTTGGGAGAGTCCAGAAAGAGACAGCCCCAGCGTTTGTGGGGCAGTGAATGCGGTTGCCTGGATACTGGAAGAGCAGCAAGAGCTTTTGGTGCCGGCACCTTTGGTGTGGGAGGAATCCCTGGACGTTCGGAATTGCTGAGCTGGCTCCGGCTCAGCAGCCCAGGCAGATAGTATTGGACTTTGGGAGAGTCCAGAAAGAGACAGCCCCAGCGTTTGTGGGGCAGTGAATGCGGTTGCCTGGATACTGGAAGAGCAGCAAGAGCTTTTGGTGCCGGCACCTTTGGTGTGGGAGGAATCCCTGGACGTTCGGAATTGCTGAGCTGGCTCCGGCTCAGCAGCCCAGGCAGATAGTATTGGACTTTGGGAGAGTCCAGAAAGAGACAGCCCCAGCGTTTGTGGGGCAGTGAATGCGGTTGCCTGGATACTGGAAGAGCAGCAAGAGCTTTTGGTGCCGGCACCTTTGGTGTGGGAGGAATCCCTGGACGTTCGGAATTGCTGAGCTGGCTCCGGCTCAGCAGCCCAGGCAGATAGTATTGGACTTTGGGAGAGTCCAGAAAGAGACAGCCCCAGCGTTTGTGGGGCAGTGAATGCGGTTGCCTGGATACTGGAAGAGCAGCAAGAGCTTTTGGTGCCGGCACCTTTGGTGTGGGAGGAATCCCTGGACGTTCGGAATTGCTGAGCTGGCTCCGGCTCAGCAGCCCAGGCAGATAGTATTGGACTTTGGGAGAGTCCAGAAAGAGACAGCCCCAGCGTTTGTGGGGCAGTGAATGCGGTTGCCTGGATACTGGAAGAGCAGCAAGAGCTTTTGGTGCCGGCACCTTTGGTGTGGGAGGAATCCCTGGACGTTCGGAATTGCTGAGCTGGCTCCGGCTCAGCAGCCCAGGCAGATAGTATTGGACTTTGGGAGAGTCCAGAAAGAGACAGCCCCAGCGTTTGTGGGGCAGTGAATGCGGTTGCCTGGATACTGGAAGAGCAGCAAGAGCTTTTGGTGCCGGCACCTTTGGTGTGGGAGGAATCCCTGGACGTTCGGAATTGGTGAGCTGGCTCCGGCTCAGCAGCCCAGGCAGATAGTATTGGACTTTGGGAGAGTCCAGAAAGAGACAGCCCCAGCGTTTGTGGGGCAGTGAATGCGGTTGCCTGGATACTGGAAGAGCAGCAAGAGCTTTTGGTGCCGGCACCTTTGGTGTGGGAGGAATCCCTGGACGTTCGGAATTGCTGAGCTGGCTCCGGCTCAGCAGCCCAGGCAGATAGTATTGGACTTTGGGAGAGTCCAGAAAGAGACAGCCCCAGCGTTTGTGGGGCAGTGAATGCGGTTGCCTGGATACTGGAAGAGCAGCAAGAGCTTTTGGTGCCGGCACCTTTGGTGTGGGAGGAATCCCTGGACGTTCGGAATTGCTGAGCTGGCTCCGGCTCAGCAGCCCAGGCAGATAGTATTGGACTTTGGGAGAGTCCAGAAAGAGACAGCCCCAGCGTTTGTGGGGCAGTGAATGCGGTTGCCTGGATACTGGAAGAGCAGCAAGAGCTTTTGGTGCCGGCACCTTTGGTGTGGGAGGAATCCCTGGACGTTCGGAATTGCTGAGCTGGCTCCGGCTCAGCAGCCCAGGCAGATAGTATTGGACTTTGGGAGAGTCCAGAAAGAGACAGCCCCAGCGTTTGTGGGGCAGTGAATGCGGTTGCCTGGATACTGGAAGAGCAGCAAGAGCTTTTGGTGCCGGCACCTTTGGTGTGGGAGGAATCCCTGGACGTTCGGAATTGCTGAGCTGGCTCCGGCTCAGCAGCCCAGGCAGATAGTATTGGACTTTGGGAGAGTCCAGAAAGAGACAGCCCCAGCGTTTGTGGGGCAGTGAATGCGGTTGCCTGGATACTGGAAGAGCAGCAAGAGCTTTTGGTGCCGGCACCTTTGGTGTGGGAGGAATCCCTGGACGTTCGGAATTGCTGAGCTGGCTCCGGCTCAGCAGCCCAGGCAGATAGTATTGGACTTTGGGAGAGTCCAGAAAGAGACAGCCCCAGCGTTTGTGGGGCAGTGAATGCGGTTGCCTGGATACTGGAAGAGCAGCAAGAGCTTTTGGTGCCGGCACCTTTGGTGTGGGAGGAATCCCTGGACGTTCGGAATTGCTGAGCTGGCTCCGGCTCAGCAGCCCAGGCAGATAGTATTGGACTTTGGGAGAGTCCAGAAAGAGACAGCCCCAGCGTTTGTGGGGCAGTGAATGCGGTTGCCTGGATACTGGAAGAGCAGCAAGAGCTTTTGGTGCCGGCACCTTTGGTGTGGGAGGAATCCCTGGACGTTCGGAATTGCTGAGCTGGCTCCGGCTCAGCAGCCCAGGCAGATAGTATTGGACTTTGGGAGAGTCCAGAAAGAGACAGCCCCAGCGTTTGTGGGGCAGTGAATGCGGTTGCCTGGATACTGGAAGAGCAGCAAGAGCTTTTGGTGCCGGCACCTTTGGTGTGGGAGGAATCCCTGGACGTTCGGAATTGCTGAGCTGGCTCCGGCTCAGCAGCCCAGGCAGATAGTATTGGACTTTGGGAGAGTCCAGAAAGAGACAGCCCCAGCGTTTGTGGGGCAGTGAATGCGGTTGCCTGGATACTGGAAGAGCAGCAAGAGCTTTTGGTGCCGGCACCTTTGGTGTGGGAGGAATCCCTGGACGTTCGGAATTGCTGAGCTGGCTCCGGCTCAGCAGCCCAGGCAGATAGTATTGGACTTTGGGAGAGTCCAGAAAGAGACAGCCCCAGCGTTTGTGGGGCAGTGAATGCGGTTGCCTGGATACTGGAAGAGCAGCAAGAGCTTTTGGTGCCGGCACCTTTGGTGTGGGAGGAATCCCTGGACGTTCGGAATTGCTGAGCTGGCTCCGGCTCAGCAGCCCAGGCAGATAGTATTGGACTTTGGGAGAGTCCAGAAAGAGACAGCCCCAGCGTTTGTGGGGCAGTGAATGCGGTTGCCTGGATACTGGAAGAGCAGCAAGAGCTTTTGGTGCCGGCACCTTTGGTGTGGGAGGAATCCCTGGACGTTCGGAATTGCTGAGCTGGCTCCGGCTCAGCAGCCCAGGCAGATAGTATTGGACTTTGGGAGAGTCCAGAAAGAGACAGCCCCAGCGTTTGTGGGGCAGTGAATGCGGTTGCCTGGATACTGGAAGAGCAGCAAGAGCTTTTGGTGCCGGCACCTTTGGTGTGGGAGGAATCCCTGGACGTTCGGAATTGCTGAGCTGGCTCCGGCTCAGCAGCCCAGGCAGATAGTATTGGACTTTGGGAGAGTCCAGAAAGAGACAGCCCCAGCGTTTGTGGGGCAGTGAATGCGGTTGCCTGGATACTGGAAGAGCAGCAAGAGCTTTTGGTGCCGGCACCTTTGGTGTGGGAGGAATCCCTGGACGTTCGGAATTGCTGAGCTGGCTCCGGCTCAGCAGCCCAGGCAGATAGTATTGGACTTTGGGAGAGTCCAGAAAGAGACAGCCCCAGCGTTTGTGGGGCAGTGAATGCGGTTGCCTGGATACTGGAAGAGCAGCAAGAGCTTTTGGTGCCGGCACCTTTGGTGTGGGAGGAATCCCTGGACGTTCGGAATTGCTGAGCTGGCTCCGGCTCAGCAGCCCAGGCAGATAGTATTGGACTTTGGGAGAGTCCAGAAAGAGACAGCCCCAGCGTTTGTGGGGCAGTGAATGCGGTTGCCTGGATACTGGAAGAGCAGCAAGAGCTTTTGGTGCCGGCACCTTTGGTGTGGGAGGAATCCCTGGACGTTCGGAATTGCTGAGCTGGCTCCGGCTCAGCAGCCCAGGCAGATAGTATTGGACTTTGGGAGAGTCCAGAAAGAGACAGCCCCAGCGTTTGTGGGGCAGTGAATGCGGTTGCCTGGATACTGGAAGAGCAGCAAGAGCTTTTGGTGCCGGCACCTTTGGTGTGGGAGGAATCCCTGGACGTTCGGAATTGCTGAGCTGGCTCCGGCTCAGCAGCCCAGGCAGATAGTATTGGACTTTGGGAGAGTCCAGAAAGAGACAGCCCCAGCGTTTGTGGGGCAGTGAATGCGGTTGCCTGGATACTGGAAGAGCAGCAAGAGCTTTTGGTGCCGGCACCTTTGGTGTGGGAGGAATCCCTGGACGTTCGGAATTGCTGAGCTGGCTCCGGCTCAGCAGCCCAGGCAGATAGTATTGGACTTTGGGAGAGTCCAGAAAGAGACAGCCCCAGCGTTTGTGGGGCAGTGAATGCGGTTGCCTGGATACTGGAAGAGCAGCAAGAGCTTTTGGTGCCGGCACCTTTGGTGTGGGAGGAATCCCTGGACGTTCGGAATTGCTGAGCTGGCTCCGGCTCAGCAGCCCAGGCAGATAGTATTGGACTTTGGGAGAGTCCAGAAAGAGACAGCCCCAGCGTTTGTGGGGCAGTGAATGCGGTTGCCTGGATACTGGAAGAGCAGCAAGAGCTTTTGGTGCCGGCACCTTTGGTGTGGGAGGAATCCCTGGACGTTCGGAATTGCTGAGCTGGCTCCGGCTCAGCAGCCCAGGCAGATAGTATTGGACTTTGGGAGAGTCCAGAAAGAGACAGCCCCAGCGTTTGTGGGGCAGTGAATGCGGTTGCCTGGATACTGGAAGAGCAGCAAGAGCTTTTGGTGCCGGCACCTTTGGTGTGGGAGGAATCCCTGGACGTTCGGAATTGCTGAGCTGGCTCCGGCTCAGCAGCCCAGGCAGATAGTATTGGACTTTGGGAGAGTCCAGAAAGAGACAGCCCCAGCGTTTGTGGGGCAGTGAATGCGGTTGCCTGGATACTGGAAGAGCAGCAAGAGCTTTTGGTGCCGGCACCTTTGGTGTGGGAGGAATCCCTGGACGTTCGGAATTGCTGAGCTGGCTCCGGCTCAGCAGCCCAGGCAGATAGTATTGGACTTTGGGAGAGTACAGAAAGAGACAGCCCCAGCGTTTGTGGGGCAGTGAATGCGGTTGCCTGGATACTGGAAGAGCAGCAAGAGCTTTTGGTGCCGGCACCTTTGGTGTGGGAGGAATCCCTGGACGTTCGGAATTGCTGAGCTGGCTCCGGCTCAGCAGCCCAGGCAGATAGTATTGGACTTTGGGAGAGTCCAGAAAGAGACAGCCCCAGCGTTTGTGGGGCAGTGAATGCGGTTGCCTGGATACTGGAAGAGCAGCAAGAGCTTTTGGTGCCGGCACCTTTGGTGTGGGAGGAATCCCTGGACGTTCGGAATTGCTGAGCTGGCTCCGGCTCAGCAGCCCAGGCAGATAGTATTGGACTTTGGGAGAGTCCAGAAAGAGACAGCCCCAGCGTTTGTGGGGCAGTGAATGCGGTTGCCTGGATACTGGAAGAGCAGCAAGAGCTTTTGGTGCCGGCACCTTTGGTGTGGGAGGAATCCCTGGACGTTCGGAATTGCTGAGCTGGCTCCGGCTCAGCAGCCCAGGCAGATAGTATTGGACTTTGGGAGAGTCCAGAAAGAGACAGCCCCAGCGTTTGTGGGGCAGTGAATGCGGTTGCCTGGATACTGGAAGAGCAGCAAGAGCTTTTGGTGCCGGCACCTTTGGTGTGGGAGGAATCCCTGGACGTTCGGAATTGCTGAGCTGGCTCCGGCTCAGCAGCCCAGGCAGATAGTATTGGACTTTGGGAGAGTCCAGAAAGAGACAGCCCCAGCGTTTGTGGGGCAGTGAATGCGGTTGCCTGGATACTGGAAGAGCAGCAAGAGCTTTTGGTGCCGGCACCTTTGGTGTGGGAGGAATCCCTGGACGTTCGGAATTGCTGAGCTGGCTCCGGCTCAGCAGCCCAGGCAGATAGTATTGGACTTTGGGAGAGTCCAGAAAGAGACAGCCCCAGCGTTTGTGGGGCAGTGAATGCGGTTGCCTGGATACTGGAAGAGCAGCAAGAGCTTTTGGTGCCGGCACCTTTGGTGTGGGAGGAATCCCTGGACGTTCGGAATTGCTGAGCTGGCTCCGGCTCAGCAGCCCAGGCAGATAGTATTGGACTTTGGGAGAGTCCAGAAAGAGACAGCCCCAGCGTTTGTGGGGCAGTGAATGCGGTTGCCTGGATACTGGAAGAGCAGCAAGAGCTTTTGGTGCCGGCACCTTTGGTGTGGGAGGAATCCCTGGACGTTCGGAATTGCTGAGCTGGCTCCGGCTCAGCAGCCCAGGCAGATAGTATTGGACTTTGGGAGAGTCCAGAAAGAGACAGCCCCAGCGTTTGTGGGGCAGTGAATGCGGTTGCCTGGATACTGGAAGAGCAGCAAGAGCTTTTGGTGCCGGCACCTTTGGTGTGGGAGGAATCCCTGGACGTTCGGAATTGCTGAGCTGGCTCCGGCTCAGCAGCCCAGGCAGATAGTATTGGACTTTGGGAGAGTCCAGAAAGAGACAGCCCCAGCGTTTGTGGGGCAGTGAATGCGGTTGCCTGGATACTGGAAGAGCAGCAAGAGCTTTTGGTGCCGGCACCTTTGGTGTGGGAGGAATCCCTGGACGTTCGGAATTGCTGAGCTGGCTCCGGCTCAGCAGCCCAGGCAGATAGTATTGGACTTTGGGAGAGTCCAGAAAGAGACAGCCCCAGCGTTTGTGGGGCAGTGAATGCGGTTGCCTGGATACTGGAAGAGCAGCAAGAGCTTTTGGTGCCGGCACCTTTGGTGTGGGAGGAATCCCTGGACGTTCGGAATTGCTGAGCTGGCTCCGGCTCAGCAGCCCAGGCAGATAGTATTGGACTTTGGGAGAGTCCAGAAAGAGACAGCCCCAGCGTTTGTGGGGCAGTGAATGCGGTTGCCTGGATACTGGAAGAGCAGCAAGAGCTTTTGGTGCCGGCACCTTTGGTGTGGGAGGAATCCCTGGACGTTCGGAATTGCTGAGCTGGCTCCGGCTCAGCAGCCCAGGCAGATAGTATTGGACTTTGGGAGAGTCCAGAAAGAGACAGCCCCAGCGTTTGTGGGGCAGTGAATGCGGTTGCCTGGATACTGGAAGAGCAGCAAGAGCTTTTGGTGCCGGCACCTTTGGTGTGGGAGGAATCCCTGGACGTTCGGAATTGCTGAGCTGGCTCCGGCTCAGCAGCCCAGGCAGATAGTATTGGACTTTGGGAGAGTCCAGAAAGAGACAGCCCCAGCGTTTGTGGGGCAGTGAATGCGGTTGCCTGGATACTGGAAGAGCAGCAAGAGCTTTTGGTGCCGGCACCTTTGGTGTGGGAGGAATCCCTGGACGTTCGGAATTGCTGAGCTGGCTCCGGCTCAGCAGCCCAGGCAGATAGTATTGGACTTTGGGAGAGTCCAGAAAGAGACAGCCCCAGCGTTTGTGGGGCAGTGAATGCGGTTGCCTGGATACTGGAAGAGCAGCAAGAGCTTTTGGTGCCGGCACCTTTGGTGTGGGAGGAATCCCTGGACGTTCGGAATTGCTGAGCTGGCTCCGGCTCAGCAGCCCAGGCAGATAGTATTGGACTTTGGGAGAGTCCAGAAAGAGACAGCCCCAGCGTTTGTGGGGCAGTGAATGCGGTTGCCTGGATACTGGAAGAGCAGCAAGAGCTTTTGGTGCCGGCACCTTTGGTGTGGGAGGAATCCCTGGACGTTCGGAATTGCTGAGCTGGCTCCGGCTCAGCAGCCCAGGCAGATAGTATTGGACTTTGGGAGAGTCCAGAAAGAGACAGCCCCAGCGTTTGTGGGGCAGTGAATGCGGTTGCCTGGATACTGGAAGAGCAGCAAGAGCTTTTGGTGCCGGCACCTTTGGTGTGGGAGGAATCCCTGGACGTTCGGAATTGCTGAGCTGGCTCCGGCTCAGCAGCCCAGGCAGATAGTATTGGACTTTGGGAGAGTCCAGAAAGAGACAGCCCCAGCGTTTGTGGGGCAGTGAATGCGGTTGCCTGGATACTGGAAGAGCAGCAAGAGCTTTTGGTGCCGGCACCTTTGGTGTGGGAGGAATCCCTGGACGTTCGGAATTGCTGAGCTGGCTCCGGCTCAGCAGCCCAGGCAGATAGTATTGGACTTTGGGAGAGTCCAGAAAGAGACAGCCCCAGCGTTTGTGGGGCAGTGAATGCGGTTGCCTGGATACTGGAAGAGCAGCAAGAGCTTTTGGTGCCGGCACCTTTGGTGTGGGAGGAATCCCTGGACGTTCGGAATTGCTGAGCTGGCTCCGGCTCAGCAGCCCAGGCAGATAGTATTGGACTTTGGGAGAGTCCAGAAAGAGACAGCCCCAGCGTTTGTGGGGCAGTGAATGCGGTTGCCTGGATACTGGAAGAGCAGCAAGAGCTTTTGGTGCCGGCACCTTTGGTGTGGGAGGAATCCCTGGACGTTCGGAATTGGTGAGCTGGCTCCGGCTCAGCAGCCCAGGCAGATAGTATTGGACTTTGGGAGAGTCCAGAAAGAGACAGCCCCAGCGTTTGTGGGGCAGTGAATGCGGTTGCCTGGATACTGGAAGAGCAGCAAGAGCTTTTGGTGCCGGCACCTTTGGTGTGGGAGGAATCCCTGGACGTTCGGAATTGCTGAGCTGGCTCCGGCTCAGCAGCCCAGGCAGATAGTATTGGACTTTGGGAGAGTCCAGAAAGAGACAGCCCCAGCGTTTGTGGGGCAGTGAATGCGGTTGCCTGGATACTGGAAGAGCAGCAAGAGCTTTTGGTGCCGGCACCTTTGGTGTGGGAGGAATCCCTGGACGTTCGGAATTGCTGAGCTGGCTCCGGCTCAGCAGCCCAGGCAGATAGTATTGGACTTTGGGAGAGTCCAGAAAGAGACAGCCCCAGCGTTTGTGGGGCAGTGAATGCGGTTGCCTGGATACTGGAAGAGCAGCAAGAGCTTTTGGTGCCGGCACCTTTGGTGTGGGAGGAATCCCTGGACGTTCGGAATTGCTGAGCTGGCTCCGGCTCAGCAGCCCAGGCAGATAGTATTGGACTTTGGGAGAGTCCAGAAAGAGACAGCCCCAGCGTTTGTGGGGCAGTGAATGCGGTTGCCTGGATACTGGAAGAGCAGCAAGAGCTTTTGGTGCCGGCACCTTTGGTGTGGGAGGAATCCCTGGACGTTCGGAATTGCTGAGCTGGCTCCGGCTCAGCAGCCCAGGCAGATAGTATTGGACTTTGGGAGAGTCCAGAAAGAGACAGCCCCAGCGTTTGTGGGGCAGTGAATGCGGTTGCCTGGATACTGGAAGAGCAGCAAGAGCTTTTGGTGCCGGCACCTTTGGTGTGGGAGGAATCCCTGGACGTTCGGAATTGCTGAGCTGGCTCCGGCTCAGCAGCCCAGGCAGATAGTATTGGACTTTGGGAGAGTCCAGAAAGAGACAGCCCCAGCGTTTGTGGGGCAGTGAATGCGGTTGCCTGGATACTGGAAGAGCAGCAAGAGCTTTTGGTGCCGGCACCTTTGGTGTGGGAGGAATCCCTGGACGTTCGGAATTGCTGAGCTGGCTCCGGCTCAGCAGCCCAGGCAGATAGTATTGGACTTTGGGAGAGTCCAGAAAGAGACAGCCCCAGCGTTTGTGGGGCAGTGAATGCGGTTGCCTGGATACTGGAAGAGCAGCAAGAGCTTTTGGTGCCGGCACCTTTGGTGTGGGAGGAATCCCTGGACGTTCGGAATTGCTGAGCTGGCTCCGGCTCAGCAGCCCAGGCAGATAGTATTGGACTTTGGGAGAGTCCAGAAAGAGACAGCCCCAGCGTTTGTGGGGCAGTGAATGCGGTTGCCTGGATACTGGAAGAGCAGCAAGAGCTTTTGGTGCCGGCACCTTTGGTGTGGGAGGAATCCCTGGACGTTCGGAATTGCTGAGCTGGCTCCGGCTCAGCAGCCCAGGCAGATAGTATTGGACTTTGGGAGAGTCCAGAAAGAGACAGCCCCAGCGTTTGTGGGGCAGTGAATGCGGTTGCCTGGATACTGGAAGAGCAGCAAGAGCTTTTGGTGCCGGCACCTTTGGTGTGGGAGGAATCCCTGGACGTTCGGAATTGCTGAGCTGGCTCCGGCTCAGCAGCCCAGGCAGATAGTATTGGACTTTGGGAGAGTCCAGAAAGAGACAGCCCCAGCGTTTGTGGGGCAGTGAATGCGGTTGCCTGGATACTGGAAGAGCAGCAAGAGCTTTTGGTGCCGGCACCTTTGGTGTGGGAGGAATCCCTGGACGTTCGGAATTGCTGAGCTGGCTCCGGCTCAGCAGCCCAGGCAGATAGTATTGGACTTTGGGAGAGTCCAGAAAGAGACAGCCCCAGCGTTTGTGGGGCAGTGAATGCGGTTGCCTGGATACTGGAAGAGCAGCAAGAGCTTTTGGTGCCGGCACCTTTGGTGTGGGAGGAATCCCTGGACGTTCGGAATTGCTGAGCTGGCTCCGGCTCAGCAGCCCAGGCAGATAGTATTGGACTTTGGGAGAGTCCAGAAAGAGACAGCCCCAGCGTTTGTGGGGCAGTGAATGCGGTTGCCTGGATACTGGAAGAGCAGCAAGAGCTTTTGGTGCCGGCACCTTTGGTGTGGGAGGAATCCCTGGACGTTCGGAATTGCTGAGCTGGCTCCGGCTCAGCAGCCCAGGCAGATAGTATTGGACTTTGGGAGAGTCCAGAAAGAGACAGCCCCAGCGTTTGTGGGGCAGTGAATGCGGTTGCCTGGATACTGGAAGAGCAGCAAGAGCTTTTGGTGCCGGCACCTTTGGTGTGGGAGGAATCCCTGGACGTTCGGAATTGCTGAGCTGGCTCCGGCTCAGCAGCCCAGGCAGATAGTATTGGACTTTGGGAGAGTCCAGAAAGAGACAGCCCCAGCGTTTGTGGGGCAGTGAATGCGGTTGCCTGGATACTGGAAGAGCAGCAAGAGCTTTTGGTGCCGGCACCTTTGGTGTGGGAGGAATCCCTGGACGTTCGGAATTGCTGAGCTGGCTCCGGCTCAGCAGCCCAGGCAGATAGTATTGGACTTTGGGAGAGTCCAGAAAGAGACAGCCCCAGCGTTTGTGGGGCAGTGAATGCGGTTGCCTGGATACTGGAAGAGCAGCAAGAGCTTTTGGTGCCGGCACCTTTGGTGTGGGAGGAATCCCTGGACGTTCGGAATTGCTGAGCTGGCTCCGGCTCAGCAGCCCAGGCAGATAGTATTGGACTTTGGGAGAGTCCAGAAAGAGACAGCCCCAGCGTTTGTGGGGCAGTGAATGCGGTTGCCTGGATACTGGAAGAGCAGCAAGAGCTTTTGGTGCCGGCACCTTTGGTGTGGGAGGAATCCCTGGACGTTCGGAATTGCTGAGCTGGCTCCGGCTCAGCAGCCCAGGCAGATAGTATTGGACTTTGGGAGAGTCCAGAAAGAGACAGCCCCAGCGTTTGTGGGGCAGTGAATGCGGTTGCCTGGATACTGGAAGAGCAGCAAGAGCTTTTGGTGCCGGCACCTTTGGTGTGGGAGGAATCCCTGGACGTTCGGAATTGCTGAGCTGGCTCCGGCTCAGCAGCCCAGGCAGATAGTATTGGACTTTGGGAGAGTCCAGAAAGAGACAGCCCCAGCGTTTGTGGGGCAGTGAATGCGGTTGCCTGGATACTGGAAGAGCAGCAAGAGCTTTTGGTGCCGGCACCTTTGGTGTGGGAGGAATCCCTGGACGTTCGGAATTGCTGAGCTGGCTCCGGCTCAGCAGCCCAGGCAGATAGTATTGGACTTTGGGAGAGTCCAGAAAGAGACAGCCCCAGCGTTTGTGGGGCAGTGAATGCGGTTGCCTGGATACTGGAAGAGCAGCAAGAGCTTTTGGTGCCGGCACCTTTGGTGTGGGAGGAATCCCTGGACGTTCGGAATTGCTGAGCTGGCTCCGGCTCAGCAGCCCAGGCAGATAGTATTGGACTTTGGGAGAGTCCAGAAAGAGACAGCCCCAGCGTTTGTGGGGCAGTGAATGCGGTTGCCTGGATACTGGAAGAGCAGCAAGAGCTTTTGGTGCCGGCACCTTTGGTGTGGGAGGAATCCCTGGACGTTCGGAATTGCTGAGCTGGCTCCGGCTCAGCAGCCCAGGCAGATAGTATTGGACTTTGGGAGAGTCCAGAAAGAGACAGCCCCAGCGTTTGTGGGGCAGTGAATGCGGTTGCCTGGATACTGGAAGAGCAGCAAGAGCTTTTGGTGCCGGCACCTTTGGTGTGGGAGGAATCCCTGGACGTTCGGAATTGCTGAGCTGGCTCCGGCTCAGCAGCCCAGGCAGATAGTATTGGACTTTGGGAGAGTCCAGAAAGAGACAGCCCCAGCGTTTGTGGGGCAGTGAATGCGGTTGCCTGGATACTGGAAGAGCAGCAAGAGCTTTTGGTGCCGGCACCTTTGGTGTGGGAGGAATCCCTGGACGTTCGGAATTGCTGAGCTGGCTCCGGCTCAGCAGCCCAGGCAGATAGTATTGGACTTTGGGAGAGTCCAGAAAGAGACAGCCCCAGCGTTTGTGGGGCAGTGAATGCGGTTGCCTGGATACTGGAAGAGCAGCAAGAGCTTTTGGTGCCGGCACCTTTGGTGTGGGAGGAATCCCTGGACGTTCGGAATTGCTGAGCTGGCTCCGGCTCAGCAGCCCAGGCAGATAGTATTGGACTTTGGGAGAGTCCAGAAAGAGACAGCCCCAGCGTTTGTGGGGCAGTGAATGCGGTTGCCTGGATACTGGAAGAGCAGCAAGAGCTTTTGGTGCCGGCACCTTTGGTGTGGGAGGAATCCCTGGACGTTCGCTATTGGTAGTTGGCTCTGGACCAGCGCACAGCAGATAATATTGGACTTTGGGAGAGTACAGAAAGAGACAGCCCCAGCGTTTGTGGGGCAGTGAATGCGGTTGCCTGGATACTGGAAGAGCAGCAAGAGCTTTTGGTGCTGGCACCTTTGCTGTGGGAGGAATCACTGAACGTTCGCTATTGCTACTTGGCTCTACCAGCAGCCCAGGCAGATAGTATTGGACTTGGGAGAGTACAGAAAGAGACAGCCCCAGCGTTTGTGGGGCAGTGAATGCAGTTGCCTGGATACTGGAAGAGCAGCAAGAGCTTTTGGTCCCGGCACCTTGGTGTGGGAGGAATCCTTGGACGTTCGGAATTGGTGAGCTGGCTCCTGCTCAGCAGCCCAGGCAGATAGTATTGGACTTTGGGAGAGTACAGAAAGAGACAGCCCCAGCGTTTGTGGGGCAGTGAATGCAGTTGCCTGGATGCTGGAAGAGCAGCAAGAGCTTTTGGTCCCGGCACCTTTGGTGTGGGAGGAATCCCTGGACGTTCGCTATTGCTGGTCGGCTCTCAACCAGCGGCCCAGGCAGATGGTATTGGACTTTGGGAGAGTACAGAAAGAGACAGCTCCAGCGTTTGTGGGGCAGTGAATGCAGTTACCTGGATACTGGAAGAGCAGCAAGTGCTTTTGGTATTGGCACCTTTGGTGTGGAACGAATCCCTGGACGTCCACACCTGCTAATCGACTCCGGAACAGCAGCCCGGTCAGAGACTATTGGACTTTGGGAGAGTACAGAAAGAGACAGCCCCAGTGTTTGTGGGGCAGTGAATGCAGTTGCCTGGATGCTGGAAGAGCAGCAAGAGCTTTTGGTCCCGGCACCTTTGGTGTGGGAGGAATCCCTGGACGTTCGGAACTGGTGAGCTGCTCCTGCTCAGCAGACCAGGCAGATAGTATTGGACTTTGGGAGAGTACAGAAAGAGACAGCCCCAGCGCTTGTAGTGCTGTGAATGCGGTTGCCTGGATACTGGAAGAGCAGGAAGAGCTTTTGGTACCGGCACCTTTGGTGTGGGAGGAATCCCTGCACGTTCGCTATTGCTAGTCGGCTCCATACCAGCAGCCCCGGCTGACAGTAAGGGACTTTGGGAGAGTACAGAAAGAGACAGCCCAAGCACTTGTGGGGCAGTGAATGCAGTTGCCTGGATGCTGAAAGAGCAGCAAGAGCTTTTGGTACCGGCACCTTTGGTCTGGGAGGAATCCCTGCACGTTCGCTATTGCTAGTTTTCTCTGGACCAGCAGCCCAGGGAGATAGTACTGGACTTTGCGAGAGTACAGAAAGAGACAGCCCCAGCGTTTGTGGGGCAGTGAATGCAGTTGCCTGGATGCTGGAAGAACAGCAAGAGGTTTTGGTGCCGGCACCTTTGGTGTGGGAGAAATCCCTGGACCTTTGCTATTGCTAGTCTCCTCTGGACCAGCAGCCCAGGAAGATAGTATTGGACTTTGGGAGAGTACAGAAAGAGACAGCCCCAGCGCTTGTGGGGCAGTGAATGCAGTTGCCTGGATACTGGAAGAGCAGCAAGAGCTTTTGGTCCCGGCACCTTTGGTGTGGGACGAATCCCTGCACGTTCGCAACTGCTAGTCGACTCCGGACCAGTGGCCCAGGCAGAGACTATAGGACTTTGGGAGAGCACAGAAAGAGAGAGCCCTAGCGTTTGTGGGGCAGTGAATGCAGTTGCCTGGATGCTGGAAGAGCAGCAAGAGCTTTTAGTCCCGGCACCTTTGGTGTGGGAGGAATCCCTGCACGTTCTGTATTGCTAGGCTGCTCTGGACGAGTGGCCAAGGCAGATAGTATTGGACGTTGGGAGAGTACAGAAAGAGACAGCCCCAGCGCTTGTGGGGCAGTGAATGCAGTTGCCTGGATACTGGAAGAGCAGCAAGAGCTTTTGGTCCCGGCACCTTTGGTGTGGGAGGAATCCTTGCACGTTCGCTATTGATTAGCTGGCACCGGCTCAGGAGCCCAGGCAGATAGTATTGGACTTTGGGAGACTATAGAAAGAGACAGCCAAAGCGCTTGTGGGGCAGTGAATGCAGTTGCCTGGATACTGGAAGAGCAGTAAGAGCTTTTGGTTTTGGCACCTTTGGTGTGGGACGAATCCCTGGATGTCCGCAACTGCTAGTCGACTCCGGACCAGCGGCCCAGGCAGAGACTATTGGACTTTGGCAGAGTACAGAAAGAATCAGCCCCAGCGTTTGTGGGGCAGTGAATGCAGTTGCCTGGATACTGGAAGAGCAGCAAGAGCTTTTGGTGCCGGCACCTTTGCTGTGGGAGGAATCACTGGACGTTCGCTATTGCTAGTTGGCTCTGGACCAGCAGCCCAGGCAGATAGTATTGGACTTGGGAGAGTACAGAAAGAGACAGCCCCAGCGTTTGTGGGGCAGTGAATGCAGTTGCCTGGATACTGGAAGAGCAGCAAGAGCTTTTGGTTTTGGCACCTCTAGTGTGGGACGAATCCCTGGACGTTCGCAACTGCTAGTCGACTCCGGACCAGCGGCCCAGGCAGATAATATTGGACTTTGGCAGAGTCCAGAAAGAGACAGACCCAGTGTTTGTGGGGCAGTGAATTCAGTTGCCTGGATACTGGAAGAGCAGCAAGAGCTTTTGGTGCCGGCACTTTTGCTGTGGGAGGAATCGTTGGACGTTCGCTATTGCTAGTTGGCTCTGGACCAGCAGCCCAGGCAGATAGTATTGGACTTGGGAGAGTACAGAAAGAGACAGCCCCAGCGTTTGTGGGGCAGTGAATGCAGTTGCCTGGATACTGGAAGAGCAGCAAGAGCTTTTGGTTTTTGCACCTCTAGTGTGGGACGAATCCCTGGACGTTCGCTACTGCTATTCGGATCTGGACCAGCGGCCCAGGCAGATAGTATTGGACTTTGGGAGAGTACAGAAAGAGAGAGCCCCAGCGTTTGTGGGGCAGTGAATGCGGTTGCCTGCATACTGGAAGAGCAGCAAGAAGTTTTGGTTTTGGGACCTTTGGTGTGGGAGGAATCCCTGCACGTTCGCAACTTCTAGTCGGTTCCGGACTAGCGGCCCAGGCAGATATTATTGGACTTTGGGAGAGTACAGAAAGAGACAGCCCCAGCGTTTGTGGGGCAGTGAATGCAGTTGCCTGGATACTGGAAGAGCAGCAAGAGCTTGTGGTGCCGGCACCTTTGGTGTGGGAGGAATCCCTGGACGTTCGGAATTGGTGAGCTGGCTCCGGCTCAGCAGCCCAGGCAGATAGTATTGGACTTGGGAGAGTACAGAAAGAGACAGCCCCAGCGCTTGTGGGGCAGTGAATGCGGTTGCCTGGATACTGGAAGAGCAGCAAGAGCTTTTGGGCCCGGCACCTTTGGTGTGGGACGAATCCCTGCACGTTCGCTATTGCTACTCGGCTCCAGACCAGCAGCCCAGGCAGATAGTATTGGACTTTGGGATAGTAGAGAAAGAGACAGCCCCAGCGTTTGTGGGGCAGTGAATGCGGTTGCCTGGATACTGGAAGAGCAGCAAGAGCTTTTGGTCCCGGCACCTTTGCTGTGGGAGGAATCCCTGGACGTTCGGAATTGCTGAGCTGGCTCCGGCTCAGCAGCCCAGGCAGCTAGTATTGGACTTTGGGAGAGTACAGAAAGAGACAGCCCCAGCTCTTGTGGGGCAGTGAATGCAGTTGCCTGGATACTGGAAGAGCAGCAAGAGCTTTTGGTGCCGGCACCTTTGGTGTGGGAGGAATCCCTGGACGTTCGGAATTGCTGAGCTGGCTCCGGCTCAGCAGCCCTGGGAGATAGTATTGGACTTTGGGAGAGTACAGAAAGAGACAGCCCCAGCGTTTGTGGGGCAGTGAATGCGGTTGCCTGGATACTGGAAGAGCAGCAAGAGCTTTTGGTCCCGGCACCTTTGCTGTGGGAGGAATCCCTGGACGTTCGCTACTGGTAGTTGGCTCTGGACCAGCAGCCCAGGCAGATAGTATTGGACTTTGGGAGAGTACAGAAAGAGACAGCCCCAGCATTTGTGGGGCAGTGAATGCGGTTGCCTGGATACTGGAAGAGCAGGAAGAGCTTTTGAGTTTGGCTATTTGTTGTGGGAGGAATCCCTGGACGTTCAGAATTGGTGAGCCGGCTCCGGCTCAGCAGCCCAGGCAGATACTATTGGACTTTGGGAGATTACAGAAAGAGACAGCCCCAGCGTTTGTGGGGCAGTGAATGCAGTTGCCTGGCTACTTGAAGAGCAGCAACTGCTTTTAGTTTTGGCACCTTTAGTGTGGGAGGAATCCCTGGACGTTCGCTATTCCTGAGCTGGCTCCGGCTCAGCAGCCCAGGCAGAGAGTATTGGACTTTAGGAGACTATAGAAAGAGACAGCCCCAGCGTTTGTGGGGCAGTGAATGCGGATGCCTGGATACTGGAAGAGGACCAAGAGCTTTTGAATTTGGTTATTTGTTGTGGGAGGAATCCCTGGACGTTCGGAATTGGTGAGCTGGCTCCGGCTCAGCAGCCGAGGTAGGTAGTATTGGACTTTGGCAGAGTCCAGAAAGAGACAGCCCCAGCGTTTGTGGGGCAGTGAATGCGGTTGCCTGGATACTGGAAGAGCAGCAAGAGCTTTTGCTTTTGGCACCTTTGGTGTGTGAGGAATCCCTGGACGTTCGTATTTGCTGAGCTGGCTCCGGCTGTACTCTGCGACCCAGGTAGATAGTATCAGACTTTGGGAAGCTCCAGAAAGAGAGAGCCCCAGCATTTTTGGGGTTGTGAATTGGGTTACCTCGATACCTGAAGACCAGCAAGAGCTTTTAGTCGTGGCACATTTGGGGTGGGAGGAATCCCTGGACGTTCGCAATTGCTGAGCCTGGCTCCGGCTCACTGGCCCAGGCAGATATTATTGGTCTTTGGGAGGGTCTAGAAAGAGACAGCTCCCGCGTTTGTGGGTCTGTGAATGGGGTTGCCTGGCTACTTGAAGAGCAGCAAGATCTCTTGTTGCTGGGATGAAAACCTTTTGCTGCTTTTCAAGTATCCAGGCAACCGCATTCACAGGCCCACAAACGACGGGGCTCTCTCTTTCTTGAGCCTCCCAAAGTCCAATACTCTCTGCCTGGTCAACTGAGCCTTAGCCACCTCAGCAATTACGAATGTCCGGGGATTCCTCACACACAAAAGGTGCCACGACTAAGAGACCTTTTTCTCTTCATGTATCCAAACAACCACATTCAGTGCCCCACAAAAGCTGAGGCTATCTCTTCCTAGAGCCTCCCAAAGTCCAATACTATCTGCCTGGGCCACTGAGTAGAGCAGGAGCCAGCTCAGCAAACGCGAACGTCTAGGGATTCCACCCACACTAAAGGTGCCAGGACCAAAAGCTCTTGCTGCTCTTCAAGTATGCAGGAAACCACATTCACAGCCCTATAAACGCTGGGGCTGTCTCTTTCTAGATCATCCCAAAGGCCAATACTATCTGCCTGTGCCGCTGAGTACAGCCGGAGCCAGGTCAGCGATTGCGAACGTGTACGGATTCCTCCCACCGAAAAGCTGCCACGACCAAAAGCTCTTGCTGCACTTCAAGTAGCCAGGCAACCCCATTCACAGACCCACAAACGCTGGGGCTGTCTCTTTCTAGAGCCTCCTAAAGTCCAACACTATCTGCCTGGGCCGCTAAATAGAGCTGAAGCCAGGCTCAGCAATTGCGAACGTCCAGGCATTCCTCCCACCCCAAAGATGCCACGACAAAAAGCTCTTGCTGCTCTTCAACTATCCAGGCAACCCCATTCACAGACCCACAAATGATGGCGATGTCTCTTTCTAGAGTCTCCCAAACTCCAATACTATCTGCCTGGGCCGCTGAGTACCGACGGAGCCAGGCTCAGCAATTGCGAACGTCCAGGCATTCCTCCCACCCAAAAGGTGCCACGAAGAAAAGCTCTTGCTGCTCTTCAAGTATGCAGACAATCCCATTCACAGCCCCACAAAAGCTTGGGCTATCTCTTTCTAGAGCCTCCCAAAGTCCAATACTATCTGCCTGGGCCGCAGAGTACAGCCAGAGCCAGCTCAGCAAATTTGAACGGCCAGGGATTCGTCCCACACCAAAGGGGCCACGACCAAAAGCTCTTGCTGCTGTTCAACTATCCAGGCAACTGCATTCACTGCCCCATAAATGCTGGGGCTGTCTCTATCTAGACCCTCCCAAAGGCCAATACGATCTCCCTAGGGTGCTGAGTACAGCCGGAGCCACCTCAGCGATTGCAAACGTCCAGGGATTCCTCCCACACCAAAGGTGCCACGACCAAAAGCTCTTGCTGCTCTTCAAGTAGCCAGGCAACCCCATTCACAGCCCCACAAACGCTGGCGATGTCTCTTTCGAGAGCCTCTAAAAGTCCAATACGATATCTCTGCCTGGGCCGCTGAGTAGAGCTGGAGCCAGCCTCAGCAATTGCGGACGTCCAGGGATTCCTCCCACACCAGAAGTGCCAGGACCAAAAGCTCTTGCTGCTCTTCAACTATCCAGGCAACCGCATTCACTGCCCCAGAAACGCTGGCGATGTCTCTTTCTAGAGCCTCCCAAAGGCCAATAATATCTTCCTAAGCCGCTGAGTAGAGCCAGAGCCAGGCTCAGCAATTACGAATGTCCAAGGATTCCTCCCACACCAAAGGTGCCACGACCAAAAGCTCTTGCTGCTCTTCAAGTAGCCAGGCAATCCCATTCACAGACCCACAAACGCTGGCGATGTCTCTTTCTAGAGCCTCCCAAAGTCCAATACAATCTTTGTCTGGGCCGCTGAGTAGAGCCGGAGGCAGCCTCAGAAACTGCGCACGTCCCGGGATTCATCCCTCCCTAAATGTGCCAGGACCAAAAGCTCTTGCTGCTCTTTAAGTAGCCAGGCAACCCCATTCACAGACCCACAAACACTGGGGCTGTGTCTTTCTAGAGCCTCCCAAAGTCTAATACAATCTCTCTGCCTCGGCCGATGAGTAGAGCTGGAGCCAGGCTCAGCAATTGCGAAAGTCCACGGATTCCTCCCACACCAAAAGTGCCAGGACTAAAAGCTCTTGTTGCTCTTCAAGTATCCAGGCAACCCCATTCACAGCGCAACAAACACTGGGGCTGTTTCTTTCTGGAGCCTCCCAAAGTCCAATACTATCTGCCTGGGCTGCTGAGCCTTAGGCAGCTCAGCAATTGTCAACGTGCAGGGATTCCTCCCACACCAAAGGTGCCAGGACCAAGAGCTCTTGCTGCTTTTCAAGTATCCATGCAACCCCATTCACAGACGGACAAACGCTGGCGCTATCTCTTTCTGTACTCTCCCAAAGTCCAATACAATTTCTGTGGCTGGGCCCCTGAGTAGAGACGGAGCTAGGCTCAGCAATTGCGAACGTCCATGGATTCCTCCCACACCAAAAGTGCCACGACCAAAAGCTCTTGCTGCTCTTCCAGTATCCAGGCAACCCCATTTACAGACCCACAAACGCTGGCGCTGTCTTTTTCTAGAGCCTCCCAAAGACCAATAGTATCTGCCTGGGCCACTGAGTACAGCCGGAGCCCAGCTCAGCCATTGCGAACGTCCAGGGATCCCTCCCACCCCAAAGGTGCCACGACCAAAAGCTCTTGCTGCTCTTTAAGTAGCCAGGCAACCCCATTCACAGACCCACAAACGCTGGGGCTGTCTCTTTCTAGAGCCTCCCAAAGTCCAATACAATCTCCCTGGGCCGCTGAGTACCAATTACCATCACAGGCAAAACAGACACAACTTGAGGAAATTAGTTTCATTCATTACCAGAGCAAGGTAATGAGGTAATACAAACTAAATGTTAAAACACCTTCCTCTCCCCACTCCCCCGTCTTCTCCCTGGGCTTAACTTTACTCATGATTTTTCTACCTCCTCCTGTCCGGCAGCAGAGTGGGATGGGGAATGAGTCTTGTGATCAGTTCATCACACGTTGTTTCTGCTGCTCCTTCTTCTTCAGGCGGAAGACTTCTCACAGTCTTCCCCTGCTCCAGTGTGGGGTCGCTCCCACAGGACACGGTCCTCCATGGACTTCTCCAATATGAGTCCTGCCCATGGGCTTCAGTTCTTCATGAACTGCTCCAGCATGGGTCCCTTCAAGAGGGCGCAATCTTTCATTAACAGACTGCTCCAGCATGGGTCCCCCACTGGGTCACAAGTCCTGCAAGCAAACATGCTCCAGGATGGGCTCCTCTCTCCATACTCCACAGCTCCTGCCAGAAGCCTGCTCCAGCATGGGTTTCCCACAGGGTCACAGCCTCCTTCAGGCATCCACCCGCTTAGACATGGGATCCTCCACGGACTGCAGGTGGGTATCTGCTCCACTGGTAACCTCCATGGGCTGCAGGGGGACAACTTGCCTCACCATGGTCTTCAGCAACGGCTGCAGAAGAATCTCTGCTCTGGCACCTGGAAAACCTCCTTCCTCTCCTTCACTGACCTTGGTGTCTGCAGAGTTGTTTTCTCATGTATTCTCACTCCTCTCTTTTCCAGCTGCAATTGTGCAGTTTCCCCTCCCCCTCCCCCCCTTCTTAAATATCTTATCACAGAGGCACTACCACTGTCACTAACAGGCTGGGCCTTGGCCAGCGGTGGGTCCGTCTTGAAGCTGGCTGGCATTGGCTCCATCAGACATAGGGGAAGCTTCTGACATCTTCTCACAGAAGCCACCCTTGTACCCCCCTCACTACCAAAACCTTGCCATACAAACCCAATACAGTTACTGAAGGAGATCCCTCTTCAGCCAAGCCGGCCTTCTTCCCCACTTGCTTGACTTCAAACACATTGGAATTGCCTGCTCCTGTGCTCTTAAAAGATGTCTCTTAAAAAATAAACAGCATTTATAGACCCCAACAAACTCAAATGCAGTATCCAGGGGACCTTACTAACTAGTTCCGTGAGCAGCCTGAAGTCTTCTCTCCCAAAATCCAGGGTAGTGCTTCTGCTGACTGTTTTTCTTGTATCACCAAAGATTTTAAGTGCAACCATTTCTTGATCACTGTGGTCAAGACAGCCACCAATCATCACTTCATCCACAAGACCATATTTATTTACAAACAACAGGTCTAGGAGGGCACCTTTCCTAGTTGGCTCCCAAAGTACTTGCTTCAAAAAGTTATCTTCAATGGGCTTTAGGAATTTCCTGGTCCTGTTAATGTCTGCTGCATGATAGTCCCAGTTCACATCTAGGAAGTTGAAGTCACCCGTAAGGACAAGGGCAACTGATCTAGAGATTTCCCTTAATTCCTTAAAGAATAATACATTGGTGTCACCATCCTGCCTGAGTGACCTGTAGTACACTCCCACAACAAGATCCACTTTATCAGCTTTTCCCCTAATCCTTACCCAGAGGCTCTCAACCACGTTGTCCCTAACTGCAAGTGCTGTAAAGTCCAACCTCTTCTTTACATACAGCACTGCTCCTCTACTTTGCCTGTCCTGCCTATCTCTCCTGAGAATCCTACAACCATCGATGACAGCACTCCAATTACAGGACACTTCCCATGAAGTCTCACTTATGCTAATAATGTTGTGGCTCTGGGACTGAGCCAAAGCTTCTAGTTCCTCCTGTTTATTCCTCATGCTCATTCAGTAGTGTGCAAACATTTCAAATGTACTCCAGTGTACTCAGCACATCATGGAGCAGATTGAAAGCCCTCACTAGCACACTGTCCTTCATACATTGTCATGGCATCCCCTAGTTTATCTCTAGTAAGCCTGATTTTATCCCTTTTCCCCTTAAATGTATTTTAAAGCTCCTTCAATCAGCCCTGCAAACTCGTGAGCAAAAATACTTTTCCCCCATCAAGAAAGGTGAATCCTGTCAGGCCCCAGCAGGCCTGGTGTCTCATAAACTATTCCATGATTGAAAATCCCAAAGTTCTGTCAGTGACACCAGCCTTGAAGCTAGGTATTGAGAAGTTGGGTCTGCCTCTTTCTTTCAAGGTCGTTCTACAAGTGGGAAGACAGAGGAAAATACTACCTGTGCTCCTGGTCCATTTACTAATCTCCCCAAGGCTCTGAAGTCTCTTTTTATCACCCTTGGACTTCTCATCATGATTTTGGGTACCCACATGAAAAAGCGATAGCAGACAATAATCTGTACCAGATCACGTCTTTAAGCTGAGCCCCAAGGAGGCAGCAAATTTCCCTAAAAGGTGGGTTTGATCGGCAGATTGGACCCTCTGTTCCCCTCAGAAGGAAGTCACCTACAACAATAACTGGCTATTTCTACTTCATGGAGGTGGTCATGATGTGGGGGATAGGCTGACTTGGCCTTGGTGACTCCTAGCATAGATGGATCGTCATCCACCTCATCATGTCCCTGTCCTTCCAATTCCAGAGCTTCATATCTGTTGTGTAAGGGCACCTGGGAAGGCAAGGTAGACAAGGAGGGGCTTTTCCTGCTGCCATTGGTGTTTCCATTCACCTCTATCCCTGAAGTCTTATTCCGGGTGGAGAGAGAGTGCAGTATCACCCATGTTATGTGTTATGTCTAGCTGAGATTTCTGTTCCAGTGAGAGCAGAGCATGGTTCCATCAATCTCCTTCTTAGATACCGAGATGTTCCTCAACCTTTCCACTTCCTCCCGAAGCTCAGACACCAGGCTGAGCATTTCTTCTAAACCTTGGGAACACCCTGCAGCTGGAAATCAGGATGGATCCATGTTGCCTTGGGAGTTTTATCTGGGTAACTGCATGTGTCCCAGTGGGTGCTAATTCCACAATTAGACACAGAGGACATAGCTTTCTGTCAGGTGGTAGTCTCTGTTGAACTCCCTGTGGGGGGATGATGACTGGTGCTGGGGCCCTGGGCGGAGGCAGTCTGCCTGGCGAAACTGCAGTGCCCCAGCGTGTTGGTATCTTCTAGCAGCTGGTCCTCCTTTCTTCCTTCTGATCCCTCCACACACATAGCTCAAGGGTATCAGGGGCCCAGAAACCCACTCAGACACCCTCCTGGGTACCTCACAAGCCTCATACTCCTCTCAGCACATGGCAATTGCTGCTGCTGCTGCTTCTAGCATCAGCTTCTCCAAGTTTGAGCAAGGTGAGCTCATGGGGCATGGCTAATGATAGTCCAGCCATCCCCCAGCAATGTGCATTCCCCTTCTGAACATAGCTGAAGCCAATTGTATCCTGGGCTGCATCAAAAGAAGTGTGGTCAGCATGTCAAGGGAGGTGATCCTCCCCCTCTATTCCGCTCTTGTGAGACCGTACCTGGAGTACTGTATCCACCTCTGGCATCCCCAGTACAAGAAAGGCATGGACCTGTTACAGCAGGTCCAGAGAAAGGCCACGGAAATTATTTGAGGGCTGTAACACCTTTCCTGTGAAGAAAGTCTGAGCCAGTAGGGGTTGTTCAGCCTGGAGAAGAAAAGGCTCCAAGGAGACATTACTGTAGCCTTTCAGTATATAAAGGGGGCTTATAAGAAAGATGGAGATTTTTTGCCAGGGCCTGTAGTGACAGGAAAAGGAGCAGTGATTTTAAACTGAAAGAGGGTAGATTTAGATAGGATACAGGGAAGAAATGTTTTATGATGAGGGTGGCAAGTCACTGGAACGGGTTTCCCAGAGAAGTCGTGGATGCCCCATCATTGGAAGTGTTCAAGCTCAGGTTGGATGGGGCTTTGAGCAACCAGCTCTAGTGAAAGATGTCCCTGCCCATGGCAGGAGGGTTGGAATAGATGATCTTTAAAGGTCCCTTCCAAATGAAACTGTTCTGTCATTCTATCATTCCATGCTGTTGATCAGTGTCTCTGATGATGTTATAGTGGCTGTTTGTCCAGGACATCTGCCCAGGAAAAACATGTGCCAAAAGGTGTTCTACAGGCAGCTAGAACTAGCCTCATATTTTCAGGCCCTAGTCTCAATGGAGAACTTGAGCCATGCAGATATCTGCTGGAGGTACAACACAACAGGTTATTAGAAATCCAAGAGATTCCTGGGGAACATCCATGACAGCTTCCCTCCCAAGTGACAGAGCAGCTAATAAGGAGAGGTTCCCTGCTGGTCCTTATACTGCCAAAGAAATTGGGGCCCATTGGGGATGTGAAAGGTCAAAGACAGCCTTGACTTCAGTGACTATGAGATGGTGTCCTAGACTTCAGGATCCTAAGGGCAGGGAGGCAGGTGAGAAGGTGGGACTGTTCAGCCTGAAGAAGAGAAGGGTCAGGAAGGATCTTATGAATGTCTATAAAGACCTGAAGGGAGGGTGCAAAGAAGACAGAGCCAGGCTCTTTTCAGGGATTTTCTAACAAGACCAGAGGCAATGGGAATGAACACAGGATGTTCCCTCTGAACATCAGGAAACATTTTTTTAGTGTGAGGTTGACTAAGCAGTGACACAGGTTGCCCAGAGAGGCTGTGGAGTCTCCATCCTTGGTGATATTCAAAGGCCACCTGGATGTGATCCTGGACAACTGGCTCTAGTTGGCCCTGCTTGAGCAGGGGGAGTTGACCAGGCGACTTTTAGAGGTTCCTTCCAACCTCAACCATTCTGTGATTCTGTGAAAGTGTATGTCTTCCTTGATACAGACTTTCCCTCTAGCCTCAGGGGTCTGGGATTACTAACAGCTGGCATAACAAGCATAAATAAGTTAACAATGCATCGAATCCCTCGTTTTTTTTAATGTTTTTTGTCACTCTCTCTTGTTGCCCTTCATGTCCCTTTCCAGATTAAACTGCAGGTGGGAGTTGGCTGGGAGTCTGCCTTTCTTAACCCCATGTTTCAACAGTTGGGAAACTATCATTTCTCCAGAAGCCTTCTAGATAGCTTGTGCCCTTCTGTGTTTCCTCTCAGGCAGATATCAGGGCTTTCAAGTTCCCTGTGGGAGCAGGGTCTGTGAACA
The DNA here is from genome assembly GCF_047370975.1 of Nipponia nippon. Lineage (NCBI taxonomy): Eukaryota > Metazoa > Chordata > Aves > Pelecaniformes > Threskiornithidae > Nipponia > Nipponia nippon. Next base: position 177,449 of record NW_028262379.1, read on the forward strand.
CTTGAAGAAACAATGTTGCCCATGTTTCTCTGCCCACGAACTCATTTGTTCTGAGCTGACTCATCACCTTTCTCCAGGCAGAGATCCATGCATTCCTGCTGCTCTCTCATGTGAAGGACAACTTCTCTTCCTCCCCTTCATGGCCTGTCTTTCTAAAGAGCCTGTATCTATCCATTGCAGCATTCCAGTTATGTGAGGTATGCACCGTGTCTCTGTTAGCCAAATGAGACTGTGGCTCTGGAACTGCATACAGACATCTAATTCCTCTTGTTTGTTCTCCATGGTGTGAAAATTACTGTGCAAGCCCTCAAAAGAGGTGTCCAGTCATGCTGATTTCTCAGAAAGGGCATGAGAGCATTTTCATCAGGGCTCTTACATATGTACATATATTTGGTGCGATTGACCCCCAGCTCTGTTCTGTTGATTACCATGTCCTTTCTGTATGCACCATGAAAAACCCTTTACTTGTCAACGCCATGCACCGCTTCCTCATGTGATTGTTGGTCATTCCTTCCCTTCCTCATCACTTCCAGTTTAAAGTTTTCTTGCCAGGTTGGCCAGTTTGTTGACAGAGATACTTTCTCCACACTTCAGCATGTGAATTCCTTCTCTTCCAAGCAATTGTTGATCCTCAGAGAGGGTCTCATGGTAGACAGCTGACACCAGCTGTGCAACAAGTTGTCTACTTGCAGGATCTGTCCACTTCTTAAACCTTTTCCCCTCAGCAGTAGGACTGAGGAGATCACCACTTGTGCCACACGACCTTGACCATTGTGCCCAGAGTCACGTAATCATGCTTGTTACTTACTACTCCTGGGACAGTGCCAGTAGTGCTCATTTGGAAGAACAGCAGGGAGTAATTGTTCAAGGGCCAGACAATCTTCAGCAGTCTCTCAGCAGTGCACCCATTCATGAAGGAAAGCTGACAGAGCTCCTTAGAAGCTGTTAGAGCTTTGCAGCAGCTTGTCAGAAGTCAAGGTCTCTTCTGACTATCCTTACCTGGCAGCAACAGGCACCTTGAACTTCCTCAGAGGGCTCCCTGGATCAAGATTCAAATTCACCAAGGATCTCTGAGAAAGTCCCCAGAAGAGGTTTTCAGGACTCTGTTGGAAAAAGTCTCGAGGAACTTGGGGTGAATTTAGAGTTGATCCTGTTGTGAGCAGGAGGTTGGTCTAGACACATCCCAAGCTCCCTTCCAACTTGAACAGTTCCCTGGTCAACCTATCATTTCCGCTGACAGCTACTACAAGTCTTGAAGTCACTAATTCCTCATCTGCCTGTGGGTTAACACTAAGTATGGAAACCCTAGACCCAGACCCTCACAGTGGTGTCATGTTGCCACTAGGGCCTTGTCCTCGTTTTGGCTGGGATAGAGTTAATTTTCTTCCTAGTGGCTGGTATAATGCTGTATTTTGGGTTTAGAATGAGAATAATGTTGATAACACACTGATGTTTTAGTTGTTGCTATAGTGGTGCCAAGGTCTAGTAGTAGCCAAGGACTTTTTCAGCTTCCCATGCTCCCCTTCTTCCCCAAGTGCACAAGAAGCTTGGAGGAGGCACAGCCAGGACAGTTGACCCCAACTGGCCAAAGGGATATTCCATACCATATGATGTCATGCTCAGTGTATGAGCTGGGGGGAGTTGGCCAGGGGGGGCAGTGATTGCTGCTCTGGGACTGGCTGGGTGTCAGTTGGCAGGTGGTGAGCAGTTGCATCACTTGTTTTCCTGTGTTTTTGTTCCTTTTTGTTGTTGTTTTCCTTTTCACTATTATTAGTATTCTTATTACTATTATTACTACTACTATTATTATTATTATTATTATTTTATTTTATTTTATTTTATTTGAATTATTAAGCTGTTCTTATCTCAACCTGCAAGTTTTCTCACTTTTATCCTTCTGATTCTCTCCCCCTATCCCACTGGGAGGGGGAGGGGGAGTGAGCAGCTCAGCAGTGTTTCACTGCCTGCCGGGTTAAACCACAACAGTCCTTTTTGCCGCCCAACGTGGGGCCCAAAGGGTTTGAGATAACAACAGATCTGACCAGAGCATGTTAAAACAAATTTGTGATAAGCATTCATTACATTAGTTTAATAGTCGCTGGTCGCAATGTTGATTTATTTGCTCTCAAAGTTGTGTTATGTAACACCTTACTTGCTGTATGCACTCCCTGTGGTGCTGTTTATCACCTCTGGGAGGTGGATTAAAGTTATCGCTTTGCCGTACTGTGTAACACTGGTTTACGGTATGATAAAATTATCTGTCATAAGATGGTACTCAGCACTGCCGTCATCCCCGTACTTTGGGAGCCATCTCTCAGAAACTATTAATAATCACACTTTTTACCTCTTCTCCTTAGAGAAACAATCTATGGCGGAGAGAGGCGGGGTACACCTTCCCCAGCTCCTTCACCTTCCTTTTCTCATTCAGCCTAGTTACAATAGCTCTTGAGAATTTTGAATATCCGTGGCATGTTCAAACCAACATAGAATCATAGAATGATAGAATTGTTTAGGTGGGAAAAGACCTTTAAGATCATCAAGTCCAACCGTTACCTAGCACTGCCAAGTCCACCACTAAACCATGTCCCTAAGCACCACATCTACACATCTTTTAACTGCCTGCAGGGATGGGGACTCAACCACTTCCATGGGCAGCCTCTTCCAATGCTTGACAACCCTTTCAGTGGAGAAATTTTTCCTAATATCCAATCTAAACCTCCCCTGGTGCAACTTGAGGCCATTTCCTCTTGTCCTATCGCTTGTTACTTGGGAGAAGAGACCGACCCCCCACCTCGCTACAACCTCCTTTCAGGTAGCTGTAGAGAACGATAAGATCTCCTCTGAGCGTCTTTTTCTCCAGGCTAAACAACCCCAGTTCCCTCAGCTGCTCCTCATAAGACACGTGCTCTAGACCCTTCACCAGCTTCACGGCCCTTCTGTGGACACGGTCCATCACTTTAATGTCCTTCTTGTAGTGAGGGACACAAAACTGAACACAGGATTCAAGGTGTGGTCTCACCAGTGCCAAGTACAGGGGGATTATCACTTCCCTAGTTCTGCTGGCCACAGTATTTCTCACACAAGCCAGGATGCTATTGGCCATCTTGGCTACCTGGGCACACTGCTGGTTCATATTCAGCCGGCTGTCGACCAACACCCTCAGGTCCTTTTCCACCAGCCAGCTTTCCATCCAGCCACTCTTCCCCAAGCCTGTAGCGTTGCATGGGGTTATTATGACCCAAGCGCAGGACCTTGCACTTAGCCTCGTTGAACCTCATACAATTGGCCTTGGCCCATCGATGCAGCCTGTCCAGATCCCTCTGTAGAGCCTTCCTACCCTCCAGCAGATCAACACTCCTGCCCAACTTGGTGTCATCTGCAAATTTACTGAGGGTGCACTTGATCCCCTCATCCAGATCATTGAAAAAGATATTAAACAGAACTGGCCCCAATACTGAGTCCTGGGGAACACCACTTGTGACTGGCCACCAACTGTATTTAACTCCGTTAACCACAACTCTTTGGGCCAGCCATCCAGCCAGTTTTTTACCCAGCAAAGCGCATGCCCGTCCAAGCCTGTCGCTAGGGACAAGCCTGTAGTGTTGCATGGGGTTGTTGTGACCCATTTTCCCCCACGTAGGACAGGGATTCAGCCGAGTCCATCAGGTATCTCCCCTGCCGCAAGTAGTCTGGAGACTGGAGTGTGGTTCATCTCTCCCCCATACACCCCACAGACCTACAGGAGCTGGAATTCCTCTTGCTTCAGCTAAGTGTGCTGAAAATAGGTGCCTGCAGACCAGCCTCTTCCTTGAGATCCCACTGTGATCTGTGGGGATGGAGGGTGGCAGTTGGCTGCTCACACACAAACACCTGGTGGCATGTGAGGTGCCAGGAGTGGTGCAAGACTTGTGTACGTGTCTGCAAGCTCTGATGGAGCATACACAGGACACACATACATGCCTGAGCATCAGCTGTGGTGCTGTGAGGATGGGCTCCCTTGGTCACCTCAGATTACACCCAATGTTTAGGGCATCTGAGGATCTCTTAGACTCAGATTTCCATGGCAGCTGTTGGCTTTCAGCTGATCAAAAGGAGGAGTGCACAAGAAGGAGGGTAGAGATGTCTTTCTAGGCTCCATCCACTGCACTCACTACAGAACAGCTAACTGAAAAATTCAGACATAAGTCACATAAAAAAAGCCTCTAGTGCTATGCCAGGTCAGCCCTAAAGCAGTCAGGCAGTTAGATTAGATGATCGTTGTAGGTCCCTTCCAATGGAACTACTCCGTTTTATTCTTTTCTTTTTCCTTTCCCTTCTTCCCTTCCCTTCCCCTTGCCTTCCCCTTGCCTTCCCCTCCCCTTCCCGTCCCCTTCCCCTTCCCCTCGCCCTCCCCTCGCCCTCCCCCTCCCCTCCCCTCCCCTCCCCTCCCCTCCCCTCCCCTCCCCTCCCCTCCCCTCCCCTCCCCTCGCCTTCCCTTTCCCTTTCCTTCTTTTCTTTTTTCTCTTTTCTTTTCTTTTCTTTTCTTTTCTTTTCTTTTCTTTTCTTTTCTTTTCTTTTCTTTTCTTTTCTTTTCTTTTCTTTTCTTTTCTTTTCTTTTCTTTTCTTTTCTTTTCTTTTCTTTTCTTTTCTTTTCTTTTCTTTTCTTTTCTTTTCTTCTTGTCTTGTCTTGGGGTCAACTTCTTATTACAGCTGCCAAGTGAGCTGAGAGTGTGAGTCAGGGCTGGTCAAGGAAGTTAAAGTGTCAGCCTTGGCTTTGCTGACTGTGACATTGCTGGGTCCCAGTTCCCATGCAAAGTGAGGCTGGAGAATAGCAGAGCACAGGTTTGGGATCTCAGAGAAGAAGACATTGGCCTACTCAGGGCTCTGGTAGTAGAGGATCCCATGGGGAGGCAGCTCTGAAAGGTAACGAAGCTCAGGAAAGCTGAGAGTCCTTTAAGGACATCTTCCTCCAAGCACAGGAAGTATCTGTCCTGATACTCAGGAAACTGGCTGGGCTAACCAGGAACCTCATGGTTCTGCTCCAGTGCCAAAAGGCAGCAGTCAGAAGGTGGAAGCAGGGACAGGCTACAAAGGAGGAGTTTAGAAATGTTGTCTGGAGAAATAAGGATTGTGTTAGGAGAGTCAAAACTCCCCAAAAGTTCAAGCTTGCAAGGGATGTCAAAGGGCAACAAGATAAGCTGCTACTGCTTCCTTAACAGTTAAAAAAAAAAAAAAAACAAACAAAGAAAATTGGGCCACTACTGAATTTAGGAAAAGTAGATGCAGCCAGGTCTGAAGTACACTATGTCTTTTTTCCCTCTGTCTTCACCAGCAAGGTCTCCCAGGTCTTTGTGCCCTCAGGCAGGACTCAAAGAGGAGGAGAACAACCAGCAGTGGATGAAGATCAAGTCAGGGACTACTTGAGCAAACTCATCCCTTCAGAGTCCATTGACTAAACAGGAGACATCCAGGGGTGCTGAGAGAGCCAACCAATGGCATAGTAAGGACACTCTGCATCATGTTGAAATGGTCATGGAGATCAGGGGAGGTCCCTGATGACTTGCAAAGAGTCACATGCATCTTCCAGTAAGGCCCAAAGGATAAGCTGGGGAACTAAAGGCTATGTAATCACACTTTGGTGAGGAGTGTATCACAGAGCTTGTCCTCTTGGATCCCATTTCTGGGAACCTGAAAGGAAGAGTGACTTGATTTACCATGGGTAGATCATGTCTGACCATCCTCACACCTTTCTGTGATTAAAAGGACTGCGTTTCTGGATGAGAGGAGAGCAGTAGGCGTCATTTACCTGGATTTAAGCAAGGCTTTCAACACCGCCCCCCCGCCCCCCCCTATATTCTTGGATACTCTTGTATCCAAGTAAGGACATTACAGTCTGGATGGCTGGTTGGACGGTGGTGTTCAGAGGATCATGTTGAATAAGTGGTTCTCTGTCTGCAGACCAGTAACCACAAGTGGAGTACTGCAAGTGTTCATCCTGGGATCTGTCCTGGGTAACATCTTTACCAATGACATGGAGGAACTGATGGAGTACACTCTCATCAAGTTTGCAGATGACACTAAACTGTGGAAGAGCCCGTCAATATGCTGGAGGGCAGAGCTGTCATCCAGAGAGATCTACAGAGGCTGGAGTGTCTTGGGTGAATCACAGTAGGCAGCTCAGCCCCTCACAGCAGCTCACTCACTCCTCTCGAGTGGGATAGGGGAGACAATCGGAAAGGTAAAATGAGAAAACTCATCAGTTGAGATAAAGACAGTTTAATAGATAAAGCAAAGCTGTGCATGAACGCAAAGCAAAACAAGGGATTAATTCACTGCTTCCCACTGGCAGTTCAGCGATCTCCAGAAAAGCAAGGTTTCATCACACATAATGGTTATTTGTGAAGACATAGACCATTACTCTGAGTGTACCTCCTTCCTCCTTCTTCCACACAGTTTTTATTGCTGAGCACAATGTCATACAGTACAGAATACCCTTTGGGTCAGTTGGGCTCAGCTGTCCTGGCTGTGTCCCCTCCCAGCTTATTGTACACCCTCAGCATACTCACTGCTGGGGTAGTGCAAGAAACAGAAAAGACCTTGATGCTCTGCAAGCACTGTTCAGTAACAGCTAAAACAGCCCTGTATTATCAACAGTTTCAGCTTTCCATTTGAAGCAATGACCACTGAAAACAGAGACACATGAGTAAAGCTTGAGACATCATGAGGTCAGATTGAGATGGGGAAAGAGGAGTGTGGCTAAAGTCTGTAGGGAAGCAGGCACAGGTGTAGGACAGCCTGTAGTGGGGACAGCAAAGAGGCTTGGTGGGGCTGGGTCACCCCCACCAACAGAACTGAAGTCCTTGTCCGCTCGACTATGGCTGCTGTCTCTTCAACTGTGGCCCATGAGAAGACACCAGTCTGAAGGGAGGGTGCAGAGAAGATGGAGCCAGGCTTTTTTCAGTGGTGCCCAGTTACACAAGAGGAGGCAATGGGCACAAACTGAAACCCAGGAGTCTCTGTCTGAACATCAGGAAACCTTTTTCACTGTGAGGGTGACTGAGCACTGACATGTGCCCAGAGACATTGTGATGCTGTCATTAAGGAAAATTAAGCACCACTAGAAAGCAATCATGAAAAGTCCATGTTCTGGATCAAGCGCTTCCTTGAAAGAGCTAGAAGGAAAGGTTAGGTCTGTGGGTGAAAGCTACCCCATGGTCTGAGATTTTGGTACCTGGTTTGGGACCACTTCCTGAGAAACATCTGCATCCATGCAGGGTGATTCCCTGGACCTGCACCAGGCAGTGGTCAGGTTTCTCAATAAGGCTTTCGATTCCCCCTTCCAGAAATGATCATGTCTCTCCATTCAACACTCACAGACCCTTAACTACCAGTTAAGGAAGCACGTTTTGGTGAAGGGGAAGACCTCCCTGAGGAACATCAGTCCTCGATTGCAAGTGGTTGTGCCAGGCTCAGGGCAGAGCTCATTTGGTGTCCCCATTTGTATTGCAGATGGCTGGTTAGTGGTGTTATCAAGCAGGAAGTGAGAGATTTGGTCCCAGGACAAGATCTGACCGGCTGTACAAGAACTGCAGTGACAGGGCTGTGCCTTGGGCACTGAGCCCTGCCTGGAAAGCTAAGAAACCATTTTCAACATTTAAAGAAAATAGGAGCACGTTTTTCATTCATCAGGTCAAATGCATTGAATATTTTCATCCACAGGCAATGTTTTTCCATTATACCAACATGGACATTTCCAGCCTGTGTACTACACTCAGGAGAAGAAATACTGATCTTCCCCATTACATCCATGACACTTTTCTGCCTAGTATACTGTGTATTGACTCTCAGCACTCTTTCACGTATTTCCACTTGTCCTGTTTGAACTGACCTCTTCTAAAGGTATCTTTTCAGCAGACTGCCTGGACGCATGCAGTTTCCAGTGTCCATCCAGTTGTCCTCCTCCCGTTACTCTCTGTCTATGCAGACACCTCTCAGCTACCCAGGTGCTGCACTGAGCTTCAGAAAGTTGAAAGCTTGCCTTGTCTTTCAGTAGTGTGCCCGATGGCCTCTTTAGCCAATGACCTATAAATGTCCCTTCCAACCCAAATCAGTCTATGATTCTGTGATGTAGGGATGATGCCAAATCCAAAGCTCCTGTAGAAAAGGTGAGAGTGTTCCACCAAAGCTACCCACAGTGGAAGGTGTACTTCAGTGCAGGCAACTTGGACTTCATATATAGCTGAGGAATGTGTTTTACTTTTTACTGAACTATTCTATTATTTTTTTTTTTCTTCACAATTAAGGAATATACTTCTGCGACTGTGCACAGCCGGTTCTCCAAGCAAGGCAGGTTTGGAATCAGTGCAAATGATCTGAATCATTCAGCTGCAGACTTTAGTGGAAAAAGCTTAGATTTGAGAAAGCGTGATGTAAGTCCCAGATAGCCAATGACAGAAAAGGCAGGGGGCGGGGGGACATGGACAGACAGGTGGTCATTGCCCATAGTGTATGCGGCAGAAAGGATCTTACTTTTCCTACGTATTCAAACTTCATCAGGAGATGCTCTGCATCCACATGAATTGGAGATTGCTGATACCACTTGTTCTGTAAGCAGAAAAATAAAGGAAACTGGATATAGAAGAAAAGCTGAAAATCAAATCAAAGCCCTGTGTCACATCACCCCAAATTTCTTGGCCCTCTCAAAAACCCAGGACCATCAGAAATGGTCCCAGAGATACATGTCAGAGGATGAAAGGATAATTCAGATTGGAAGGGACCTCCAGAGGTCTCTAGGCTGACCTCCTGCTCAAAGCAGGGTCAGTTCTGCGGTCAGACCATATCGCTCAGGCCTTTATCGATCAAGTTTTGCAAACCTCCAAGGATGGAAACTGATCAACCCCCCTGGGTAACCTGTTCCAAATGCTTGATTTTCTTAATGGTGAAAAATATTTTCTATTCTTCAGTCTGAACCACTCTTCTTTCAACTTCTGCCTGTGGTCTCCCATCCTCTTCCTTGGCACCACTGGTGGTTCCATCTCGTTGACAGCCTCCTGCCCCTTCCCTGCTGTATTTCCCTCCTCTCTGAAGCCATCTCAAGTCCCAGCAAGCGACTTTCCTTAACCTCTCAGGAAGTGAGTGGCCAGCAGGGGCGAGGCAGACACTCAGAGGTCATGAAGGTCATCAGAAAGCAGCCCCCAATAAAATCATAGATTTGGGGAGGTCCGGAGGAGCCTGGATGAGAGAGATGGGAGATTTGGGGGATGGAGGAGGCGTTTGGGAAACAGAGATAAAGATTTTAATGAGGTAAAAAGGGATTCAGGTAATGTTGATGCCTCTGTGAAACTGACTATGAACACATTCATGATAGGCCCTTATCCTCTGTCTAACCAGTAACTATAAGCCCTAACCTTACCTCTAAATGCTACTCCTCACCCTGATAGGAATCCATTACTCTAATCCATAACCTCAAACCTTACCTCTAAGACAAATCCCAAACGCTTAATTTCCTACCCTTACTCTTACCTAATCCCTAGCTTTTATACCTAGCATTAAAATGTTGGCCTTAATCCTAGCCCCGAATGCAGCCTTTAAAAAACCCCTAACCCACAAAGCTAGCCCATACCCTAAACACTAACCAGAAATCCTAAGCAGAACACTAAACATTCCCCGTAAGACTTTGCTTTTCGCAAGCTCTAATCCCCAAACCCTAACCTGAACACCTAATCCTCAAAGACCTCTTTCCTGCACTCTAACCCCCCCCATCTTTGTCAGCTCTTCCAACCCTAATTTTAGCTGCTTGGTCCCCGGGACTAGGGCAGGGATTGTGAGGTCCTGGAACAGTCGCATGGCATTGGAAGAGGAATGTGAGGTAATCTGTATCTGATCAGCTCATAGGCCACAAGGAAGAGATGGGTAGGAATGCTGTGATAAGGTCACCTGTGTCCCACAATCTCATGACCCAGCCAGAGGCACATTCCTGTGAAGGTGGCTGTGAGGTCACTTCTGTCACCAGAACTGACAGGACAGCAGCAGGAACAGAACTAGAAAAAGGGACAGTGAGATCAATTCTTTCTGAAATAGCTGATAAGTAAGCCCATGACTCATGTCTGGGATATGTGCTTTTAGGTCCATATCTGCCAGTGTCACTGACAAGTCAGCAGAAAGCAAACGGTTGGGAAGTTCACTGTGGGACGCCCTTTCCCCATGTATCTGGTAGGTCCATGTAGAAAGAGAGCATGGATATGGGTTGTCACATTTCTGGGTGACCATATGAGCACATTACAGCAAGAATCCAGTGTGGAAATTAAAAAGGTCCAGGGATTTCTCCCTCAAAAAATGGGCAAGTAACGACAGCTTGTCTTCAAGAATCCTTCAAATCTAATCACAGCATTATTTTTGCAGCCTCAGAAAGTTCAATACAGTCGCTCTCCATGGCCCGCTGAGTAGAGCTGGAGCCCAGCTCAGACATTGTGAATGTCCAGGAATTCCTCCCACACCAAAGATGCCAGGACCAAAAGCTCTTCCTGCTCTTCAAGTAGCCAGGCAACCGCATTCACAGACCCACAAACGCTGGCGATGTCTCTTTCGAGAGCCTCCCAAAGTCCAATACTATCTGCCTGGGCCGCTGAGTACGGCCGGAGCCAGGCACAGCAATTGCGAATGTCCAGGGATTCCTCCCACACCAAAGGTGCCAGGACCAAAAGCTCTTGCTGCTCTTCAAGTATCCAGGCAACCTCATTCACAGACCCACAAATGCTGGCGCTGTCTCCTTCTGGAGCCTCCTGAAGTTCAATACTGGCAAATATTGGAAGTATTTGCATACATACACAAGCGACCCAGAAGCCCTGGGGACACCGGGGGGCAAAGCGCCCCGCCCCTGCCGCCCGCCCACCCGCCCACCCCACCCGCTGCTGGTCGAGAAGGCGCGCAGCACGCATCCCTGCGCCATGCGACCCCACGACAGGCTGCTGCGCAAAAAGCTCCAGGCCAAAACACTGCGGGGGCTGAGGACACCCCGCACCGACCTGAGGGCCCACCTGCTGGCCTCCATCCAAAGCTTCCACCCGCTGGGGCAAAGGGTGAAGGCGGTGGGGCCAGTGCACCAACCGCCCCAGCCGGAGCCCCAGGCCGGCCCCAGCGTGCCCCCCAGGGTCCCCAGGCCCCTGCCCCTGCCCCCGACACCAGCGCGGGGCCGGCTGCCTCCAAGCCCCTGGCTGATGGCAAGAAGGAGACGGCACCAGCGGCGCCATCGAGCAGCAAGGCACGCACCGGGGCTGCTGCCAAACCCAAGCGGCCCAGCTGGCTGCGCCTGTCGCCCACGGGGGGCCAAACCCTGTGGGAGGGGCTGCCGCAGCAGCTGCACATGCCGCCGCGGCTGCTGCACCCTCCTGCCAACTCCACGCTGCCGCCTGACTCCCGCTGGCCCCGGGCTATGAACACCCCGCTGGAAGAGCAGGAGGAGTCCGTGCCCATCACGCCTGAGCAGCGGCCCGAGCGGGAGCGCCTCAAGAAGCTGGCCCAGGAGAAGCAGCAGCGGGCGGCCCACCAGATGACACTGGGGCAGCTGCAGTTTTTTCTGCAGAGGGAGATCGACATGGAGATAGCCAACTTCTACGGCTACCCATAAGCCACCGCTCCAGCACCGTCCCCCCTAGCACCCACGCACAGAGCAGATGCGCAGGCAGGGACCTGCACCCACCCGCTCCATCCCCAGCCCTCTCCCACATCCCCCCGTTTTTTTCTTTCATTCATTAAAAGGCTTGCGTGTTCGCTTTGCAGCGCCTCTCTCTGCCTGCGGCCATTTGCTCAGCGGCGGGGTGGGGTGGGTGGGGTTTAACGCAGCCTCTGCCCACCCCGCGGGTGGCTGAGCTGGGCTGGGGATGGCCACCGACACGATGGGTAGACGGGGCATTGCTCCGGGTGGCGGGCGCCCGTGGGAGAAACCACACTGATTCGCACCAACGCCGGGAGGACGGAGGCCTCCAGCACTGCCCCACTACCGGCATCACCGCCCCGGTACCGCCATCACCAGCACTGCCCCAGCACCAGCATCACTGCCGGCCAGCTGGATCCAGCCCTGGCAAGGAGCCGCGGCCGCCCCAGGGGGCCAGGCAGAGACAGGCTCAGCGCGCAAAACGCAGCTCGCCCCGTGGCCGGCGAGCGGGCGTCGCTGGCCGAGGCTCACGCACCGAGACCCCGCAGCTGCCGCTGCAACGGCTGCACGGCTCGCTCGGCCCCCCTCTATGGCCTCGTCCGGCGCTGCCCGGACCTCATCCAGCAAAAACCCCTGCCCACAGGCCAGCCCTGAGCCGCTCTCACCAGCAACGCGCAAACGGCCCGTGCCAACCGAGGCGAGAGGCTAGGACGCAAAGTATCAAAATACAGGGGGCAATATTCTTTCACGCGCGTGCCGTGTCCCAGCCCAACTGGGGCAGCCCGAGTGTGCCTTTACACAGGGTTCTTGTACTCTTCAATCCTCCAGGTACCAGACGACTTGACTGATCACTCCTGCCCACGCTACCCACTCCTAATCACAGTCCAACTTTGCAAAGCAGCTCTACTTTTGCAGCATTCTTGCTGCTTGTCTACCGATCCACATGTCCCTGGAGTCAGTCTCGCTACAGTTCCTGATCTCTGAGGCTGGATGACGCCGGCAGGGTTTCAAAGACTTTCGAACATGGCTACGTTGCAGTCCTATGCCCCAGGAACCAAGATTTCTGACCAGCATCTCTGTTTCTCAGGACTACAGTTCTCGGCTTTTCCCTGAAACAACATGGCCACCTTGCAGCTCTGTGCTCCAGGACTACACCTCCCAGCATGCTGTGGGGTGCTCCTTTCTTCTGTCTCACCCTGCTGGGACATTGCCTCACCGCCCTGGCTGGGCCCGATCCTCCTGCAGGCCCCAGGGTTTCCTTCCTTGGTCTGCCTGTGTCCCAGACCCCAGTGGGGCAGGGAGGAGGCAGAGAGAGGGACAGAGTGGCAGAGAGGGGTGGGATAGGGTGTTGGGGTGCCCGGAGAGGGAAAGAAGCAGGACAGAGTGACAAGATACAGACAGAGAGATGAGGAGTATGGGGCAGGGTGCTGGGCAGCGGGTGGAGAAAGGAAACCCCTGGTGAGGAGCAGGCACAGGGACAGGGAGTAGGTCACGAAGGGGAAGGGGGCAAGGGGCAGCCAAGAACATGGTGACGAGCAGCAGGACAGAGAGAGCAGAGGAGGGCAGGAGGGAGGACAGAGGTATGGACCAACACAGCTAGGCTGAGGGAGCGGAATAGAGGGAAAAAGAGGAGAGGAAAAAGGAAGGGGAGAGAGAAAGGGAGAGGTAGGTACAGAGAGCAGGGCACAGAGAAGCAAAAGATCTGCAAAACAATCAGTACTGTAAACTGCCTCTTGTCTGAAAAGATGTGAAAACTGGAGTTATCGACGGCACAAGCAGCTGCACAAGCCAGGGGCCTGCTCTCGCCCTATCACCTGCTCAGCAATCAGTGACATCAGAAGAAGTGTCACAAGCAAGGTGACTTCTCACACCCAGAAATCTACTAAGCAACACGGGACACCACAAGCACCTGCACAAGCCCAGGACATGCTGTGACGCTAACAGCTACTCAGAGACTGGTGACCTCACAAGCACCCGCGCAGCAGAAGCATCCTCGCTTCCAACACCCTGCATTTTTCCCCTCCATCACCATCTCTGTCTCCCATCTCCCCGTGCTCTCCTCTCTCCCAGGCACCTTTCTCACTCACTCCACCACCTCCCAGTGTCTGTCTCTGGGTCTCTGTGGCAGATCTTACCTCAGCAGCAGTGTCCCAGCCGGGTCACCTACATCTCCTTCTCTTCCTCCTCTGCTGTCATCGCAGCTGCGCCAGGTGCCTGATGCACTTTTTGACCTCAAAGGGCATTTCGTCCTGCCTCCCTTCTGCTCTTAAATCCTGTTCCTGCAAGAGAAGTGACAGTCAGTCACGGTCACCTCTGTCGCATCTTACCTGCATCTTCCTGAGCTGGACAGCTGCTGGGACCTGTCACCATCAGGCCCGGCTCTGCTTGAAGTCTTCTCCTGGCACAGGCGTAGCTCTGGCTGTGCTTGGGGCGGGCCATGCTTCCTGAAGGAGGACAGCAACACTCACAGTTACTCCTGGGCAGTTTCCAGCTGGGAAAAGCTGATTTGAGGCAGGTTTGCCACAGGTCCTGAGCCTGGTCCGGGCGTGCTCCTTGTCCCCCAGCTTGGCCACAGGTCCCACATTTGGCTCCTTCCAGCAGGAGCTTGGAAAGCCCCTTCCCAGCTGGGAGCGCCAGGCCCAGGGCACGGGGCAGAAACAGCCCCCTCCCCCGAGCACCCCAGCCCCCAGCTGGCCTCTGCTCCCAGACTCCCCCAGACTGGAAAACAGGCTCGCCCTCTAACTTAATTATCTTCAGTTAATTCTAATTATCTAACTTAATTATCTTCAGTTTTAAGAAAAGAAACTGTGTACTGCCAGATTCAGTAGTCCGACTAAGACTGTTAGAGGGCGATTTGGGCTTCAGCTCCAGAACAAAAGGATTTCCAGTACAGAATCTCAGCTGCCAACTCCATGACCATCTTGGCACTGACACACAAACACGTTGTTGTACTAAAACTTACGGCAAATTAAAATTATCCTCCCCTCCCCAAATCTTTGTTCTTCTCATACCCTCAGACTGCCACAGGTAGTATTTAATGTAATAGAATATAATACTATAATCATGTAATTATTCTGCAATTACCACCGATCAGAAACCCCTCCAAAGCATTACTCCCTGACGGGACCGACAGTACTGCTGATAAGGGAGAACCATCACTACCCATGCACCCACCTGTTCGGGCCTTTTGCCTCTGCGACCAAGCACTTCTACATGGACATCTCTGCCTGACAGGAGAAGACCAGCCCCCAAAAATATCTGACATTGCCTTGGCTCTAGAGTAAGCAAGGGATCTATGAGCGTGATACAAACAAGTTTAAGAGAAAGCAGGATAGCGGAAAAAGCAGAAAATGTAATATATCTCACCCACCTCTAATTTCAGAAGAAAGTTTCAAGGGTGTTTTTTTCTATTTGGTTTGGTTTTTTAACCACTGCATAGCACAAGTTGAAAACACATGCCTATGTTTTAAGGAGAACTGTAAACTACAAGAGTAAAACTATCCAGTCTATGTAATGACACTTCTTTCCAGGATACATCAGTCATTTTTCTTACATTTCACTGGAGAGATTTATGCTAAAATCACTGAATTCTGATGTGGAAATAGCAAAATGTCATCTGTAAATCTTGGAAAAGAACACCACATTGGAGGAAAACTGTTCATAGAAACTGTAAATGACATGTTTCTGCTGCCAAAGGTTATAATGCTTTTGAGTATCTTTGCCGCCTTCATCTTCTTTGTCTTCACTTTCTTCTGATGACATTATAACTACTGTACCTCAACATAACATTAAACTGTTCAAGCACTCTTGCAAATTACATGAAATCCAAAATGCCTTACTGTACTGGCTTTGGCTGGGATAGTTAAATTTCTTCAAAGCAGTTTTTATGGGGCTGTGTTTTGAATTTGTGCTGAAAATACTGTTGATAATGCACCAATGTGTTAGTTACTGCTGAGCTGTACGTACACAGCATCAAGGCCTTTTCTGCTCCTCACGCTGCCCCACCAGCGAGCAGGGTGGAGGTGCACAGCGAGTTGGGAGGGGACACAGCTGGGACAGCTGACCCCAGCTGACCCAAGGGATATTCCATACCCTATGACGTCGTGCTCAGCAATAAAACTGAGGGGGAGAGTGGCAGGGGGGACCCTGCTCAGGTACCGACTGACTATCGGTTGGTTGGTGGTGAGCAATTGTTTTCATTTGCATCGCTTGTTTTTCTTGGGCTTTATTTGCCTCTCTCTGTTTGTTTTTTTTTTCTCTTTTCCCTACAATATTTTTTAAAAATTTCTTTTCAATTATTAAACTGGTTTTATCTCAGCCCACGAGTTTCTTTCTCACTTTTACCCTTCTGATTCTCAACCCCATCCAACCGGGTTTTGTTATTACCATCATGTCCATGACACACTAGATCCTGCCAAACCTACAACCTGCAAAACCAAAAGACCAACTTATGCAACACATGTTCCAGAAATTACCATCAGCACAGAGAAGCATACGTATCTATCTTGTTCTGTCCTTGCCGGAACTGCTGGCTGACCTGTCATCAGCCTCAGTGACTAACAGCAGGCAAGACTCTCTCATCTGCCTTAGCTCAGATGCAGCTCCTAGGAAACAGCTATTTCAGAAAGTCATGCCTTGCTATTTTGGGAAAGTGTTTCAAGGAAATGTTTTTAATACTCCAGAATGGTAAGACTAAGCACGGTCATCTCACTCCAAGTTCAAGCTCTGCTACAGATTACCTTTTTGTTTTTTCCCCCTCTTTTCCCCAAAAGGGTGGCACTTCTTCCTGAACACAAGATGAGTTACATGGGGTATACAGATAGCCCATGGAAAACTGAGAAATGAGCCTGTGATCACTTCCATCCCCGTTCCTTGGCACTCCAGCACTCCTTTCACACTCCCCTCCTCGCCAGCAGTCAGGCCTTACGCAGGCTGTGCCACACGTACAAGATGCCAACTTCGCCAGATATTGCCCAAATCATTTCCTACTTGAGATCTGATTGGCTCAACTACTGCCACAACCTTTTCTGTCCTTACATGCAGTCTTGCCCGCTTCTGACCCATCCAGAAAGCTCCTCAAAGGATCATCTCACTCACTGCCTTAATTGCAACTAACAGTCTCCTTAACACCCCGAAGTTGTTACCCTCCCTTCACACATAGAGTTAATATGGCCTTTCATGACTTAGCTCCCTCCCTCGTTATTTCCCACTGAGTACCACGACGACAGCTCCAAATTACAGGCCCTGAGAGCAGCTTCCACCAACTGTCACCTGCTACACACCAACAGGAACGGCACTGTCTTCTCCCATGCCCGTCTCCATGCTCAAGAGGACCTGTTCACACACCCCTGGCAGCTGGCCTTGGTGCCTGAAAATCCTTGCTGTGCTGCTCAAGGCCATGAAAACTGTCACGCTACGACTGTACCCACATCACTGTTCCTCTTTCTGAGTAACACTGCCCATTTCTGTCTATTCCCACCTGCCCACAGCCATCTGTTGTTTTCAATCTTTTTTTTAATACCTTCTTTGGACCTCACTACGGTACAGGCTCAGAGTCCATGACTATGGCTGGGAAAGTCTGTAGCAATACAGAATTGTGTAGGGATGAAAAATCCCCAGTAATTCAGCTCATTTCAATTGTTTAAGAGAAGGCTTTTGGCTAGGACACAGTCAAGAAAATTAGAAACCATAGAATCATAGGATAACCTGAGTTTGAAGGGACTCACAAGGATCATCGAGTCCCACTCCTGTACCCGCATAGGACAACCCCAAAAATCATACCTTATGTCTGAGGGCATTGTTCAATTGCTTCTTGAATGTTGTCAGGCTTGGTGCCATGACTACCTCCCAGGGGAGTTTCTTCCAGTACTCCACTACCCTTTGAGTGAAGAACCTTTTCCTAATGTCCAACCTAAACCTCCCCGGCATACCTTCCTGCTGTTCCCTCGGGTCCTATCATTTGTCGTCAGGGAGAAGAGATCAGTACCTGCCTCTCCTCCTTCCCTCGTGAGGAAGCTGTAGACCGCAATGAGGTCTCCCCTCAGTCTCCTCTTCTCCAGGCTGAACAGACCAAATGACTTCAGCCGCTCCTCATACGGCTTCCCCTCTAAACCCTTCACCATCTTTGTGGCTCTCCTCTGGACACTCTCTAGTAGCTTTGTATCCTTTTTGTCCTGTTGTGCCCAAAACTGCACACAGCGCTCAAGACGAGGCCGCACCAGTGCAGAGTAGAGAGGGACAATCACCTCCCTCGACTGGCTAGCAATACGGCGCTTGATGCACCCCAGGACATGGTTGGCCCTCCTGGCTGCCAGGGCACACTGTTGGCTCATGTTCAACTTGCCGTCAACCAGAACCCCCAGATCCCTCTCCGCGGGGCTGCTCTCCAGCCTCTCCTTCCCCAGTCTGTATGTACATCCAGGGTTGCCACATCCCAGGTGCAAAATCCAGCGCTTGCCCTTGTTAAACTTCATACCGTTGGTGATTGCCCAGCTCTCTGATTTGTCCAGATCTCTCTGCAGGGCCTCTCTGCCCTTGAGAGTGTCAACGGCTCCTCCCAGTTTTGTGTCATCGGCAAACTTTGATAACAAACCTTCAAGTCCTCCATCCAAGTCATTTATGAAGATATTGAAGAGCGCTGGCCCCAGGATGGATCCCTGTGGAACCCCGCTAGTGACTGGTCGCCAGCCCCATGTAACCCCATTTACTAGAACCCTTTGAGCCTGACCCATCAGCCAATTGCACACCCACCAGAACTAATCTACACTCCCTCCTTGATTGGCACCTCTTTCTTCATCAGGTTGTTGCATTTCTATAGTTCCTGGGGAGTACCTATCAAGATTTTCTTGTTCAAAAGAAACAAGAAAGATCAGTCACAAATATGCAGAAAACCTGCCATTCACATACACGCTGCCCACCCAGGAGCATTATCAAGGCCCTGCATATATGCAAAAGATTAAATTAACGCACCGGGGAGGAGAGAGCAGGAACAGCACTCCGGCGCCCATGATGAGCAACAAGAATTTCTGCTCTGAACTGGGGCTTAGTAAATGTGCAAGTACACTACTGATCCAGACATGAAACTAAGCCTGTCACTTAATCCCAGGTGCCACACACACTGTCCGTTCTTCCATCGCCTCCTGCTGATGAATTGTTTTCCAGGCTTTTCCATCTCATCACAGCTTAGATACCTGCACTCTGGCTCCGGGCTGACTGGGGGAACTTCTCAGTGCTTTAACTTTGCTTTGGGCTTGGTACGAGCACAAGGCTTCATCCCTCTGGCTTGGCCCCCAGCAGAAGCTGGGCAAGTGGCAGGTTTGCAAGTGGCTTGATGGAACAGAGCTTGGACACCTATCGGAGATTAAAAACCAACCAAAGAAAAAGCCCAGAGAAACTGTGTTAGAGAGTAGCAGAAAGAAACATCAGGGCTGATCCCTGTTTAACACACAGGGTTTGGAATTTCTGAGACTGGAGCTCCCAACAGACTCGGCTCTTGGAATGGAAACAGCCTTTAGCTTTTGATCCTGACAGCAATATTACAGACTGCCCCCATCTCTACTTTGCAGTTGCCTCAGGCATTTGCTTGTCCATGTCCAGTTCTCTTCCATGCTTACAAGGTATGTTTAATCTGCAAAACAGTCAGTACTACAAACTGGTAGCCTCTTCTCTCTCAGATGCGAAAACTGCAGTGAAAGACAACACAGGTACCATGACAAGCCTTCTGCTCTGGGCTAGGTTTTAAAAAGCAAGGTCTCCTGAACCTCTGTTTTCCAGCTGCCACTAACAGCTGGAGAAAGGGTCTGGTTTTGATCAGCTGGATGATCAGTGCTACCTACCAAAATCCAGTACAGGACGTTACACCTCAGGCTGCAGATTTTGAGTCTAACCCAAAGGACTGAATAACCTCTCTCCTGCCATTGGGCTGACTGCAGTATTGCACATCCCCTGGCTTCTCCAGCTCTTCCCCAGCAGTCTCCTCCTGACCACTCTGCTATAGGCTGCTATATGGTCTCAGGGAACCATGTTCTGGATCCACTCTGGCATCTCCCGTCAATGAGGATACAGAGATGCTCTCCCAGCACACTGGGCTCCTCTCACCTCTTCTGGTCTCTCGGCATTGTCCTTTCCTCAGCTCCAGACACTGGTTTTGACCTTCAGCCAGAGCTCCACTGCTTCCCCCGTTTCAAGGAAATCAGCAAGATGACCACGTCCTCCTGATCCCTGGCTCTCATGGGAACTTTGGCCTGGCAACTAATACAGAAAATGGCAGTGTGATCACAAAAACATCAAGGCTTGCACCAGAGTAGGTGCGATGAGATTTGCTGGTGTTCTGCAGGGAAGCACAGCACAAAGAAAACCTGGTGAGGTCTAAGCATTAACAACTTTATTGGGCTTGACTGGGCTTTTGCTGCCTTCTGCAGACCTCTCGGCTGTTAACATGCCAAACTTCCCAGCGCCCTGGGCACTGAGAAGGCTTAGTTTGGCTTGGACTAGAGTATCAGTTAACACCTGCACTGCTGAACCCTTGTAGACCTGAGCGTGCTCCTCACAGCTCCGTACCGCTGTCCCCTGTGGGAAGTGAGGCTCAGGATGAGCAGTGCTGCACAGATATGTGCTGGAAGGCAGCGCAATGAGAATACAGATACGAGACTGGTGGGGGAAAGGTCAAGTATTGACACTGGGAAACGTGATGCCAGTTCAGTGTCTGCAGCAGGATCCAGGCAGCCACAGAACTGAGCAGTGACTCTCTTTGGAGACCATGAGGCAATGGGTACCCTCATTCCTACAACCCGCTCTAGATGACATCCCACATCTTGCATCCTTGCCCTCCCTTTCCCCTCCAGCTTCCCAGACTGTGGGAGTCGTCCTCTGAGGGTAAGACAAGAGAAAGTGCCCCTTGCTGAACCACCACCATTGCCTCCACTTGAACCACCCTGGGTCTGCACACAAGGACATACGGCAGTGGCAGCAGGTCACTCCCGTTCTGCTCCCTACAGACCCCTTTGGTGACTTGAAGGAAGTCTGCTCCCGGCATCTTCCTCGTGCCCACACCAGCCTCCTTGAAAAAGTCGACTATCGGCCACTTCTGCTTGCACAGGAGCTTATGCAGCGTGAGAAGATCCTGGGGTGCACAAAGAAGGGGGTCCTGCCCTTCCCCCAGCGCCGTCAGCTCTCTGGTGGTGAGCACTGGAAAAGGTTAGAAAACACCCCGAGAGCACCCTTACCCAGAATCACCAAGCCAGGAGGTGTGACGCCATCGGGGGGAAAGCAGCGCAGCTCTACAGATCTGTTCTGCTCTCTCCAGCCTTCCTTTTCTCCTGAGGGTTTTCATCAGCAGGGTTTGCTCCCAAGTTCTTGCAGATGCAAACAGAAACCCTGCCGTTATGGCTGAGGAACTAACTCACCCAGGAGCTATTTTTCAGAAAGGGCTATGGTTACTTGTCTGGCATAAGCAATGCCCAAGCAGAGTTTCTGAGGCACCTCCTGAGCATGCAAACAAGGGATTGCTAAGACTCAGAGTAACTCACATCATTTAAGAACCCACAACAGGCAACTGAATGTGAAAATGAGCACAAAGAAAGGGGTCTTTTCAGAATCACTATCTATTTCTTTTTCATGTCCGTGTTTTCCTCACCGCGGGGAGGAAACACAGACTCTGCAGCCCCTGCAGTCAAATACGGTTCTGTGGGACACAGGAGAGAAGAAAGTAGAGAGACCTGAAGAGGGAATTTTCAAACCTGTGAACAATCAAGTAGAAAGAGTTGCAAAGCGTAGCATCAATTTACAGAAATTTAAACGTGATGGAGCCAAGTAGTAGAAGCGAGCATTACAGAGAACTAGAAGGGAGCACTGCAATCAAAAGGGTCATCAACACAGACAGCTCTAACTGCACATTTTCCCCTGATTGCCTTAAACAAAACAGGCCTGGGATCCCCACTGCTCACTTCACCCTGGAATAGTCCCATTCCTCATCTGAAAGCTACCGTGTGCCTGGCTGAGGACAGGCACAATCCACACAGAACGCAATCAGAGCTCAACCCTGAACTTGCCTTGGTGAAGTTTCCTTGGAAAAAAGACATTAAAAGAAAAAACCCAAACTGTTACTGCCAGAACCAGGCAGAAAAAAATCCCTGACAGGCTGACTGGAACTTCCCAGCTGGGGTAAAACCATCCGCCCTCAGTACCCCCATTTCCCAAAAGCCCGCAGCACAGCTTGGGTGGGGGGAAAGGCAGGTATCAGACCTTGGGGCCCAGAGAGGGGCACAAGCATCTGCCAAGGGAGCTGCCTCCAACCAGGAGCGCTCCCCACTGGCTCCTCTGGCAACAAAGCCCCGGTGCGTGCTCTCACCTGGAGAAAGAAACAACTTCCATGTCTTATCAAAGGCTGTCAGCAGAGATGCGGCTGTCCATCAGCATGAGACCCACACGAAGGCATGGGGACAGCAAAGGCCCCTGGCCTGTCCCCACCACAGCATGCCTGCTCCAAAGCTTGGAGCCGCCTGTGGGAGAGGAGGCCGCTCTACCTTCCCCTGGCCTGCGGACATCAAACACCCACCTCCAGCTGGCAGGGCTGGGGCTGGCGACCCTCGGGGCAGCAGCAGGAACCGCTCTGACCCTGCTGCTGGGGCTGGCCCTGGGCTGAGCACTCAGGCCCAGGGCTGGGGACTGGGCCATGGTGGGGCCCATGGGCAGGGAGGCCTCCAGATCCCTCCCTCCAGGCCCATCCGCACTGGCACATACCTGCTCCTGCTCCTGCTCCTGCTCCTGCAGCTCCCCTGGCCCTGGCCCTGGCCCTGGCCCTGGCCCTGGCCCTGGCCCTGCTCCCCTCCTCGTCCTGGCTGCCCCCGGCCCGGCTCTCGCCCCTTTCTCCTCAGGCCCCTCGGCCTCGGCCCCCTCCGGCCCCGCCCCAGCCCAGCTCTGACTGACAGGCCACCTCCGGCTCCACTGATTGGCTCAGCCATGGCCAATGGCGCAGCTGTTGCCGGGCAGGCTCAGGCAGCCTGGGCCTCTCCTCCCAGAGCCGCCCTGCGCCCTGCGCCCGCCCTGCCCCGCAGCGCAGCAGCTCCTCAGCCCACTGGGACACGGGGCCTGCGGAGAGACGGCCTCCAGAAGGGCCATGGCGCCGGGAGCTGCTCTCTCAGCAGCGCAAGGTGTGTGTGTGCACAGCTCTGCCGTCCCTCGGTCTGCTCGGGGGGTCTGGGCCTGCGCAGGGAGGGAGGGGAGGGAAAGGGGAAGAAGGGCAGGGAAGAGGAAGGAAGGGGAGCTGCCCTGGATTTGCTCTGATTGGCAAGTCTTTCCGAAACTGTGGGTCTGTCTGTATTCCAGCCACAGCCCTGGGCAGGAGGAGCTGCGTGACAGGAGCCGCTGGCCTCGGCCAGGCCGGCAGCTGGCAGGAGACGGGGCTCTGCCCCTGGTCCCGGCGCCCGTGCTGAGCCCAGCACCCAGGGCCTTCCTCAGGCCTCGCCTTCCCCCAGGCGGTGAGGAGGAGAGACGGCCTGCCCAGGGCATCCTCCTGTGGCCAGAAGGAAGGACAGAGCCCTGTCACTTTCCCCACAGGGGCTGACCACTGTCCTTGGCTTCTGTCCCCGGGACTCCCCAGTGCTGGCAGGCCCCGCAGGGCTTCAGGGCCAAGCAAATGCCAGGGTGCCAGGGGCTCCTGCGGCTCAGGGCAGCTTTGGGCATCTCTGAAGCTGAGGTGTGGCTGCCCCTTTGCTTCTGCAGATGCAGTTGTTTTCTACCCCCTTAGTGGTCAAAACTGTTTCTCGTAGTGGCACGTGGACTGGACAGATGCCACATCCCTGTTAGTCTGGGAGGACTTCAGGGAAACGAGGAATTCCCAGTATGCACACAGGGAGGAGGACAGTGAAAAGGAGGTGTGTCAAGGTTTTTCTGCTGTTTCACGTCTGAACTCAGACACCTGTGTGCATCATGTTTGTCTGGCCACCATCCAGCCTTTGGTGCCAAGATGTACCCTTGTATCAGTCCACTAGCTCTTCTTCAAGGGTATAGCCATGAGTTTTCCACGGTTCATTAATAACACAAATACTCTTTATCTTCTAGCTCCCTTCCAAATTCCTTTCCCAGAACACAGGTGGTTCATAGTTTTCCTCAGTGGAAAATTTTCACTTTCTGCAGGTGTCCTGGTTTCAGCTGGGATAGAGTTCATTTTCTTCTTAGTAGCTGGTGTAGTGCTGTGTTTTGGGTTTAGAATGAGAATAATGTTGATAACACACGGATGTTTTGGTTCTTGCTAAGTAGTGCTAAGCAGTGCTAAGCTGTTGCTAAATGGTTGCTAACTGGTCAAGGATGTTTCAGCTTTCCGTGCTCTGCCCAGTGCCGGGGCGGGGGGCGGGGGGGCTGGGGGGGAGCACAGCCAGAGGGGCTGACCCAGACTGGCCAAAGGGTCATTCCACACCATATGACGTCATGCTCAGTATGGGGGAAGAAAGAGGGGGGAAGAAAGAGGAAGGGGGGCAGACACATTTGGCGCAATGGTGTTTGTCTTCCCAAGTAACCGTTACGCGTGATGGAGCCCTGCTTTCCTGGGGATGGCTGAACACCTGCCTGCTGATGGGAAGTAGCAAATTAATTCTTTGTTTTGCTTTGTTTGTGTGCGCAGCTTTTGCTTTACCTATATAACTGTTCTATTTTATTTTACTTCCATTATTAAACTGTTCTTATCTCAGCCCATGAGTTTTCTCCCTTTTACCCTTCTGATTCTCTCCCCCATCCCACCAAGGGGGGAGTGAGCGAGTGGCTGCGTGGTGCTGAGTTGCTGGCTGGGGTTAAACCACGACAGCAGGATATCACCCCCAGCTCAAGGTGAACAGACAAAATCTGTGACAGTACCTTGTTTTATTAAACGTGTATCAGATATCCAGCGTCAGAGGAGTTGTGTACAGCGAATGGTTGCAGGTGCCTGGAGCTTGACCAGCATCACCTGGGAGGCAAAAAGGAGCAAAAGGTGACCACGGGGACTTGTTACCAGTTTGTCTGGGTCCCTGTTGCCCTGCACGCCCCGTGAGCCAAACGCCATTTCTGGGCAGTCACTCTGCGTCTCTCTCTGTCCCGTTTTGGTCAGGGCTGGGTGTGGGTGCAGTGGAGGGCCAGGGTCCTGACCGAGCAGACTTGTCTTCAGCCATGGCCGTCTCTCAGAACAAGGGTGCCGATGGGCACTGGCTGTTCCCTGTAGCACGCTGCTGGTGTGTGCCTTGCAGCTTCCAGCTTGCTGCATCTATTCCTCTGGCCTGCTTATTGGAAACCTCATGTATGACATTTTAAATGTCCTGATGCTGTTACTCATTGGCTTTTTTTTTCTCTTTTGGGGGAGAAATGTGAAGAAAAGGGAAAAATAGTTTTGGAATAGATGCCAACAAACACATGCCCCAGGTTTTATGAGAACACTAAAACAAATGACTTGACCCGTCCCCTGTGCCCAAATTGTTGCCATTTTAAGGTCAGGATCTTTTAAAGATCCCTAGAAGGGCCTGAACTTCTTAGGAAAATGTAGAACATCTTTGGTCTCATGGGATCAGGGACTTACCGAGTGTTTTCGGACACAAGGGCCTCATGTGCCACTGCCAGTCATACTGGCTGACCCTGTGTTGTCCTGTCCTGCAGGATGGTGTGTGTTTGTCTAAGGACAGGAGCTTTGGAGGGTTGTCAGGTGTAATTAGAGACTCAAAGCATGATTATTACTGCGGTAGTCTAAAGTTATGAGGGAAACAAAGATTTGGCGGGGAGAGGGTACTTTTTATTAGTTGTTTGATTTGTTTACAATGCAGTGTTTGTGGGTCAGTGACAAGACGATCATGGCAGTGGTGGCTGGGATTCTGTAATGGAAATTCTTTTGTTCTGGAGCTGAAGCCCAAATCGCCCTCTAACAGTCTTAGTCGGACTACTGAATCTGGCAGTACACAGTTTCTTTTCTTAAAACTGAAGATAATTAAGTTAGAGGGCGAGCCTGTTTGGAATTTTAGGAGTCTGGGGGCAGAGGCCAGCTGGGGGCTGGGGTGCTCGGGGGAGGGGGCTGTTTCTGCCCCGTGCCCTGGGCCTGGCGCTCCCAGCTAGGAAGGGGCTTTCCAAGCTCCTGCTGGAAGGAGCCAAATGTGGGACCCGTGGCCAAGCTGGGGGACAAGGAGCACGCCCGGACCTGTGGCAAACCTGCCTCAAATCAGCTTTTCCCAGCTGGAAACTGCCCAGGAGTAACTGTGAGTGTTGCTGTCCTCCTTCAGGAAGCATGGCCCGCCCCAAGCACAGCCAGAGCTACGCCTGTGCCAGAAGACTTCAAGCAGAGCCGGGCCTGATGGTGACAGGTCCCAGCAGCTGTCCAGCTCAGGAAGATGCAGGTGGCACAGAGGTGACCGTGACTGACTGTCACTTCTCTTGCAGGAACAGGATTTAAGAGCAGAAGGGAGGCAGGACAAAATGCCCTTTGAGGTCAAAAAGTGCATCAGGCACCTGGCGCAGCTGCGATGACAGCAGAGGAGGAAGAGAAGGAGATGCAGGTGACCCGGCTGGGACACTGCTGCTGAGGTAACATCTGCCACACAAACACGGAGACAGACAGAGGCATTGGGAGGTGGTGGAGTGAGTGAGAAAGGTGCCTGGGAGAGAGGAGAGCAGAGGGAGATGAAAGATAGAGATGGAGGGGAAAAAGCTGGGATGTTGGAAGTGAGGACGCTCCTGCTGTGCAGGTGCTTGTGAGGTCCCTGGTGCCTGAGGAGCTGATAGGGCGAGAGCAGGCAGGTGTGAGCAGCCATTAAACGTGAGTGGTTGGAAGGGGAAGTGACCTGGCAGAAGAACATTCCTGCAAACCCGGGAGCTGAGCCTGGCGACCAGCAGCATCCTTGAAACGTGCAGCTGGCTGCTTTGAAGCACAGCTAAGTACTGAGAATCCAGACAGCTCCAGATGACCTGTGAAGTGAGACTCTGTCTGTCATGCTAATTGTTCCCGCTTTGGGCTGGCTTTTGGAGTTGGTTAGGTTTATCTGCCCACCTCTGGGAGGTCTGGGTCCCCTCTGGGATCGGTTTGTCCTCCCCTCTGGGATGCTTTGGCCCTTTCTGAAATCTGTCTATCTCACTTTATACCGGTATTCTATCTCCATATAAGGAATCTATCGTCAGTATATCTGCTGCTATTTTGAGGATAAGTTCCCTCCCTAATGATAAGTTTGTAGTAACCTGCAGTAGTATGCACCTATTTGGTTGTTGCTGTTCTGTTGCTGATTGCTAAAAGATTGGTCGTTGCTATAGGATTGATGGCTGCCCTTATTGACTGCTGCCATCCTCTTGGTTGCTACTGTGCCCTTGATTCCTGATAGTGTTTTGTCCTGCTGTGGAGGGAGCTGAAGTCCTGGGTAGCAGCCCCAGACTGCACCAGAGTAGAGACGCAAAGAGTTTGGTGTATGTTGGAGGCAAGTCCACGCTGGAGAGCTCTCTGGAACTCCTCCCAGGAATTTCCCAGAGTCTTTTGGTTTCCCCTTGAGGCAAGAGAATTCCCAGATAGCAGCCTCAGAATCTTCTAAGGTAGCTACCCAAAGAGCATTCTGTATGTTGGGGGCTGGTGCATTCCTGTTTTTGCGTCAGGACTTTTCCCATCCGTCTGCCGGAGTGTTTCCATTTTCCTTAGAGACAGCTCAAGTCCCCGGTAGCAGCACCGCAATTTTCCTAGTTAGTTAGTTGAAGACTTTTCTTGGTGTTGCAGGCAGGTCCATGCCTGGTAGGTCCTCAGGAATCCTCAGAGGCATCTCCAGAATGTTTGGGCTCCCCTGGAGACAGCTGAATTTCACAGGTAGCAGCCCAGACTCCCCCAAGGAATCCACCTGAGGAGTTTTACCAATGTTAGAGGCATGTCCATGCTCAGTACCTTGCTGGTAGTCCTCCCAGGCATCATGGGAGTGTTTTGTGTGGTCGGTGCCCATCCTCGTTCAAGTTCTTCTGCACTGTACAGAAACGAGGGACTGCTAGGCCCGTATTCCTGCTGCTCCTTTCTGTGGCTTTCCTTTGCCACACTGCAAGGGATGACTTTTCAAGCTAAACTGAAGAACACATCAGCCTGCTCCTGGCTACACATGCGCATTGTGTTAATGCTTGTGAGCAGTGGCTCTGAAAGAGATTCAGAAAAATAGCATCAAATAGCATAAAATAAGATAAAATAAGATAAAATAAAAAACATAAACCAATGTAAAATAAAATAACATAAACCAACATAAAATAAAATAATAAAAAATAAACCAAAAGAAAATATAATAAAATAAAATACAGTAACATGTAGGAGGTTCCTGGAGTGTGTGGAAGATAATTTCCCGATGCAGCTGGTAAGCGAGCCAACCAAGGGAGGTGCCCTGCTGGACCTGCTGCATACAAACAGAGAAGGCCTGGTGGGTGATGTGGTGGTCGGAGGCTGTCTTGGGCTCAGCGACCATGAAATGATAGAGTTTTCAATTCTTGGAGAAGTAAGGAAGGGGGTCAGCAGAACCACTACCCTGAACTTTAGAAGGGCAGACTTTGGATTGTTTAGGAGTCTGGTTAACGGCGTCTCTTGGGAGGCAGTCCTGAAGGACAAAGAAGTCCAGGAAGGCTGGATGTTATTCAAGGAGGAAGTCTTAAAGGCACAGGAGCAGGCCATCCCCATGGGCTGTAAGTCGAGCAGGCAGGGGAGAAGACCGGCCTGGCTGAACAGAGAGCTTTGGCTGGAACTCAGGAAAAAAAGGAGAGCTTACCGCCTTTGAAGAAGGGGCAGGTAACTCAGGAGGACTACAAGGATGTTGTGAGGTTATGCAGGGAGAAGATTAGAAAGGCGAAGGCCCAGCTAGAACTTAAACTGGCCACCGCCGTTAAAGATAACAAAAAATGTTTTTACAAATATATCAGCGACAAAAGGAGGGCCAGGGAGAATCTCCCTCCTTTGTTAGATGTGGAGGGAAACATTGCCATGAAGGATGAAGAGAAGGCTGAGGTACTTAATGCCTTCTTTGCCTCAGTCTTTAATAGTGAGACTGGTCATCCTCGGGGTTTTCAGGCCCCTGAGCTGGGAGATGGAGATAGGATGCAGAAGGAAGCCCCAGTTGTTGAAGAGGTGGCAGTCACCGACCTGCTCCTCCACCTGAATGCTCACAAGTCCATGGGGCCGGATGGGATCTACCCGAGGACGCTGAGGGAGCTGGCAGAGGAGCTTGCCGAGCCACTCTCCGTCATTTATCAGCAGTCCTGGTCAACCGGGGAGGTCCGAGATGACAAGAAGTTAGCAAATGTGATGGCCCTCTACAAGAAGGGTCGGAAGGAGGATCCGGGGAACTACAGGCCTGTCAGCCTGACTCCAGTGCCGTGAAAGGTCATGGAGCAGACCATCTTGAGTGCCATTACGTGGCACGTGTGGGACAATCAGGGGATCAGGCTCAGCCAGCATGGGTTTATGAAAGGCAGGTCCTGCTTCACTAACCTGGTCTCCTTCTATGACAAGGGGACCCGCTTCGTGGATGAGGGGAAGGCTGTGGATGTTGTCTACTTGGACTTTAGTAAGGCCTTTGACACTGTCTCCCACAGCATTCTCCTGGAGAAGCTGGCTGCTCACGGCTTGGATAAGTGCACTCTGCACTGGGTTAAAAACTGGCTGGACAGCCAAGCCCATAGAGTGGTGGTGAATGGAGTCAAATCCAGTTGGTGGCCGGTCACAAGTGGTGTTCTCCAGGGCTCAGTGCTGGGGCCGGTCCTGTTCAATGTCTTCATTGATGATCTGGATGAGGGGATTGAGTGCACATTCAATAAGTTTGCAGATGGCACCAAGTTGGGTGGAAGTGTCAATCTGCTGGAGGGTAGGAAGGCCTTACAGAGGGACCTGGACAGGCTGGATTGTTGGGCCGGGGCCAACTGTATGAGATTCAACAAGGCTGAATCATTCAGTGTCGGGTCCTGCACTTCAGTCACAAGAACGCCATGCAACACTACAGGCTTGGGGAGGAGTGGCTGGAGAGCTGCCTGGCAGAAAAGGACCTGGGGGTCCAGGTTGACAGCTGGCTGAAGATGAGCCAGCAGTGTGCTCAGGTGGCCAAGAGGGCCAATGGCATCCCGGCTTGTATCAGGAATAGTGTGGCCAGCAGGACCAGGGAGGTGATAGTGCCCCTGTACTCGGCACTGGTGAGGCCGCGCCTTGAGTCCTGTGTTCAGTTTTGGGCCCCTCACTACAAGAAAGACATTGATGTGCTGGAGCGTGTCCAAAGAAGGGCAACGAAGTTGGTGAAGGGTCTAGAGAACAAGTCTTACGAGGAGCAGCTGAGGGAGCTGGGGTTGTTTAGTCTGGAGAAGAGGAGGCTGAGGGGAGACCTTATCACTCTCTACAACTACCTGAAAGGAGGTTGTAGCGAGGTGGGGGTTGGTCTCTTCTCCCTAGTAACAAGCGATAGGAGAAGAGGAAATGGCCTCAAGCTGCTCCAGGGGAAGTTTAGGTTGGATATTAGGAAAAACTTGTTCACCAAAAGGGTAGTCAGGCATTGGAACAGGCTGCCCAGGGAAGTGGTTGAGTCTCCATCCCTGGAGGTATTTAAAAGATGGGTAGATGTGGTGCTTGAGGACATGGTTTAGTGGTGGAGTTGGCAGTGATAGGTTAACGGTTGGACTCGATGATCTTGAGGGTCTTTTCCAATCTTAACGATTCTATGATTCTATAACATGAAATAAACTAAACTAAAATGAAATAAAACACCATAACAATACAGGAAATAAAATAAAGTAAAATAAAATCCTGTGTCTACTTGTATCCTTTTTGATTTGTGTCCTCGAAAGTGGTTTTGGAGCTGTAAACCCCCTGGCATTTCAGGCAAATAGCAGTCTCCTTGTTATGCGCCTCATCGTGAGTGCAGGGAAGAGAAGAGAAGAGAAGGGAAGGGAAGGGAAGGGAAGGGAAGGGAAGGGAAGGGAAGGGAAGGGAAGGGAAGGGAAGGGAAGAGAGAGAAGAGAAGAGAAGAGAAGAGAAGAGAAGAGAAGAGAAGAGAGGAGAAGAGAAGAGAAGAGAAGAGAAGGGAAGAGAAGAGAAGAGAAGAGAAGAGAAGAGAAGAGAAGAGAAGAGAAGAAGAGAAGAGAAGAGAAGAGAAGAGAAGAGAAGAGAAGAGAAGAGAAGAGAAGAGAAGAGAAGAGAAGAGAAGAGAAGAGAAGAGAAGAGAAGAGAAGAGAAGAGAAGAGAAGAGAAGAGAAGAGAAGAGAAGAGAAGAGAAGAGAAGAGAAGAGAAGAGAAGAGAAGAGAAGAGAAGAGAAGAGAAGGGTTGAGTTGGAAGGGACCTCCATTGAACACCAGCTGCCTGGCCACTTCAGGGCTGACCAAAAGTTAAAGCATGGCATTAAGGGCATTGTCCAATTGCCTCTTAAATACTGACAGGCAGGAGGTATCGACCACCTCTCCAGGAAGCCTGTTCCAGGGTTTAACCACCCTCTCGGTAAAGAAATGTTTCCTCATGTCAAGTCTGAACTTCCCCTGACTCACGCAGGTTTGAGCCAGTGCCACACGTCCTGGCACTGGGTACCAGGGAGAAGAGATCAGCACCTCCCTCTCCACTTGCCCTCCTCAGGAAGCTGTCGAGAGCCATGAGGTTGCCCCTCACCCTCCTTCTCTCCAAAATAGATAAGCCCAGTGTCCTCTGCCGCTCCTCATAGGACACACCTTCCAGCGACTTCCTCAGCTTTGCTGCCCTTCTCGGCACGCATTCACGTACTTTGACATCCTTTTGAAATGGTGGGGCCCAGAACCGCACACAATCCTCAAGGTGAGGCCGCACCAGCACTAAATACAGCGGGATAATCACCTCTTCCGACCGGCTGGTTACACTGTGTTTAATGCACCCCACGATGCGGTTTGCCCTCTTGGCTGCCAGGGCACACTGCTGCCTCCTGTTGAGCCTGCTGTCACCCAGCACCTGCAGACCCCTTTTGCAGGGCTGCTCTCCCAATTTAGACTTGTGCCCGGTGTTACTCCGTCCCAGGTGCAGAATCCGGCATTTGGTCTTGTTCAGTTTCACGCTGTTGATGATTGCCCAGTGCTCCCACCTGTCCAGACCCCTCTGCAAGACCTCTTGTCCCTCAAGAGAGTCAGCAGCACCTCCCACTTCCTAAGGGTGCATTCAATTCCTGCATCCAGATCATTGAGAAAAGGATTGAACAGAACTGGCCCTAGAATTGAGCCTGGAGGAGCACCGCTGGTGACTGGTTGCCAGCCAGATGTAGCCCCATTCACTGCAACCCTTTGAGCCCTGCCGTTCAGCCAGTTCTTCACCCAGCGCACCGTCTACCTGCTCATCTCACAGCTGGGTGACTTGTCCAGAAGGATGCTGTGAGGGGCAGTGCCAAAAGCCTTACTAAAACCCAGAAAAACTGCATCCACCACCATCCCTTCACCCACTAGGCAGGTGACCTTATCGTAGAAGGATATCAAATCAGTTAGACAGCACTTGCCCTTTGTGAACCCGTGTTGACTGTGCCTGATGATTGCATTGTTCTTTACAAGTCTTTCAGTGGCACCCAGCATGATCTTCTCCATCATTCTTCCGGGTCCTGAGGTTAAAGATAGTTGCTATCTAAGGTGCTACTGTGTTGATACTGCTTAATTTTATCCAAGGAATTTTTACAAAATAATCCTAAAGATGGTTCTAATCTCAGGGTGGGATGTGGAGGCTTTATGCACCATAGTAGCACAAGATTGTAAGTGGAGCACCATTGCCCATCCAGAGTAAAGCCGAATTACGTCTCTTGGGATGAAGATGAGCAAATGTCCACCTTGTTCCCAACTTTAAGGTATTTTAAATTCCAGAACGGAGAATATTTGCGTGCACATCTAAAGGCACATGCCTGTTCTGGGAATTCATGATGAAAAGAAGATGGTGGTAATTTTTTTTTTTTTCCCTCCTCACCCATTCAATCATTTCTAGATTAAACACTGTCAATTAGACATGGTCTCTTTCTGCTAAAGCCTCTGCTGTGTACTGCGGCAAGTCATGCACTGAGCGAGCCACTGCCTTTTCTTTTTCAATCATCTTCTTCATTGGGCTGCAGGTTTCTCTTGGGCCTGAGATCCAAGACTCAGAATTGGTTTAACTTGTTAGGGCTCTTTCTTTGTAGGTGTTTTTACAGACTGAAAGACAACCTTGGTTATGCTTCTCGTTATTTTTAGTTTTACTTTGAGTATCAGCTAAACTGCTCCTAGTGAAGCAGAACTATAAGCTTCCTTGAGGCTTAGTAAAAGATGTATTCTTTTTATTTTTTTTTCTGCAGTGGTTTGATATTTTGTGATGGTGTATGTAGAGGCAGCTGTTCACAGAGACAACATGTATATTGAAGCAAATGGATGTTCTGCATGAGCATTTTTCGTACCGCACGACTGCTTTTCGGGCTTAACTTGTGAAATTGTTTCTCATCACATTTCTAGCTGATGGGAGGAGAGCAACGACGAGAAGTCTCACAGGAGCACGCTTCTCCTGCAAGTCACAGCTCAGCTTTTCACACTCAGGTAGGTCTAGGTATAGAGATGTGTGTGCTTGTGTGTATGTGTGTATTATTTTTTCCTGGTTGTTTCTAAGAGGTGATTATGGTCGTTTTGTAGCAAGAATGGGCAGAAGCAGTACCATTTTCTGCTGTTTTCAATGTGAATAATGGTGTTTTGCCTAAAAGAACAGTTTGTTCAGACAGGCTGTTGTGGTTTAACCCCAGCCAGAAACTAAGCATCACCCAGCCGCTCGCTCACTCCCCCCACCCCAGTGGGATGGGGGAGAGAATTGGAAGGGTGAAAGTCAGAAAACTCATGGGTTGAGATAAGAACAGTTTAATAATTGAAGTAAAATGAAGTAGAATAGGAGGAGGAGGAGCAATAATAATAATAATAATAATAATAATAATAATAATAATAATAAAATACAATAATAATATAGAAAGCAAGTGATACACGATATAATTGCTCACCAGCCACCGACCGATGCCCAGCCTGTTCCCGAGCAGCGATCGCTGCCCCCTGGCCAACTCCCCCTCCAGTTTACATACTGAGCATGACATCATACGGTATGGAATAGCCCTTTGGCCAGTCTGGGTCAGCTGTCCTGGCTGTGCCCCCTCCCAGCTTCTTGTGCACCGGGCAGAGCATGGGAAGCTAAAAAGTCCTTGACTGGTATAATCACTACTTAGCAACAACTAAAACATCAGTGTGTTATCAAGATTATTCTCATACTAAATCCAAAACACAGCACTGTACCAGCTACTGGGAAGAAAAAATCAACTCTATCCCAGCTGAAACCAGGACAGTATCCACCCCTTATTCCATACCATATACGTCATGCCCAGGTCTTATGCTTTCGAATACATTCCAATTAATCACTACCACTTTTACACACACACACACACAGAGACATAATTTCCTTAGTCTATAGGCTATCCTCTAAAATGTTTGTTGAGTTGATTTAGTCCATGACTTTGGGCTCCATCTGTCATAACAGTCTTTCAGGGCAGGAGAGACGGTGTGTGGTGTTGGATTGTTGCATGCTGAAGCCAGTTCTGGTTCCATCACCGCTGCACTTTGCTCGGTTTCCTCAAAGTTCATTCTTCATTAATCTGGGTGATTCTTACTGTATACTGTTGATATGGCACGTAGTAATCACTGAAGTGATGACATCCAGTATTATATAGAAACTACCATTATACAATTCAGTTCATTGGCTATTTTCACCCAAAATCAAATCCCCTTGAGGTATATATCAGAATTCCCCATCCTCCTGCATCACCTACCAAGTGCACCCAGGTCCTTGAGCAAAAGCAATCCCACAGATGGGTTTACCTCTGCCTGAGGCAGGAGTAACCTAGACTGTCTTCCCCGTCATATTTTTTAGGTGCGCTACAGGGACTTTATCCCCCTCTACAGTACGTAAAAGTCTTGACTGGGCAGGGCCAGCTCGATTGGCAGATCCCCTAGTGTTGACTAACCAGGTGGCCTTTGCTAAATGTGTATCCCAATGTTTGAATGTTCCACTGCCCATTGCTTTTAGTGTAGTCTTTAACAGTCCATTGTACGTTCGATTTTCCCAGAGGCTGTTGCGTGGTAGGGGATGTGATATACCCACTCAATGCCATGCTCTTTGGCCCAGGTGTCTATGAGGTTGTTTCGGAAATGAGTCCTGTTATCTGACTCAATTCTTTCTGGGGTGCCCTGTCGCCATAGGACTTGCTTTTCAAGACCCAGGAGTGCTCCAGGCGGTGGCAAGGGGCACGGGATATGTTTCCAGCCATCCGGCGGCTGCTTCCACCATTGTAAGCACATGGCGCTTGCCTTGGCGGGTTTGTGGGACTGTGATATAGTCAATCCGCCAGGCCTCCCCATATTTATATTTCAGCCATCGTCCTCCATACCAGAGAGGCTTGAACCGCTTAGCTTGCTTGATTGCAGCGCATGTTTCACATTCATGGCTAACCTATGCAATAGTGTCCATGGTCAGGTCCACCCCTTGATCACGAGCCCATCTATATGTTGCATCTCTTCCTTGATGGCCTGAGGTGTCATGGGCCCACCAAGCTAGAAATAATTCACCCTTCTGTTCCCAGTCCAGATCCACTTGAGCCACTTCAGTCTTAGCAGCCTGACCCACCTGCTGATTGTTTTGATATTCTTCAGTGGCCTGACTCTTGGGTACGTGAGCATCTACGTGATGTACCTTCACAAGCAGGCTCTCTACCCGGGCAGCAATATCTTGCCACAGTGCAGCAGCCCACACGGGTTTGCCTCTGCGCTGCCAGTTGCTCTGCTTCCACTGCCGTAACCACCCCCACAGGGCATTTGCCACCATCCATGAGTCAGTATAGAGACACAGCATTGGCCGCTTTTCTCGTTCGGCAATATCTAAAGCCAGCTGGATGGCTTTCACCTCTGCCAACTGACTCGATTCACCCTCTCCTTCAGCAGTTTCTGCAACTTGTCGTATAGGACTCCATACAGCAGCTTTCCACCTCCGATGCTTTCCCACAGGACAACAGGACCCATCAGGGAACAGGGCATATTGCTTCTAATTTTCTGGTAGTTTATTATACAGCGGGGCTTCCTCAGCACGCGTCACCTCCCCCTCTGGCGATATTCCGAAATCTTTGCCTTCTGGCCAGTCCATGATCACTTCCAAGATTCCTGGGCGACTGGGGTTTCCTATTCGAGCCCGTTGCGTGATGGGTGCAACCCACTTACTCCATGTGGCGTTAGTTGCGTAATGTGTAGAGGGAACCCTCCCTTTGAACATCCAGCCCAGCACTGGCAGTAGGGGTGCCAGGAGGAGCTGTGCTTCACTACCAGCCACTTCAGAAGTGGTTTGAACACCTTCATATGCTGCCAATATCTCTTTTTCAGTTGGAGTATAGCTAGCCTTGGATCCTCTGTATCCCGGACTTCAAAACCCTAGGGGTCGACTTCAAGTCTCCCCTGGTGCTTTCTGCCAGAGGCTCCAGGTAGGGCCGTTCTCCCCGGCTGCAGTGTAGAGCACATTTTGTTCATCTTGTCCTGCCCGGACTGGCCCAAGGGCGACTGCATGTAATGTCTCCTGTTTAATTTGTTCTAAGGCTTGTCATTGCTCAGGGCCTCATTTTAAATTGTTCTTCTTCCGAGTCACTTGATAGAGAGGGCTTATGATCAGACTGTAATTTGGAATATGCGTTCTCCAACAACCCACAACACCCAAGAAAGCCTGCGTTTCCTTTTTGCTGGTTGGTGGAGACATGGCTGTTATTTTGTTGATCACATCCAGTGGGATCTGACAATGTCTGCCTTGCCATTTTATTCCTAAAAACTGGATCTCCTGTGCAGGTCCCTTGACCTTACTTTCTTTTATGGCAAAGCTGGCCTCCAGAAGGATTTGGACTATTTTCTTCCCTTTCTCAAAACTTCTGCTGCTGTGTTGCCCCACACGATGATGTCATCAATGTATTGCAGGTGTTCTGGAGCTTCACCCTGTTCCAATGCAGTCTAGATCAGTCCATGGCAAATGGTAGGGCTGTGTTTCCACCCCTGGGGCAGTCGATTCCAGGTGTACTGGACGGCCCTCCAAGTGAAAGCAAACTGTGGCCTGCACTCTAGCACCAAAGGGATAAAGAAAAACGCATTAGTGATGTCAGTTGTGGCATACCATTTGGCT
Source organism: Nipponia nippon (assembly GCF_047370975.1). Lineage (NCBI taxonomy): Eukaryota > Metazoa > Chordata > Aves > Pelecaniformes > Threskiornithidae > Nipponia > Nipponia nippon. The sequence continues at coordinate 214,220 of NW_028262379.1, forward strand.
GCCTTTGACTCCAGTTCATATTGAAGTTCCAGCATGTCCGGCACGGCAGCGCTCAGCGGCGGCGTGACTTCGTTCAGGCCCCGGTAGTCTCCTGTTAGTCTCCACTCTCCATTAGACTTTCGCACTGGCCATATGGGACTGTTAAAAGGTGAGCGAGTCTTGCTGATCACTCCTTGGCTCTCCAGTCGATGAATCAGCTTATGGATGGGAATCAGGGAGTCTCGGTGCGACATTGCCGCCGGTGCACTGTTGTGGTAGCGATTGGCACCTCTTGTTCTTCGGCCCTCAGCAGCCCCACAATAGAAGGGTCCTTCAAGAGACCAGGCAGGGTAGACAGCTGTTCAGTTTCCTCCATCTCCAAGGCAGCTATACCAAAAGCCCACCGGTACCCTTTTGGGTCTTTGAAATACCCTCTCCTGAGTTAGTCTATGCCAAGGATGTGAATGTCCCATACTCTCCCACACACCCTGCCACTCGTAACTATCCAGCCTTGGGGCAGATCTCTGGATGATATTCTTAAAATGCTGATTAACCTTAGACAAAACAGAAACAATATGCCCAAGAACTATCAATAGATCTATCTTAACTACCGAAGGATGTTCGAGATACAAAAAAGTTGTTGTAACGAAGGATGAAGCATCATAGAAGAAGGCAGCGAAGGTGTCATTCTGTATTTCCTCCATAAAAAGCCTCTCAGAGGAGGAGGTATAATTGCTAATTGTCTCCATGAGGTGGTACCCGAAGTACAGTAATGTCTTCAGTACAAAACCCAAATACCAGGTAACACTCAAGGTCAGTGTTTTAATAAGAAGTCTCCAAAGCAAAACATCACCAATCACTGCAGAGAACAGCAAACTGCAAAAACCAACACCAATCTTTAACACGTACTGCAAAAACAAGAGCATGGTGCAGATCAAGTAGACTAATACCGAGAGCAGATGAATCAAAATTATGACGGGCAACTGTTAACAGATACAAATTCCTTAATACACTCTGGTTAATCTGTTATTATCTCAAACCCTTTGTGCCCCATGTTGGGCACCAAGAAGGACTGCCGTGGTTTAACCCCAGCCAGCAACTAAGCACCACGCAGCCGCTCGCTCACTCCCCGCACCCCAGTGGGATGGGGAAGAGAATTGGAAGGGTGAAAGTCAGAAAACTCATGGGTTGAGATAAGAACAGTTTAATAATTGAAGTAAAATGGAATAGAATAGTACTAGGAGTAGGAGTAGGAGTAGGAGTAGTAATGATGATGATGATGATGATGATGATGATGATAATAATAATAATAATAACAATATACAATAATAATATACAAAGCAAGTGATACACGATACAATTGCTCACCAGCCACCGACCGATACCCGGCCCCTTCCTGAGCAGCAATCGCTGCCCCCCATCCAACTCCCCCCAATTTATATAGTAAGAATCCCGTCATATGGTATGGAATAGCCCTTTGGCCAGTCTAGGTCAGCTGTCCTGGCTATACCCCCTCCCAGCTTCTTGTGCACCGGGCAGAGCATGGGAAGCTAAAAAGTCCTTGACTGGTGTAATCACTACTTAGCAACAACTAAAACATCAGTGTGTTATCAAGATTATTCTCATACTAAATCCAAAACACAGCACTGTACCAGCTACTGGGAAGAAAAAATCAACTCTATCCCAGCTGAAACCAGGACACAGGCAAAACCATTTCTCCGTTTCAGACAGGAACACAGCTGGGGCTGTCTCCTCTGGTCCCTTTTGGCTGGGTTACTGCCTGCTGCTCATGCACCACGAAGATGGCCTCTCGTGCCCTGCAGCTGGGGGGAGGAAGGCTTTTTTTCCCCCACGCTGGGCTAGCAAGTGTCCCCGGAGGTTTTTGCCTTCCTCTGCAGCACTGAGCACGGCCCCTTGCCAGGGCTCCTTTGGGCCATTTTGGCTAGGTGCCTGCTGCTCCTGCTCCACGAAGGTGGCCCTCGTGCCCCGCATGCGGGGGGAGGACGCTTTCTAGACTCCCAGGGCGGATGCCCAGGGTGGCCCCCGGCGGGTTGCTTCTTCTCCTCTCTAACAGCATTGAGCGCAGCCCCTTGTCAGGGCTCCTCTGGGCCCTTTGGGCTCAGTTCTTGCCTGCTGCTCTTGCACCTCCGAGGCGCCACTCGTGCCCTGGCGCTCCCTGGCTCTTTTGCCCATTGCAGGTTTGGAGCAGGAGCGAGCTCTGCTCTTCCCTTGGCTCCGTTTCCCGAGGTGTTCTTGCTTGTGCAAAACAGCCTGTGCTTGGAAGGGCTCCAGGCTTGCTGCGCCCTCCGGAGCTGCAGCTTTTCAGCTCTCCCTGCATGCGATCCAAGCGCAGGGCAGGCAGGAGAGCGCTTTTCCTGCCTCCCTGGCCAAGAAGCACAGCGGAGCAAGTTTTGGAAGGCAAAAGGTATGCTTGTCATCGACCCGTGTCCTACTTGTGAAAATACCCCAGGGCACCACACCCCTCTTCTTCTTCTACTTTCCTGGGGGTGGTCGGGACCCATCCTCCTTCTTCAAGTTCTTCTGCACTGTTGAGAAACGAGGGACTGCTTGGCCCGTATTCCTGCTGCTCCTTTCTGCGGCTTTCCTTTGCCACGCTGCAGGGCATGATTTTTCGAGCTAAACTGAAGAACACATCAGCCTGCTCCTGGCTACACATGCGCATTGTGTTAATGCTTGTGAGCATCGGCTCTGAAAGAGATTCAGCAAAATAGCCTAAAATAGCCTCAGATAAAATAAGATAAAATAAAATAATAAAATGATAAAATAATAAAATAAAATAACAAAATAAAATAAAAACGCATAAAGCAAGGTAAAGTAAAACAAGATTAACCAACATAAAATAAAATAATAAAAAATAAACCCAAAGAAAATTTAATAAAATCAAATACAATAACATAACATGAAAGAAACTAAGCTAAGATAACATAAACCAACATAAGAAGACAGAAAATAAAATAAAGTAAAATTAAGTAAACTAAAATAAAATCCTGTGTCTACTTTTATCCCTTTTGATTTGTGTCCTCGAAAGTGTTTCTGGAGCTGTAAACCCCCTGGCATTTCAGGCAAATAGTGGTCTCTTTGTGTCCCGATCCAATGTCGGGGGAGGTTTCGATACGATCCCAAGGACGAGATTAAGACGCTGGAATCGGTCAGATGTCATACAACCTTTTACTTTTATTTGAGGGGAGAAGAGAATGGAGGGAGGAGGGAGGGCAAGGGAGGAGGGGAAAAGAATAGGGGAGAGAGAAAGAAAGAGAAGGAGGTTACCACCACCACCTCGAGTCCTGATGATCTTCTGCTGGGTCTCCGGTGGCCTCAGGCGTCGTCAGGGACCAAAGGGCAGGGGAAGGCTTGAGGGTGCAGGACCAGAAAGAGTGGTCTCTTGTGCGCCGCCGCCGCCGCCGAGGGGCACGTGTGCTCCTTATATAGGGGCTCACCCATGCGCAGATCACAAATGCGTACGTGCGGTTCGCCACGGATGTGCTGTCCCCGCCTCTGCTCTTTTCGCGCCTTTTTGTCCCCACCTCGGTTCTTTTCGCGCCTTTAGTCTGTGCGCAGGCGCACGAGGTTGTTTTTCTCAAAGCTGTGGAGAAGATGGTCTTTTCGAAGCGCGACGCTGGATGGCGCTACAGCGGCAATGTCGAGACAAAAACCATGTTTTTCTATCGGTCCTTTACAGCCCCCCGTGGCTCGACATTGCAGCTTGGTGGCATAAGAGAAAGAGAAAGAGAGAGGAAAAAAGGGGGAAAGGAAGAAAATGGGAGTTGAGGGAGTTGGGGATAAGGGTGGAGGAAAATTGTGGGAAGGAAGAAGGGAGCAACATTGTTTCAGGTGAAGGAACATCTTAAAACAGATTAACTGAGGTATTGCTCAATGCAACTTCGGAGGATAAACATTAGGAATGGGGTTAACAGTAACTGGCAATATGCAATTTCTTCCTTCAGGAGGAATTGGGAATGGGTTTAAATGATTGGTACGGAGGTTGGTTGTGGCTGATGGATGGTACGGATTTTTGTTACACCATCAGGTGGAGCGCTGGGAAGAAATTGCATATTTGACACAACATGTCGAATTAATTGAATAAAACAGGGAATTATGCAGGGTAGGAACAGTAAGGTGGCAGTTGCACATAATAGATACAATATTAATTGTTTCACCCAGGGTGCCCCTGGTAACCAGGACCACAAATCGCCGTTCCAACCATTCCAGGTTTGAACAGGGACGTGGGCTATTTTTCTGATATCTTTGGTTAACTGAAGAACCACTTCCCCCACGTCGTCTATTTCGAGACAGCAGTTAGAGACATTCAGTTTTCCACACATCCCTCCCTCCTCGGCCAACAAATAATCTAAAACCACGCGGTGCTGAAGAACTGCCGTGCACATTTGTTGTGACTGTCGAGTTAACAGATCAATTGCGTCCGCGGTTTTGTTGGTGATGATCTCTAGAGCTGCTTGTAGCCTGATTATTCGATTTAGGTTATAGATTGGTTCTCTTGCCCCCGCAATGCGCTCATTAGGATTCCAAGTTGCTGGTCCGTAATGTTGAATTATTTGTTCGGGGGGCCACTCAGCATTTCCCCATTTTTGTGTCCCACCTAGATTTACCTTGCTAGACCGCGTCTTACGGGCAATGCTTCTGTCCCCGAGGTTATCATACAACTTTACACCTAGTCGGGGTCCGCCCATTTCTGGTAAAAGGAAAAATAGGGGCCTTATGATCCCTATATAGCAAACTCCCGACCACCCCGCGGGTAAGCATTTATATGCTGTGTGCCCACAAATCCAATAATGTCCCTTTTTAGCCCTATTGCCTTGAGCAAATGGCCCATCTTTCCCTGGTGGAAACTGAAAGTAAGTTGTGTCTCTGTCGCCCAGAGGGCTGAAAAAGGTGGTTGCCCCATCCCTTATTCGGCTGGTACAATACCAAGCCCCATAAGTACCCCTCCATTTACAAGTTTGTTTGTAATGCCGGAGAATCAAGGTTTCATTTTTGCTTGACCAATATCCCTTAAACCCCTGGTTACGCCCGGTTTCATTGAGCCACACCCACAGGTCCTTTTCCTTGTCGAGGGGCTTACGTGTGAGAGTCCATTGACATTTGCTTTCTCCCACTTCGACCCCTCCTTTCTGGGTGCGATTCAAACAATATTGCCCCTTAGTTGGAAACTGAATTGGCCAGGTCCCACTGTCATCCCACGGATCGTCTGTGGCTTCGCTATATTTGCTTACAATTTGGTCTGGGGTGAGAGGTGCGGATGTCCACGGCCAGCGTGACAGCCCTAGGGGTCCACCGCAAACCCAACAGTGGCTCAGATTGAAAGTTTGACTCACGGCTTTTGCTAATAACACGAACTCATTGTTCTCGAAGGGACTGTATGGAGGAGGGGAAGGTAGAGGGAGTGGTCGTTCGTCACTTTCATGGAGGTGTCCCTGAGTTAAAATGATCCAAAGTAGCAGGTGCATCGTGATCACATCGCCGCCCTTCAAAACAGAAACAGGACGAAAACTCGCTCCTTGGGTTAGAAGGAGGGAATAATCCATTTGGCGTGGATTTTGTGGGTTCTCCCACTGGTATCTTTCGCTTTCCATGTATGTTTGTTTAGGGGACTATCTAATACAAGAGGCACAGCTCCCACGGTGGGAAGCTCAACCAGGACCAGCTGGCTGGGAGAGCAAGATGATGCACCGGGGGAACTGGGGTTTCGAGAGACCGGTACCATGGTTGGGGCTTGCGGGCAAAATGCCGCAATTTTCGGGCACCCGTTTGTACCCCAGCGATTATTGACATTGGTCACCGCCTCCCCCACCCGCTCGGCCCATCCCGGTTGGTGGGGTTTTAAAAAGCGCTTAAGCAGCCCGTTGGTCCGTTCCACAGTTCCGTTTGCCTGTGGGTAATATAGAGTGTGGAACATCCACGAGATCCCTTCCCGAGCCGCCCATTCTTGGACTATTTTGGCGGTGAAGTGCGTGCCGTTGTCTGACTGGATGGTCTGTGGTTTAGGGAAGGTCCCAAACCATTCTTTGAGGGCCTTTACAGTATTTTCCCCAGTTGCTTTTGCACAAGCCCGGGCTTGTACGAGTCCGGAGGCTATCTCAACCCCCACCAATATGTATCGTTTCCCTGCGGATTTTTGGAAGGGCCCAATATAGTCGATCTGCCAGGCCTCCCACAAACCCTTCCCTTCCCTGTGGTGCAGGGGCTCGTTTTCCAGGGGGTGTCTGTCCAAACGGACACGGCATTGTTCACAGGAGGATATGCAAGTCTTGCACTCCTCCCTGGTGACTGGCCATCCCCGAGCTTGTGCTTCCCGGTACAAATCATTGATCCCTGAGTGCCTCCGCTTTACATGTAGCCACTCTAGTAGGTGTTCCCAATTTTCCTGCACTTGGGTGCTCTGTAGTGGGGCTAGTCGGGCCAACTCGTCCACCTCTGCATTCCACCGGCCCGCTGGGGTATCGGTTTGTTGGTGGGAAGCTACCCACGCCACCGCAAATGTCCCCCGTTTTGCAGTTTTGAGAATATCTTGCCACTTCTCCTTCTGCCAGATTGGTAGTCTGTTGACTTCCCAGCCATTCTGCTCCCAAAATGAGAGTCACGCTGTGCAGCCCTTTAATACTGCATAGGAGTCTGTATAAATGTGCACAGGGGAGGTGGTCTGGCTTTCGCATTGAAAAACGCTCCACACGGCGACCAGCACTACCTGTGCACTGCCTTCTCCCTCTGTAATTATTTTCTCCTTAGTTATTACTTGAAGGGCTACAGCCCGGTATCTCCAAACCTTCCCTTCCCGCTTTGAGGAAGCGTCAGTGAACCATGTGTTTAGGACCTGCTCTGAAAACGGGGGAGCTACTTTGACCACGGGGGGCAGTGGAGGGTTTTCCTTATTTAAGTCTGCCTCGTCTTGTATAGTTAGCATTTTAGCAGCCCCTTCGGTAACGGAGAAGACCTCACAATAGTGTTCTATCTGAGCATACCATTTCCTTACGGACGCTCGCTGACCCACCCTGTCGGGGGGTGGGGTTCCTGCCAAGACTGCCTTAGTCACCTTAAACGGGCCCCGAAGGACTATCGGCTGTTTCCGAATAGTTCGTTCGGCCTCCCGTAAAGCTAGGCTAACTACAAACAACCCCTTCTCCCAAGTAGTGTATCGCTTTTCGGCATCCTTGAAGCTGCGTGAGTAGAATCCGATGGGCCGGGTGGGCCCTTTTGCCACAGGTGGATGGAGAGCCCGGTACGGGCAAATCCCCATTCGATCTGAACCGGATCGGTGGGGTGAATTGGGCCTAGGGCTTGATGGGCGTTTGTCTCAAAAATTAGTAGCTGCAAGGCTTCCTCGTGGATTGGGGTCCACTCCCACTGAGCCTTTTTCCTTAGTAGGTCGTATAGTGGTCTAGCAATAATTGAAAAGTCGGGAATATGTTTTCTCCAAAATACAAGCAGCTCTAGAGCGTGTTGCAAGTCTTTTTTGGATTTGGGCATTTTGAGGGAGTCTAATGAGGATAGGGTATCCGGAGGAATACAGGCCATTCCCCCCCTCCACCAGATTCCTAAAAATTTTACCTCACTGGAAGGGGTTTGGACCTTTTCGGGTGGGATTGTCAATCCTATCCATTGCAGGTGGGTGACAATATCACGTTGTGTTTTTCCAACGTCCTCTACCTGGGTCCCTCCTATAAGCACATCATCTATATACTGATAAATTCTGACTCGTGCTTGTATAGGGATAATTTCAAGTTCTTGTGCCAGTGCATGGTGGGCCAACGTAGGGGAATGTTTGTATCCTTGGGGCAGTCGAGTGAATGTATATTGCTGTCCCTCTCATGTGAAGGCAAAGCGCTCCTGGTCCCCAGGCTGCAGCGGGACCATAAAAAAACATGTCTTTGACATCAGTGGTAGCCATCACTGGGTGGGCTTGTTCCTGAATGGTTGCAATTAATTCAGCGATATTTGGCACGGCAGCTGTTAAAGGGCCAGTATTGCTATTGAGGCGCCGGTAATCTACGGTTAATCTCCATTTACCATTGGGTTTTCTAACAGGCCACACAGGAGAGTTAAAGGGGGATTGTATGGGAATTACGACCCCTTGCTGTTTAAGGTCCTCTAGTACAGGGGTGATGCCTTCCCTTGCTCCCAAGGGTAGCGGGTAAGGTTTCACATTGGTCAACCGGGAAGGAGGAAGGGGAGGCGCTGCTTGCAACAGGCGCATTTCTGCACTAGGGCTCCTGGCTAATCTTCTGACCTGGGGAACACTGAAGGACCACGAGTTCCCTTGGGTGTCCCGCCACTGTTTCCCTTTTAAAACATCTGTTCCCAGGAGATTCATTTGAAAAGGTCCTACAGCTGCCATGGTCTTCACCGGACTCTCATCTCCTGGTAGCCATAAGGTTACCGGGGTCATGGGCACAGACTGGGTTTTCCCTAGGGCATTTAATACTATCAGGTGCTTAGAAGGGGTTGAAATGCCGCACCGTTCTGCCTCGCTCTGTTTTATTGCTGTAATTTGGGCCCCTGTATGAATTAAAAAGGTCATGGGCCTCTTCCTCGGCCCTACTGCGACGGTAATGAGGAGGTCCCCTTTATTGTTGCAGGTGAGTTGTCTAATGAACATCCACCCTCTGCCTCCCCCCTCACCCTGAGGGGGCGGAGGCTTTAGTTTCCCGCCGCCCTTTCGTCCCCTTTGAGCTCCTCCTCCCTGTCCAATGCCGGTGCGGGAGGCGGGTTCGGTTTGGGAGGGGGTCCTTGCCCAGACCACCTCCGCACCAGGAGCTCCAACTTTTTGGTGGGGAGCCCGTCCATTAGGTCTCGGGGCACACCCTTTTGCAGTCCCTTCTGCCACAATTCTTGTCGGAGCAGGGGTTTTTCCCTTTTTGTTAGGTCGGGGCTTCCCCCTGAAGGAGCCAGCGGTTTGTTTGCCGGCTCCGTTGTCCGCACGGCCCTAGTTTCCACTTTATTGTAAGTTCTGCCTACTGGCCCATATTTTCTCCCATAGTTTATTAGTTCCTGGGCTATCTCCCCCCAGGTCCACACCTTCCTCCCCCACTGCCGCTGTTCAGGGGTTACCGTTCTCTCCAGGGCAGCTGCGATTCACTCCTCGCGAGGCACATTTTGAATTCTCCCCTGTAACTGGATCCCGAGAGGTTTTAGCAAGTCGGGGAGTCCTCTTATTAGCGGCGTCAGCCGCTCGGGGTCTACCAGTAGCAACATTGGAGAGCTTAGATTTGGTTTAAGTTCCCGGTCGTACATCATTTGTAGGCAAGCCGCCTTTTGTACGTTTTCTAGTAGTTGCTCGACCGAACCAATTAGAGCTAGGGGATCCCCCCCCTCCAATGGGTTCAGCCCCCCCCGCCCAATATGCAGCCCTCTGGGTCAGAGACCATGGGGCTCGGCGATTGCCCGTTGTGAGAAAGATGCCGGGGCCCCAGTACCCCTCTGCTTCCTTTTCCGATAGCATGATCCCGTCCCCCCCCGACAGGGATACCCTCCACACGTATTCGGTTTTGGACTCCCTTGCTGTTCTAGCAAAGTCCTTTTGGAGCTTAGCCAATTCAGTGGCGGTAAAAGGGATTTCTTTGGTGACAACTTGGGGACGGTTGTCACCATCGTCCTCGTATATGTATTCTGTCTTTACCAGCGGGCACATATGGGGGCGGTTATCCACAGTCTCCCTTAATCACTTTAGATCTTTCTGGGGGTAAATTTGGCGTACCCCTTTCTCCTCCAGCATTACCTCCGCGGGGGTATCTGCCTCCCTCAGGAGCTGAACCCTAAGCTCCTCCTTCAGAATCATATTCTGGTGCTTCTCCTCCTCTAGCGCCCGTTTGGTCTCTAGTAGTTGCTCTCGCAGCGGTGTTATTGCTGCTTGCAACGAAGCAGCCAGAGCCTCCGATGGGCAGGGCGCTCGTTTCTTATCCTCCACCGCCGCTGCCAGACACGCTCCTAACACAGCACATACGATGGCTTTCCCTTTCCCTTTCTTCACTCTAGCTTCTTTATGTAAGACCGCTATTCGGTCCATAGCACTTTGCAGTTGGAACCAGTGGTCCCATGCCCAATCTTGTCCTGGGGGCGAGGGGCGAGAGCGGTACGTTTCTAAAAACTCATATAATCTCTCCGTCTCTTCACAAAAATTGCCTGCCTTTTGGGCGGCCATGTCCTACAAAGGGGAATTCATCCCAGGAGGGTCAAACCTTAAAAAAGACCAAGTTTCCCCTATACGCTCCCAGGAGGCCAATCCACACACTACTATAAGACAAAGACAAGCCTACAAAGGGGATATCGTCCTGAGGGGGTCACACCGTAAAATTCAAGCTTCCCCTATACTCCCCCAGGAGGCCAGACCATAAGCTAGTATGAGACAGAGAAGAGCCTACAAAGGGGATATCATCGTGAGGGGGTCACAGCATAAAATTCAAGTTTCCCCTATCCTCCCTCAGGAGCTCAAATCACAAACTAGTACGCACACTTCAGTGCCAAGGTCTCAACACCCACTCCTTCCTTACGCTTTGTTCGTCTCCGGCTGCTTCCCTCGCGGGAGACCAGAACCGCGGATCGGAACTCCGCACTCGCTTCGTACTTATTTGTACGTCTTGTTCACACACAATCTCTCAGCACACCATAAGATTGTATGACACTCTCATCTCAAGGGATCCTGTCCATGATGCCAATTAAATGTCCCAATCCAATGTCAGAGGAGGTTTCGATACGATCCCAAGGACGAGATTAAGATGCTGGAATCGGTCAGATGTCATACAACCTTTCACTTTTATTTGAGGGGAGAAGAGAACGGAGGGAGGAGGGAGGGCAAGGGAGGAGGGGAAAAGAATAGGGGAGAGAGAAAGAAAGAGAAGGAGTTTATCGCCACCACCTCGAGTCCTGATGATCTTCTGCTGGGTCTCTGGTGGCCTCAGGCTTCGTCAGGGACCAAAGGGTGGGGGAAGGCTTGAGGGTGCAGGACCAGAAGGAGTGGTCTCTCACACGCCGCTGCCGCCGCCGCCCCGCCGAGGGGCACGTGTGCTCCTTATATAGGGGCTCACGCATGCGCGGATCACAAATGCGTACATGCGGTTCGCCACGGATGTGCTGTCCCCACCACTGCTCTTTTCGCGCCTTTAGTCTGTTCGCAGGCACACGAGGTTGTTTTTCTCAAAGCTGTGGAGAAGATGGTCTTTTCAAAGCGCGACGCTGGATGACGCTATAGCACCAATGTCGAGACAAAAACCATGTTTTTCTATCGGTCCTTTAAACGAACCCACCCCTTTGGCCAAAGGTTTCCAGACACAGCTGTCCTAGGGACTTTGGCCCGATAGGATCCAATCCTTCCCTTAGGTACCTTTACAGGCCAACCCTGCGAGGCCTTCGCCGCGCCTGACGGGCAGGCAACCGCCCTTTCAATCCGAAAAGGAATGCCTTTACCTTGCCGGGGTCCTGCTCAGAGCTCTTCGGTCCGCGCTTCGGAGGTTCTTCCCGAGAATCCCTCGGTGCCGGCTGGGGGTGCTGCGATGCCGCGGATCCGTTGAGATTCAGAAGCAGAGTCCCATCTGGGTCGCCCAAGCTGTCACCGAAATGGGGAATCAACCTCTTCACACCAATGTAGCATCGAGAAGCAGGCATTCTCTTTATTACAGCGCTGGATGCACGGGGGATGGTCCCACCTAAGGTGCCTACCGTCATGCAAAGCTAATGGGAAAATTGCCGTTTCTGCAATCTTAGCTTTAGAAACCATTTCCAGCAGCAGGAGAACCCCAAAAGCAACCGGGGATGCCCACTCCCCAGCCCCATCTCTCAGGAACCCCTTGGGAGCCTCCAGCACCCCCCAGGGAATGCTCCTGCCACCCTGACCCCCTCCCAATACTCCCTGCTGTTAGACAGCTGCCAGGAAGACGGGCTTCTAACCCTCCCCATCCCTGGAATCCTTTGGAGGAGCTTTCCGAGTGGCTGCCCGCGATGTCCTTAGCGGAGAAGGCGTTGTAGCCCAGGACACGATGCCCATGATAGCAACAGCGGGAGGGAACAGCCAAGTGTTGCAAAATGCAGCACTGGGGGACCGAGGGGCCTCGAGTGTTAGATGGTGGAGCCCATGATGGGAACAGCCCAAGGGCTGCAGAACCGCACAGCCTTTCTGGGAAGCCCAGAGACGGTGGTCCGTCAAGAGGAAAGACGGGTCGGGGTCGTCCCAATGCCAAGGGGAGAATAACCAGGGGCCAAACGCTGGAAAATTCCCCGTCGACACTAATCAATGGGACACAAAAGGACCCCCGACAGAGAGCAGCGAGCTCTAGAGCGGGGACGTTGATGGGCCGAGGAACGGGGGGGTTTCCCACAGGCCACTCAGACAGGCTCCCCACACCCCTTTCACAGAAACCGGGGGGTAACCGACAAACCGACAGCCGGGATGCTGGGAAGGTGCTAGGCCAAACGGTTCCGTCTGCTCCTGCGGCAGTTGTAAACTGCAGCCGGGCCCCTCTGCCTGCCCTGGGCTGGTGCCACTTGCGGAGCCTCCCGGGGTGGCGGGAGAAGGAGCGGTGCCAGGCTGGGCCTCTCCTCTCTGGAGTAAACCTTAGGCGTGCTTACTGCCTTCCGCAGGTTGAAGAAAAAATTCAGGAGAAGTCCTAACGCTTCCCACGCGCTCCCGCCCTCCCCCCAAAGGGCCTTCTTGCGCACCCCACTTAGGAGACAGATCTTCTGCACCAATCTGAAGTGCCACATCTTTTTTATTTTTTTCTTCCTTCCCCTTCTGCTGCTCTTTTCTTTATGCCCTTCTCTTTTTCCTCTGGTTTCAGTCGAGGCTTTCGGGTTTTGCCATCTTCCCGTGAACCTGCACTCGATAAATGCAGGTGTACGCTGGGTTTCCCCAGTTGCTCTTCACCAGAAGTTTGACACGGGCAAAGGCTCTGGGAAGCGGCGCGTTCTGGCAAGAAAAGCGGGAAAAGGAAGCGGGGGTGTTTGTTAGGAGCGACAATGCAATGAAGGTGTCTCCCCCTGCCAGCCCTGCTCCTGCTCAGGAACGAGCTCCTGAAAGTGGGTGGGAGCGGCTGTGGAAAGCTGAGGCTCGCTGCTGGTACCGGGGCTGCTGGGGAGGCTGGGGAGACGGGAAGGGGGAAGGCAGCTGGCAGCCTCTGCATGCCGGCCCTGCTGGGGCTCAGCCTCCCTGCCCTCTGCCCCTTCCCTCTGCTGCTTGCTCTGTGCTGGCAGAGAGGCCGGGGAGGTGCTCGGGTGCGGGGGCGGGCTGCTGTGCAACCCCACCAAGCTCCCGCTGTCTGCTCTGCCTGCTTTCCTCCTGGCAGGCGTGAGAGCACGGGGAGAGAAGGGGCACGCTGTGCTGGGAGGAGAGGACACTGTCCCTCGGCCCAGGGAGAAAGCCTTCACGCTCTTCCTGCCATGGACTTGCAGGCAAACCTGGTTTGCTCCCCGGCACCTTGCCCCTGCGCGTGGACCGTACCTTCAGAGGGAAGGTCTGAATGGGCTCCTTTGCCACGTTGTACGTGAACGTCCCAAGGAGAGTTTCCTCTTCTCCGTCCGCATCCACTCCCTCAGGGGCAAAGCACAAGGAGAGCAGCTCAGACTCGTCCCCACAAAGAGGGGACGGACGTGCGGGATCAGCCCTGCTATCTCCCCACCCTCTCCTGGGGCTCTAGCAGTAGGCTAGCACTCGCTATGGTGGAGCTCAGTCTCGGCCTTGACTTCTGCTCAGGAACCCTGAGGTGCTTGTCCCGAACAAGTCCCAAGAGGGATGAAACCCCTAGAGCCCTTGAAGTGTCCCGCTAGGGCCGTGCAGTGCTCAGGGGAGAGCAGGATGCAAAGCTCAGAGGACACACAAAAGCAAGCAAGACCCTGCCATGGCTTTCCCCCAGGGCCAGATCCCCGCCAGAAGCGCCCAGCAGAGACTCACAAAGACAGCGACGTCTCTGGGGGCGCTGGTGACGGTCCCAGATGGAGAGACTTCTTTGGGGATGTGCTGCACAGTGACGGCAGTCAGATGGACGCGTGCTGGCAACCTGATGACCACCTGGCCCTGATCCCCTTGTAGAGGCCAGCAGTTTCCTGGGGAAACATCCGGCTGCAAGCAGAACGCGAGAGCAAGGAAGAGTGAGAGAGTGTTGGGGCCAACACAACGGCGCGCGTAGCTTGAAGCGTAGGCGCCGTTGTGTCCGTGGGGTCTATTTTGGCTTGCAAAGGGGGCGCGTGGGAGGAAATGGACAGAAGCAGGAGGCCTTCGTCCCTGCCTGACTGAAAGGCGGCCCTCAGGATTATGGGGCAGAGGAGAAGAGCGGTTCTGAAAGCGTCCCAGTCAGGGCCTAGCAGAAACACCTCTCTGCCCAGTGGCTCTGCAGGGCACCCCCCACCTCCCGCCTGCCAGCCCCAAAAAGGCGCTCTTAGGGATGGGCGTGGAAACGGGGTCACCAGGGAGAAAGTCTTTCACCCAGCTGGGGCAGAGCACTGTGGGCGAGATGCAGCAGTTTGGCTCCGTTCAGCTCCATTCCCCTCCTGAGGGGAAGCGCTGATTGCTAGCAAGCCCAGCCCTGTGTTCGAGCTTTGCTTTCGGGAACCTGAGCAACACTGTGGGCTTGAGCAGTGCCACTGGAGCGAGGGGAGAGCCCCTGCGGTCGGTCCTCAACTTCAGAGGGAGGCAGGAAACCTTCCCTGAGGAGTTCTGCTAGGATACCTGCAAAATAGTGTCGGGAGGGTTGGCAGCGCACAAGAGCCACAAAAGCCTGCAGCCCCAGTTCTCTTTGCAGATGTAGGTCTCGGAAGTTCTCTGCATGTCGATGGTGGCACCTGGAAGGGAGGGAGAGCAGGTGACTACTGGAAGAGGCCACATTCTAGGAGCACTCGGTGCTCAGACAGTATTTCTGATGCTGCCGGCCAGCTCCACGTCTGTCAGTCCTCTCCTCCTCCCCACGCTGCTGGGGGTGCCCAGCTGCACAGGGGAATGACGGCAGCCACGTGCCTGGTGGTGACTGCGTCTCTCACAGCGCCACGAGGAGAAGGTCTGCGGGTTCTGGGAGACGGCGGGCGCCCGCGTGAATGACAGCAGACCAAAACTGAGGGCTTGCGGCATGGGCAGCAAAGGATGGCCCAGCCATTCCCTCTTCGAATGCAGTGGAGAGGAAGAGAGCCCTTCCACGAGCACGGGAACACGTGCGGGGGCAGCGGCGGAGGCACCCGTGCGGAGGCCCCTGTGCGGAGGCCGAGGGCAGGACTGGGAGGGAGTCTGAGAGAGCCACTGTGCCACAGCCTTGCTCTTGGAGCCCAGGAAGCACTGAAGCTCCCCCACTTTGGAGAGCAGCGCCCGGAGCACAGGCTTCTTTGGGGCGTGCTACAGGCAAGCGCAGGGCAAGGAGACTGGGCTGCTTGTGTCCGTACCAGAGCTTTTCAGGGCCCAGTCAGACATCTCGACGGAGACTTCCGAAGCCATCTGGGACGCTGCCTGGTTCACTTCCTGGGAACGCCATAAACGAACACAGAAAAGGACCACATCAGCGGGCAGTTCAGCGTGGCTGCTAGCGCCGGCAGAGGCAAAGGGTCAGTGTCAGAAAGGCAAGGCAAGCCTTGTCCACAGAGCTGCAAGACTCTCTGCTGCTGACGTGAGCCACGAGGAGTGAGGAAGAGAATCTGTGTCCGCGGCCACGGCCATGGCCGCCAGGTGGGTTGACGAGGGTCCCCACGCCCTCGTCCCCACCCTCCACGCTCTGCCGGTCAGCGGGGAGATGGGCTCGGGCCCTGCAAGCGACGGCTGGCCCCGTGAGCGTGCCTGGGTCTCATCCCTGCCTCAGGAGCCCAGCCAGAGGAGCCAGAGTGCCGGCGTGCCAAGGGAAGGCTGTCGGGAGTCCTCTGCTGCCTGAAGCAGCCTGCTGAAAGTGGGCCTGGAGAAGGGCCTGTGCAGCGCAGCAGCTCACCCAGCAAGCCCCTGGGGCAAAGGCTGGGTTGCTGCAGTCAGCAGTCCGACCCCACCAACAAGCCCAAGGAGTGCTTTCTCGGGGGTTCTGCCCAGCCAAGCCTCTTTCCCCAAAACGCAGCATCACCTTTGCCCTGCTGATCTCTGCCCTCAGTTGAGCCACCTCCTCCGTCAGAAGCTGCACCTTCTGGCTATGCTCCGCCAAGGAAACGCGAAAGTTCCTGCATGACAGGAAAGCAGATCTTGTCAGAGAGCGGCCCGTCCCCTCTGGGGAGCGTCTCAGCTCGGCAAGAAGGAGAGACACGTGTGCTTTCCCTGCTTTGCGCGTGCTTCCCTTCCACACCAGTTTGAGCAGAAGGCAAAGGCAGGTAGGAGGTATGGGAGCCCTGGCTGTTAGCAAAAGGAGTGCAGGTAGCACGAGGGCGGCTGACGCTTCTGCACAGAACCAATTCCAGCTCAGGAAACGTCTCTTACCGCAGGGTCTTCAGGTCTTCTGCAGACACAAGTGCCAGCTCCTGAAAGGGAAAAACGCTCGGTTCGAGCATCCGCTACCAGAGCCGCCGGGGCTTCCCAGGAGAGGCTTCCCTAGGAAGACTCGGCACAAGCTGCTGCTTCTTTGGGTCACCCTGCGTGGCAGCAGGAGAGCCCGTGATTTCTCCAGCCGCTCTGAGCAATGCTCTGTTGCAGGAGGTGCCTGTGGCACAGGAGTCACCGACCTCTAGCAGTGCCTTTGTCCGCATTGTCCACCCTGGCAGTGAGGTCCCGCAGTAAACACCAGCTGCAATTCACATCATCAAGAGAGAGTTATTTGACTGGGGTCGCTAGCGATGCCTGCAGTGGCGTTGTCTCCTGCCTGTTGCCTTAGGGGTGGGGCAGCAGGTGAGCTGAGGAGGTGGGGAACGTGGGGTGCGGAGAGAGGACGCGCCTCTGGCCGGAAGCCATCGGCCCAGGCTTGAGGGGACTGCGCAGCCGTGAGCCTCAGGTGTGCTCAGTGCCCCAGAGCTATTCCCCGCTTCCCCTCGCTGCTTCGGGGAGCCCCGAGACCAGGCTGCATGGGCTAGGAGAGGTACCTCCCCATGGGTCCCCCTGCACGGCCCCTCCCCTCTGGGAATCCCCAGGTCAGGCTTGGAAGTAGCTACGCCCTTCTCTCGCGGACTTGCAGACTAAGCAAGCCATGTGGTCCAGTGGCCAGAGCAGCAGCATGGCTGGGAGGCTCCCAGTCTTACTGGCAGTCCAAAAGGCAGTGCCAGTGCAGGCCGTGGTCGGGAAGCGCTTGGGCCATGGGCGTTTCCGCCCAGAGCGGCCCAAAAGGAAAGCTGGCCAGCTGAAAGCTGGCATGCAGCACAGCCTGGCTGTCGCTCTCAGGTGTCTGCTCATGCAAACTCACCAAGAGCCACGGGGAGCCACAAGAAGACGACTTGGAAGATCCTCTTCTTCTGCAGGGCCATCTTTTGCCTGAAAAAGAGGAGGGAGTCCTGTGGCTGCCAATGCTCCAAGTCTTGGGCAAAGCCCTCCCCGGGTGGAGTTCCCTTTTCAGGCCGGAAAGCCAGCCTTTTGGAAGCCTCCTGCTGCCAGGGAGCTGCCAGAGCAGCGCCCAGGAGGAAGACGATTTCTGTCCACACCGTTCAACACTGCCGGCAGATCTCCCCCAGGGGAAGGGCTCCAGAAGCACTATCCCAAAGGGACTGAAAATTATGCAGGGAAGTAAAGAGGCCGAGCAAATGAAGACTGCTTTTCAGCAGTCTTTCTGGTGGGGACCTTGCTCTCTCTTGGGCTGAGAAAGCAGGCCTGTTCTCACTTGCGATCACACAGCTCTCTCTTAGGGGTGTTTTTCCGCAGAGCTGGGAAGCGCAGGAGCCTTGTCTGCCTTTCCTGCCAGAGCCCTCCCAGACCTGCGCGGTCACTTGCCAGAGCTGGGGAAAAGCCTTCCCCTGCGGAGGCTTGGCTCTGCACCCGAGCGTCTGGCTACGCGGCAGTTTGCCCTACCGCAGCCAAAGTGTGGGGCTCCGGCAAATGCGTGGGAGTGAGACTGCCGAGGGGCTTTGCTCTTGCCTCTCCCTGAGAACGGCCACAGCACGAGCAGCGCCCCAGCTTGGGCGCCCGACTGGGAGCCCTGGGCTGCTGCCTGGGGAACACCCTCTGCTCTCCCCTTGGCTTGCACCGGCCCTCAGACATCCCCTTTCTCTCCCCCGTCCACAGCAGAAACGTGATGTAATACGTACGTGGCGGAGATGCACATCCTCAGCAGACGTCTCCGCGGGGAGACAAGGGCGCCTGCCGGATGGCAAGTAAGGCTGAAGGCTGTCCCTGCGCAAGGAAAGCAGAGAAAAGTTAGGCCTGTCTCTTGAGGTCTCTTCTCTAGGATGCCCAGCCCCGCGTGTCGCAGCGGCCTGCGGGGAGGCGGGCACCGTGTCCTCCACACTCCCTCCCTGGGGCAAAGAGCAGGGCAGCCTGCACTTCTCCTGCCGCCTGTGACGTTTGGCCAGAGCTCCAGCGCAGCGCAGCCCTCCAAGTTCAGCCCCGAGGAGGTCACGGCAAGCAGCAGTGCTAAGCTTACTTGCAATTTCTGTGGCCTTGTCGCGCCACTTGGCAGGCCCTTGAGTGGCTGAGCCGGGAGCTGACGTGGAAGAGAGTATCCCCAGCTCCACCTCCGTGCGGAGGTTCCTGTCGGAGGAAAAAGACAAGTGCCCGTTGCCCACCGTCCCCACGCCGCGGGAGCCGAGGCGGGCAGGAGTAGCCTGAGCGGCGGCCCTTGCCAGAGGACGGGCCGTCCCAGCAGCAGCGAGAGAGGCCAGCACAGCTGGGCTGCTCCCAGCGGGCCCCCCCTCTCCTTTCCCCATCCTTTGCTTTACAGGCCTGCAGTGGGAGCAAGCTGGCAGCAGCAGACCCGCGCCTCGGGAAGCCCACCCGGCAGCACAGCGCGATTCTCAGCCCGTCCCTCCCTGCTCCCTGGCCCCTGGCCCCAACCTGCCCCGCGGCAGACACCTCCCAGTGGCCGTTCGCGTAGGGGGCACGGGCTGCCGTCCCCCGCCACGGCCGCCCCCACCTCTTCCCTGGGCACTCCCAGGTCTCCCGACCCCTCTCTGCCCCGCACAGCTGCTCCCATCAGCCAGGCAGGATCGCGCCTCAACGTCCCGAGGGGGCCAGTCTCAGGCCCCAGGGGCTTGGCCTCCCCGTGCACCAAAAGCGCCCCGTGCAGCAGGGCTGGGCTCCGACCCTGCAGCACGAGGCTACCGCCTCCCCAAAAGCCCCTGCTGCACACTGCCTTTTGGCTGGGAGAGTGAGCCAGGCTTTCCGCCGAGACCCGTCCCCACAGAAGGGGGGCTTCGCAAGCCACGGGGCTCTTCTTCAGAAAACTTCTGTCGGCTTCCCCAGGCTGCTCCGCACCCCGCTGACCGTGCTAGGCCACGTCCCTGCTACCAGCCCAACCTGATGCCCCGGGCAGATGCCAGGCTTCGTACCTACTCGTCTGGCAGCGGCTCAGCCCCGCTGCCTCCCCTGCCGGCTGTTGGCCAGCCTCGTTCCCCAAGGAGCCTTGGGAGGGCCCCTGGCGTCTTCTCTCGGGGGCCTTTCTCCTCGCCATCTCTGGGCAAAGGCAGGCTCCCCGCTCTGCTCTTCCGCCTCAGCCCCAGCAGTGTGGCCTGCCCAGGCAAAAACAGCTCCGGCAGCAGCCCCACGCTGCCCCACAGCAGGAGCGCGCCTGCCCAGGGCAAGAGCCACACGGCAGCTGTGGGCTCCTTGCCCGCGCGCCACAGGGCTGTGCAGGCGGCCAGCTCTGACCTCACAGTGGTGGCTCTGACGTCACACTGGGGCTCCCCAGGGCGCAGCAGGGCGGGGAGACCCGGTGGGCTCCCCTGGGGCAGCACGGCTCTCCTGGGTGGTGGGAGCCCATGCCTGTGGGCCCCCCGAACCCTGCCACGCTCCCGTGCCGGGCGGCTGTCTGGCCTGTGCTGCCGGGCAGGCTTCCAGCTCTCCTGGGCATCCCCGGGAAACCAGAAAGGCTGCTGGAACGGGGGCTTTGCTCTCAACCCACGGGGCAGCTGCTTCTGCCAGCGTTTCTCCTTTCAGAACCGTTTTGTACGCCAAGAAGAAAAACCCAGGAAGAGGCAAGACGGGCTTGTACGAAAGGAGCTGATTTTCTACAAGCAGAACACCATCGTTTTAAATTCCTACCCCTCCTCTCCTTTTCTAGAGCCAAGATCAGAGGATCCTGTGGGATTATTCCGCATTCCTTCTGCCATTCCGGGTGGTTTCTTAGTGTGAAAAATAAATGCACGTATGGTACTTCATCCCATTTACCCTCCCGCCTGCAAAGTACCATCAGTTGTACTACAGTAGTATATCTTAGAGTTCCATTCTTTGGCCATTTTTCCTGATCTTCGAGACTATTCATTGGCCACCAATTGTCACCATATTCTAGAAGCTGTTTTCGAGTGAGAGGCTCCCCTCCCAATTTCCTCCAATGTTTCAAGATACGTCCTAGGGGAGATCTTTTCCGAATGCCCCCTTCCGCAGAGGGCTTAGTACCCGCCATCAAAGATACGGCAACACCAAACAGAGAAACCATCACTTTGCACAAACTAGTCAGAGGCATTGCGCAGAAGGGGACTCGAGCCCCTAGATTACCGTCAGTGGGACTCCAACCCACCCCTTTGGCCAAAGGTTTCCAGACACAGCTGTCCTAGGGACTTTGGCCCGATAGGATCCAATCCTTCCCTTAGGTACCTTTACAGGCCAACCCTGCGAGGCCTTCGCCGCGCCTGACGGGCAGGCAACCGCCCTTTCAATCCGAAAAGGAATGCCTTTACCTTGCCGGGGTCCTGCTCAGAGCTCTTCGGTCCGCGCTTCGGAGGTTCTTCCCGAGAATCCCTCGGTGCCGGCTGGGGGTGCTGCGATGCCGCGGATCCGTTGAGATTCAGAAGCAGAGTCCCATCTGGGTCGCCCAAGCTGTCACCGAAATGGGGAATCAACCTCTTCACACCAATGTAGCATCGAGAAGCAGGCATTCTCTTTATTACAGCGCTGGATGCACGGGGGATGGTCCCACCTAAGGTGCCTACCGTCATGCAAAGCTAATGGGAAAATTGCCGTTTCTGCAATCTTAGCTTTAGAAACCATTTCCAGCAGCAGGAGAACCCCAAAAGCAACCGGGGATGCCCACTCCCCAGCCCCATCTCTCAGGAACCCCTTGGGAGCCTCCAGCACCCCCCAGGGAATGCTCCTGCCACCCTGACCCCCTCCCAATACTCCCTGCTGTTAGACAGCTGCCAGGAAGACGGGCTTCTAACCCTCCCCATCCCTGGAATCCTTTGGAGGAGCTTTCCGAGTGGCTGCCCGCGATGTCCTTAGCGGAGAAGGCGTTGTAGCCCAGGACACGATGCCCATGATAGCAACAGCGGGAGGGAACAGCCAAGTGTTGCAAAATGCAGCACTGGGGGACCGAGGGGCCTCGAGTGTTAGATGGTGGAGCCCATGATGGGAACAGCCCAAGGGCTGCAGAACCGCACAGCCTTTCTGGGAAGCCCAGAGACGGTGGTCCGTCAAGAGGAAAGACGGGTCGGGGTCGTCCCAATGCCAAGGGGAGAATAACCAGGGGCCAAACGCTGGAAAATTCCCCGTCGACACTAATCAATGGGACACAAAAGGACCCCCGACAGAGAGCAGCGAGCTCTAGAGCGGGGACGTTGATGGGCCGAGGAACGGGGGGGTTTCCCACAGGCCACTCAGACAGGCTCCCCACACCCCTTTCACAGAAACCGGGGGGTAACCGACAAACCGACAGCCGGGATGCTGGGAAGGTGCTAGGCCAAACGGTTCCGTCTGCTCCTGCGGCAGTTGTAAACTGCAGCCGGGCCCCTCTGCCTGCCCTGGGCTGGTGCCACTTGCGGAGCCTCCCGGGGTGGCGGGAGAAGGAGCGGTGCCAGGCTGGGCCTCTCCTCTCTGGAGTAAACCTTAGGCGTGCTTACTGCCTTCCGCAGGTTGAAGAAAAAATTCAGGAGAAGTCCTAACGCTTCCCACGCGCTCCCGCCCTCCCCCCAAAGGGCCTTCTTGCGCACCCCACTTAGGAGACAGATCTTCTGCACCAATCTGAAGTGCCACATCTTTTTTATTTTTTTCTTCCTTCCCCTTCTGCTGCTCTTTTCTTTATGCCCTTCTCTTTTTCCTCTGGTTTCAGTCGAGGCTTTCGGGTTTTGCCATCTTCCCGTGAACCTGCACTCGATAAATGCAGGTGTACGCTGGGTTTCCCCAGTTGCTCTTCACCAGAAGTTTGACACGGGCAAAGGCTCTGGGAAGCGGCGCGTTCTGGCAAGAAAAGCGGGAAAAGGAAGCGGGGGTGTTTGTTAGGAGCGACAATGCAATGAAGGTGTCTCCCCCTGCCAGCCCTGCTCCTGCTCAGGAACGAGCTCCTGAAAGTGGGTGGGAGCGGCTGTGGAAAGCTGAGGCTCGCTGCTGGTACCGGGGCTGCTGGGGAGGCTGGGGAGACGGGAAGGGGGAAGGCAGCTGGCAGCCTCTGCATGCCGGCCCTGCTGGGGCTCAGCCTCCCTGCCCTCTGCCCCTTCCCTCTGCTGCTTGCTCTGTGCTGGCAGAGAGGCCGGGGAGGTGCTCGGGTGCGGGGGGCGGCTGCTGTGCAACCCCACCAAGCTCCCGCTGTCTGCTCTGCCTGCTTTCCTCCTGGCAGGCGTGAGAGCACGGGGAGAGAAGGGGCACGCTGTGCTGGGAGGAGAGGACACTGTCCCTCGGCCCAGGGAGAAAGCCTTCACGCTCTTCCTGCCATGGACTTGCAGGCAAACCTGGTTTGCTCCCCGGCACCTTGCCCCTGCGCGTGGACCGTACCTTCAGAGGGAAGGTCTGAATGGGCTCCTTTGCCACGTTGTACGTGAACGTCCCAAGGAGAGTTTCCTCTTCTCCGTCCGCATCCACTCCCTCAGGGGCAAAGCACAAGGAGAGCAGCTCAGACTCGTCCCCACAAAGAGGGGACGGACGTGCGGGATCAGCCCTGCTATCTCCCCACCCTCTCCTGGGGCTCTAGCAGTAGGCTAGCACTCGCTATGGTGGAGCTCAGTCTCGGCCTTGACTTCTGCTCAGGAACCCTGAGGTGCTTGTCCCGAACAAGTCCCAAGAGGGATGAAACCCCTAGAGCCCTTGAAGTGTCCCGCTAGGGCCGTGCAGTGCTCAGGGGAGAGCAGGATGCAAAGCTCAGAGGACACACAAAAGCAAGCAAGACCCTGCCATGGCTTTCCCCCAGGGCCAGATCCCCGCCAGAAGCGCCCAGCAGAGACTCACAAAGACAGCGACGTCTCTGGGGGCGCTGGTGACGGTCCCAGATGGAGAGACTTCTTTGGGGATGTGCTGCACAGTGACGGCAGTCAGATGGACGCGTGCTGGCAACCTGATGACCACCTGGCCCTGATCCCCTTGTAGAGGCCAGCAGTTTCCTGGGGAAACATCCGGCTGCAAGCAGAACGCGAGAGCAAGGAAGAGTGAGAGAGTGTTGGGGCCAACACAACGGCGCGCGTAGCTTGAAGCGTAGGCGCCGTTGTGTCCGTGGGGTCTATTTTGGCTTGCAAAGGGGGCGCGTGGGAGGAAATGGACAGAAGCAGGAGGCCTTCGTCCCTGCCTGACTGAAAGGCGGCCCTCAGGATTATGGGGCAGAGGAGAAGAGCGGTTCTGAAAGCGTCCCAGTCAGGGCCTAGCAGAAACACCTCTCTGCCCAGTGGCTCTGCAGGGCACCCCCCACCTCCCGCCTGCCAGCCCCAAAAAGGCGCTCTTAGGGATGGGCGTGGAAACGGGGTCACCAGGGAGAAAGTCTTTCACCCAGCTGGGGCAGAGCACTGTGGGCGAGATGCAGCAGTTTGGCTCCGTTCAGCTCCATTCCCCTCCTGAGGGGAAGCGCTGATTGCTAGCAAGCCCAGCCCTGTGTTCGAGCTTTGCTTTCGGGAACCTGAGCAACACTGTGGGCTTGAGCAGTGCCACTGGAGCGAGGGGAGAGCCCCTGCGGTCGGTCCTCAACTTCAGAGGGAGGCAGGAAACCTTCCCTGAGGAGTTCTGCTAGGATACCTGCAAAATAGTGTCGGGAGGGTTGGCAGCGCACAAGAGCCACAAAAGCCTGCAGCCCCAGTTCTCTTTGCAGATGTAGGTCTCGGAAGTTCTCTGCATGTCGATGGTGGCACCTGGAAGGGAGGGAGAGCAGGTGACTACTGGAAGAGGCCACATTCTAGGAGCACTCGGTGCTCAGACAGTATTTCTGATGCTGCCGGCCAGCTCCACGTCTGTCAGTCCTCTCCTCCTCCCCACGCTGCTGGGGGTGCCCAGCTGCACAGGGGAATGACGGCAGCCACGTGCCTGGTGGTGACTGCGTCTCTCACAGCGCCACGAGGAGAAGGTCTGCGGGTTCTGGGAGACGGCGGGCGCCCGCGTGAATGACAGCAGACCAAAACTGAGGGCTTGCGGCATGGGCAGCAAAGGATGGCCCAGCCATTCCCTCTTCGAATGCAGTGGAGAGGAAGAGAGCCCTTCCACGAGCACGGGAACACGTGCGGGGGCAGCGGCGGAGGCACCCGTGCGGAGGCCCCTGTGCGGAGGCCGAGGGCAGGACTGGGAGGGAGTCTGAGAGAGCCACTGTGCCACAGCCTTGCTCTTGGAGCCCAGGAAGCACTGAAGCTCCCCCACTTTGGAGAGCAGCGCCCGGAGCACAGGCTTCTTTGGGGCGTGCTACAGGCAAGCGCAGGGCAAGGAGACTGGGCTGCTTGTGTCCGTACCAGAGCTTTTCAGGGCCCAGTCAGACATCTCGACGGAGACTTCCGAAGCCATCTGGGACGCTGCCTGGTTCACTTCCTGGGAACGCCATAAACGAACACAGAAAAGGACCACATCAGCGGGCAGTTCAGCGTGGCTGCTAGCGCCGGCAGAGGCAAAGGGTCAGTGTCAGAAAGGCAAGGCAAGCCTTGTCCACAGAGCTGCAAGACTCTCTGCTGCTGACGTGAGCCACGAGGAGTGAGGAAGAGAATCTGTGTCCGCGGCCACGGCCATGGCCGCCAGGTGGGTTGACGAGGGTCCCCACGCCCTCGTCCCCACCCTCCACGCTCTGCCGGTCAGCGGGGAGATGGGCTCGGGCCCTGCAAGCGACGGCTGGCCCCGTGAGCGTGCCTGGGTCTCATCCCTGCCTCAGGAGCCCAGCCAGAGGAGCCAGAGTGCCGGCGTGCCAAGGGAAGGCTGTCGGGAGTCCTCTGCTGCCTGAAGCAGCCTGCTGAAAGTGGGCCTGGAGAAGGGCCTGTGCAGCGCAGCAGCTCACCCAGCAAGCCCCTGGGGCAAAGGCTGGGTTGCTGCAGTCAGCAGTCCGACCCCACCAACAAGCCCAAGGAGTGCTTTCTCGGGGGTTCTGCCCAGCCAAGCCTCTTTCCCCAAAACGCAGCATCACCTTTGCCCTGCTGATCTCTGCCCTCAGTTGAGCCACCTCCTCCGTCAGAAGCTGCACCTTCTGGCTATGCTCCGCCAAGGAAACGCGAAAGTTCCTGCATGACAGGAAAGCAGATCTTGTCAGAGAGCGGCCCGTCCCCTCTGGGGAGCGTCTCAGCTCGGCAAGAAGGAGAGACACGTGTGCTTTCCCTGCTTTGCGCGTGCTTCCCTTCCACACCAGTTTGAGCAGAAGGCAAAGGCAGGTAGGAGGTATGGGAGCCCTGGCTGTTAGCAAAAGGAGTGCAGGTAGCACGAGGGCGGCTGACGCTTCTGCACAGAACCAATTCCAGCTCAGGAAACGTCTCTTACCGCAGGGTCTTCAGGTCTTCTGCAGACACAAGTGCCAGCTCCTGAAAGGGAAAAACGCTCGGTTCGAGCATCCGCTACCAGAGCCGCCGGGGCTTCCCAGGAGAGGCTTCCCTAGGAAGACTCGGCACAAGCTGCTGCTTCTTTGGGTCACCCTGCGTGGCAGCAGGAGAGCCCGTGATTTCTCCAGCCGCTCTGAGCAATGCTCTGTTGCAGGAGGTGCCTGTGGCACAGGAGTCACCGACCTCTAGCAGTGCCTTTGTCCGCATTGTCCACCCTGGCAGTGAGGTCCCGCAGTAAACACCAGCTGCAATTCACATCATCAAGAGAGAGTTATTTGACTGGGGTCGCTAGCGATGCCTGCAGTGGCGTTGTCTCCTGCCTGTTGCCTTAGGGGTGGGGCAGCAGGTGAGCTGAGGAGGTGGGGAACGTGGGGTGCGGAGAGAGGACGCGCCTCTGGCCGGAAGCCATCGGCCCAGGCTTGAGGGGACTGCGCAGCCGTGAGCCTCAGGTGTGCTCAGTGCCCCAGAGCTATTCCCCGCTTCCCCTCGCTGCTTCGGGGAGCCCCGAGACCAGGCTGCATGGGCTAGGAGAGGTACCTCCCCATGGGTCCCCCTGCACGGCCCCTCCCCTCTGGGAATCCCCAGGTCAGGCTTGGAAGTAGCTACGCCCTTCTCTCGCGGACTTGCAGACTAAGCAAGCCATGTGGTCCAGTGGCCAGAGCAGCAGCATGGCTGGGAGGCTCCCAGTCTTACTGGCAGTCCAAAAGGCAGTGCCAGTGCAGGCCGTGGTCGGGAAGCGCTTGGGCCATGGGCGTTTCCGCCCAGAGCGGCCCAAAAGGAAAGCTGGCCAGCTGAAAGCTGGCATGCAGCACAGCCTGGCTGTCGCTCTCAGGTGTCTGCTCATGCAAACTCACCAAGAGCCACGGGGAGCCACAAGAAGACGACTTGGAAGATCCTCTTCTTCTGCAGGGCCATCTTTTGCCTGAAAAAGAGGAGGGAGTCCTGTGGCTGCCAATGCTCCAAGTCTTGGGCAAAGCCCTCCCCGGGTGGAGTTCCCTTTTCAGGCCGGAAAGCCAGCCTTTTGGAAGCCTCCTGCTGCCAGGGAGCTGCCAGAGCAGCGCCCAGGAGGAAGACGATTTCTGTCCACACCGTTCAACACTGCCGGCAGATCTCCCCCAGGGGAAGGGCTCCAGAAGCACTATCCCAAAGGGACTGAAAATTATGCAGGGAAGTAAAGAGGCCGAGCAAATGAAGACTGCTTTTCAGCAGTCTTTCTGGTGGGGACCTTGCTCTCTCTTGGGCTGAGAAAGCAGGCCTGTTCTCACTTGCGATCACACAGCTCTCTCTTAGGGGTGTTTTTCCGCAGAGCTGGGAAGCGCAGGAGCCTTGTCTGCCTTTCCTGCCAGAGCCCTCCCAGACCTGCGCGGTCACTTGCCAGAGCTGGGGAAAAGCCTTCCCCTGCGGAGGCTTGGCTCTGCACCCGAGCGTCTGGCTACGCGGCAGTTTGCCCTACCGCAGCCAAAGTGTGGGGCTCTGGCAAATGCGTGGGAGTGAGACTGCCGAGGGGCTTTGCTCTTGCCTCTCCCTGAGAACGGCCACAGCACGAGCAGCGCCCCAGCTTGGGCGCCCGACTGGGAGCCCTGGGCTGCTGCCTGGGGAACACCCTCTGCTCTCCCCTTGGCTTGCACCGGCCCTCAGACATCCCCTTTCTCTCCCCCGTCCACAGCAGAAACGTGATGTAATACGTACGTGGCGGAGATGCACATCCTCAGCAGACGTCTCCGCGGGGAGACAAGGGCGCCTGCCGGATGGCAAGTAAGGCTGAAGGCTGTCCCTGCGCAAGGAAAGCAGAGAAAAGTTAGGCCTGTCTCTTGAGGTCTCTTCTCTAGGATGCCCAGCCCCGCGTGTCGCAGCGGCCTGCGGGGAGGCGGGCACCGTGTCCTCCACACTCCCTCCCTGGGGCAAAGAGCAGGGCAGCCTGCACTTCTCCTGCCGCCTGTGACGTTTGGCCAGAGCTCCAGCGCAGCGCAGCCCTCCAAGTTCAGCCCCGAGGAGGTCACGGCAAGCAGCAGTGCTAAGCTTACTTGCAATTTCTGTGGCCTTGTCGCGCCACTTGGCAGGCCCTTGAGTGGCTGAGCCGGGAGCTGACGTGGAAGAGAGTATCCCCAGCTCCACCTCCGTGCGGAGGTTCCTGTCGGAGGAAAAAGACAAGTGCCCGTTGCCCACCGTCCCCACGCCGCGGGAGCCGAGGCGGGCAGGAGTAGCCTGAGCGGCGGCCCTTGCCAGAGGACGGGCCGTCCCAGCAGCAGCGAGAGAGGCCAGCACAGCTGGGCTGCTCCCAGCGGGCCCCCCCTCTCCTTTCCCCATCCTTTGCTTTACAGGCCTGCAGTGGGAGCAAGCTGGCAGCAGCAGACCCGCGCCTCGGGAAGCCCACCCGGCAGCACAGCGCGATTCTCAGCCCGTCCCTCCCTGCTCCCTGGCCCCTGGCCCCAACCTGCCCCGCGGCAGACACCTCCCAGTGGCCGTTCGCGTAGGGGGCACGGGCTGCTGTCCCCCGCCACGGCCCCCCCCACCTCTTCCCTGGGCACTCCCAGGTCTCCCGACCCCTCTCTGCCCCGCACAGCTGCTCCCATCAGCCAGGCAGGATCGCGCCTCAACGTCCCGAGGGGGCCAGTCTCAGGCCCCAGGGGCTTGGCCTCCCCGTGCACCAAAAGCGCCCCGTGCAGCAGGGCTGGGCTCCGACCCTGCAGCACGAGGCTACCGCCTCCCCAAAAGCCCCTGCTGCACACTGCCTTTTGGCTGGGAGAGTGAGCCAGGCTTTCCGCCGAGACCCGTCCCCACAGAAGGGGGGCTTCGCAAGCCACGGGGCTCTTCTTCAGAAAACTTCTGTCGGCTTCCCCAGGCTGCTCCGCACCCCGCTGACCGTGCTAGGCCACGTCCCTGCTACCAGCCCAACCTGATGCCCCGGGCAGATGCCAGGCTTCGTACCTACTCGTCTGGCAGCGGCTCAGCCCCGCTGCCTCCCCTGCCGGCTGTTGGCCAGCCTCGTTCCCCAAGGAGCCTTGGGAGGGCCCCTGGCGTCTTCTCTCGGGGGCCTTTCTCCTCGCCATCTCTGGGCAAAGGCAGGCTCCCCGCTCTGCTCTTCCGCCTCAGCCCCAGCAGTGTGGCCTGCCCAGGCAAAAACAGCTCCGGCAGCAGCCCCACGCTGCCCCACAGCAGGAGCGCGCCTGCCCAGGGCAAGAGCCACACGGCAGCTGTGGGCTCCTTGCCCGCGCGCCACAGGGCTGTGCAGGCGGCCAGCTCTGACCTCACAGTGGTGGCTCTGACGTCACACTGGGGCTCCCCAGGGCGCAGCAGGGCGGGGAGACCCGGTGGGCTCCCCTGGGGCAGCACGGCTCTCCTGGGTGGTGGGAGCCCATGCCTGTGGGCCCCCCGAACCCTGCCACGCTCCCGTGCCGGGCGGCTGTCTGGCCTGTGCTGCCGGGCAGGCTTCCAGCTCTCCTGGGCATCCCCGGGAAACCAGAAAGGCTGCTGGAACGGGGGCTTTGCTCTCAACCCACGGGGCAGCTGCTTCTGCCAGCGTTTCTCCTTTCAGAACCGTTTTGTACGCCAAGAAGAAAAACCCAGGAAGAGGCAAGACGGGCTTGTACGAAAGGAGCTGATTTTCTACAAGCAGAACACCATCGTTTTAAATTCCTACCCCTCCTCTCCTTTTCTAGAGCCAAGATCAGAGGATCCTGTGGGATTATTCCGCATTCCTTCTGCCATTCCGGGTGGTTTCTTAGTGTGAAAAATAAATGCACGTATGGTACTTCATCCCATTTACCCTCCCGCCTGCAAAGTACCATCAGTTGTACTACAGTAGTATATCTTAGAGTTCCATTCTTTGGCCATTTTTCCTGATCTTCGAGACTATTCATTGGCCACCAATTGTCACCATATTCTAGAAGCTGTTTTCGAGTGAGAGGCTCCCCTCCCAATTTCCTCCAATGTTTCAAGATACGTCCTAGGGGAGATCTTTTCCGAATGCCCCCTTCCGCAGAGGGCTTAGTACCCGCCATCAAAGATACGGCAACACCAAACAGAGAAACCATCACTTTGCACAAACTAGTCAGAGGCATTGCGCAGAAGGGGACTCGAACCCCTAGATTACCGTCAGTGGGACTCCAACCCACCCCTTTGGCCAAAGGTTTCCAGACACAGCTGTCCTAGGGACTTTGGCCCGATAGGATCCAATCCTTCCCTTAGGTACCTTTACAGGCCAACCCTGCGAGGCCTTCGCCGCGCCTGACGGGCAGGCAACCGCCCTTTCAATCCGAAAAGGAATGCCTTTACCTTGCCGGGGTCCTGCTCAGAGCTCTTCGGTCCGCGCTTCGGAGGTTCTTCCCGAGAATCCCTCGGTGCCGGCTGGGGGTGCTGCGATGCCGCGGATCCGTTGAGATTCAGAAGCAGAGTCCCATCTGGGTCGCCCAAGCTGTCACCGAAATGGGGAATCAACCTCTTCACACCAATGTAGCATCGAGAAGCAGGCATTCTCTTTATTACAGCGCTGGATGCACGGGGGATGGTCCCACCTAAGGTGCCTACCGTCATGCAAAGCTAATGGGAAAATTGCCGTTTCTGCAATCTTAGCTTTAGAAACCATTTCCAGCAGCAGGAGAACCCCAAAAGCAACCGGGGATGCCCACTCCCCAGCCCCATCTCTCAGGAACCCCTTGGGAGCCTCCAGCACCCCCCAGGGAATGCTCCTGCCACCCTGACCCCCTCCCAATACTCCCTGCTGTTAGACAGCTGCCAGGAAGACGGGCTTCTAACCCTCCCCATCCCTGGAATCCTTTGGAGGAGCTTTCCGAGTGGCTGCCCGCGATGTCCTTAGCGGAGAAGGCGTTGTAGCCCAGGACACGATGCCCATGATAGCAACAGCGGGAGGGAACAGCCAAGTGTTGCAAAATGCAGCACTGGGGGACCGAGGGGCCTCGAGTGTTAGATGGTGGAGCCCATGATGGGAACAGCCCAAGGGCTGCAGAACCGCACAGCCTTTCTGGGAAGCCCAGAGACGGTGGTCCGTCAAGAGGAAAGACGGGTCGGGGTCGTCCCAATGCCAAGGGGAGAATAACCAGGGGCCAAACGCTGGAAAATTCCCCGTCGACACTAATCAATGGGACACAAAAGGACCCCCGACAGAGAGCAGCGAGCTCTAGAGCGGGGACGTTGATGGGCCGAGGAACGGGGGGGTTTCCCACAGGCCACTCAGACAGGCTCCCCACACCCCTTTCACAGAAACCGGGGGGTAACCGACAAACCGACAGCCGGGATGCTGGGAAGGTGCTAGGCCAAACGGTTCCGTCTGCTCCTGCGGCAGTTGTAAACTGCAGCCGGGCCCCTCTGCCTGCCCTGGGCTGGTGCCACTTGCGGAGCCTCCCGGGGTGGCGGGAGAAGGAGCGGTGCCAGGCTGGGCCTCTCCTCTCTGGAGTAAACCTTAGGCGTGCTTACTGCCTTCCGCAGGTTGAAGAAAAAATTCAGGAGAAGTCCTAACGCTTCCCACGCGCTCCCGCCCTCCCCCCAAAGGGCCTTCTTGCGCACCCCACTTAGGAGACAGATCTTCTGCACCAATCTGAAGTGCCACATCTTTTTTATTTTTTTCTTCCTTCCCCTTCTGCTGCTCTTTTCTTTATGCCCTTCTCTTTTTCCTCTGGTTTCAGTCGAGGCTTTCGGGTTTTGCCATCTTCCCGTGAACCTGCACTCGATAAATGCAGGTGTACGCTGGGTTTCCCCAGTTGCTCTTCACCAGAAGTTTGACACGGGCAAAGGCTCTGGGAAGCGGCGCGTTCTGGCAAGAAAAGCGGGAAAAGGAAGCGGGGGTGTTTGTTAGGAGCGACAATGCAATGAAGGTGTCTCCCCCTGCCAGCCCTGCTCCTGCTCAGGAACGAGCTCCTGAAAGTGGGTGGGAGCGGCTGTGGAAAGCTGAGGCTCGCTGCTGGTACCGGGGCTGCTGGGGAGGCTGGGGAGACGGGAAGGGGGAAGGCAGCTGGCAGCCTCTGCATGCCGGCCCTGCTGGGGCTCAGCCTCCCTGCCCTCTGCCCCTTCCCTCTGCTGCTTGCTCTGTGCTGGCAGAGAGGCCGGGGAGGTGCTCGGGTGCGGGGGGCGGCTGCTGTGCAACCCCACCAAGCTCCCGCTGTCTGCTCTGCCTGCTTTCCTCCTGGCAGGCGTGAGAGCACGGGGAGAGAAGGGGCACGCTGTGCTGGGAGGAGAGGACACTGTCCCTCGGCCCAGGGAGAAAGCCTTCACGCTCTTCCTGCCATGGACTTGCAGGCAAACCTGGTTTGCTCCCCGGCACCTTGCCCCTGCGCGTGGACCGTACCTTCAGAGGGAAGGTCTGAATGGGCTCCTTTGCCACGTTGTACGTGAACGTCCCAAGGAGAGTTTCCTCTTCTCCGTCCGCATCCACTCCCTCAGGGGCAAAGCACAAGGAGAGCAGCTCAGACTCGTCCCCACAAAGAGGGGACGGACGTGCGGGATCAGCCCTGCTATCTCCCCACCCTCTCCTGGGGCTCTAGCAGTAGGCTAGCACTCGCTATGGTGGAGCTCAGTCTCGGCCTTGACTTCTGCTCAGGAACCCTGAGGTGCTTGTCCCGAACAAGTCCCAAGAGGGATGAAACCCCTAGAGCCCTTGAAGTGTCCCGCTAGGGCCGTGCAGTGCTCAGGGGAGAGCAGGATGCAAAGCTCAGAGGACACACAAAAGCAAGCAAGACCCTGCCATGGCTTTCCCCCAGGGCCAGATCCCCGCCAGAAGCGCCCAGCAGAGACTCACAAAGACAGCGACGTCTCTGGGGGCGCTGGTGACGGTCCCAGATGGAGAGACTTCTTTGGGGATGTGCTGCACAGTGACGGCAGTCAGATGGACGCGTGCTGGCAACCTGATGACCACCTGGCCCTGATCCCCTTGTAGAGGCCAGCAGTTTCCTGGGGAAACATCCGGCTGCAAGCAGAACGCGAGAGCAAGGAAGAGTGAGAGAGTGTTGGGGCCAACACAACGGCGCGCGTAGCTTGAAGCGTAGGCGCCGTTGTGTCCGTGGGGTCTATTTTGGCTTGCAAAGGGGGCGCGTGGGAGGAAATGGACAGAAGCAGGAGGCCTTCGTCCCTGCCTGACTGAAAGGCGGCCCTCAGGATTATGGGGCAGAGGAGAAGAGCGGTTCTGAAAGCGTCCCAGTCAGGGCCTAGCAGAAACACCTCTCTGCCCAGTGGCTCTGCAGGGCACCCCCCACCTCCCGCCTGCCAGCCCCAAAAAGGCGCTCTTAGGGATGGGCGTGGAAACGGGGTCACCAGGGAGAAAGTCTTTCACCCAGCTGGGGCAGAGCACTGTGGGCGAGATGCAGCAGTTTGGCTCCGTTCAGCTCCATTCCCCTCCTGAGGGGAAGCGCTGATTGCTAGCAAGCCCAGCCCTGTGTTCGAGCTTTGCTTTCGGGAACCTGAGCAACACTGTGGGCTTGAGCAGTGCCACTGGAGCGAGGGGAGAGCCCCTGCGGTCGGTCCTCAACTTCAGAGGGAGGCAGGAAACCTTCCCTGAGGAGTTCTGCTAGGATACCTGCAAAATAGTGTCGGGAGGGTTGGCAGCGCACAAGAGCCACAAAAGCCTGCAGCCCCAGTTCTCTTTGCAGATGTAGGTCTCGGAAGTTCTCTGCATGTCGATGGTGGCACCTGGAAGGGAGGGAGAGCAGGTGACTACTGGAAGAGGCCACATTCTAGGAGCACTCGGTGCTCAGACAGTATTTCTGATGCTGCCGGCCAGCTCCACGTCTGTCAGTCCTCTCCTCCTCCCCACGCTGCTGGGGGTGCCCAGCTGCACAGGGGAATGACGGCAGCCACGTGCCTGGTGGTGACTGCGTCTCTCACAGCGCCACGAGGAGAAGGTCTGCGGGTTCTGGGAGACGGCGGGCGCCCGCGTGAATGACAGCAGACCAAAACTGAGGGCTTGCGGCATGGGCAGCAAAGGATGGCCCAGCCATTCCCTCTTCGAATGCAGTGGAGAGGAAGAGAGCCCTTCCACGAGCACGGGAACACGTGCGGGGGCAGCGGCGGAGGCACCCGTGCGGAGGCCCCTGTGCGGAGGCCGAGGGCAGGACTGGGAGGGAGTCTGAGAGAGCCACTGTGCCACAGCCTTGCTCTTGGAGCCCAGGAAGCACTGAAGCTCCCCCACTTTGGAGAGCAGCGCCCGGAGCACAGGCTTCTTTGGGGCGTGCTACAGGCAAGCGCAGGGCAAGGAGACTGGGCTGCTTGTGTCCGTACCAGAGCTTTTCAGGGCCCAGTCAGACATCTCGACGGAGACTTCCGAAGCCATCTGGGACGCTGCCTGGTTCACTTCCTGGGAACGCCATAAACGAACACAGAAAAGGACCACATCAGCGGGCAGTTCAGCGTGGCTGCTAGCGCCGGCAGAGGCAAAGGGTCAGTGTCAGAAAGGCAAGGCAAGCCTTGTCCACAGAGCTGCAAGACTCTCTGCTGCTGACGTGAGCCACGAGGAGTGAGGAAGAGAATCTGTGTCCGCGGCCACGGCCATGGCCGCCAGGTGGGTTGACGAGGGTCCCCACGCCCTCGTCCCCACCCTCCACGCTCTGCCGGTCAGCGGGGAGATGGGCTCGGGCCCTGCAAGCGACGGCTGGCCCCGTGAGCGTGCCTGGGTCTCATCCCTGCCTCAGGAGCCCAGCCAGAGGAGCCAGAGTGCCGGCGTGCCAAGGGAAGGCTGTCGGGAGTCCTCTGCTGCCTGAAGCAGCCTGCTGAAAGTGGGCCTGGAGAAGGGCCTGTGCAGCGCAGCAGCTCACCCAGCAAGCCCCTGGGGCAAAGGCTGGGTTGCTGCAGTCAGCAGTCCGACCCCACCAACAAGCCCAAGGAGTGCTTTCTCGGGGGTTCTGCCCAGCCAAGCCTCTTTCCCCAAAACGCAGCATCACCTTTGCCCTGCTGATCTCTGCCCTCAGTTGAGCCACCTCCTCCGTCAGAAGCTGCATCTTCTGGCTATGCTCCGCCAAGGAAACGCGAAAGTTCCTGCATGACAGGAAAGCAGATCTTGTCAGAGAGCGGCCCGTCCCCTCTGGGGAGCGTCTCAGCTCGGCAAGAAGGAGAGACACGTGTGCTTTCCCTGCTTTGCGCGTGCTTCCCTTCCACACCAGTTTGAGCAGAAGGCAAAGGCAGGTAGGAGGTATGGGAGCCCTGGCTGTTAGCAAAAGGAGTGCAGGTAGCACGAGGGCGGCTGACGCTTCTGCACAGAACCAATTCCAGCTCAGGAAACGTCTCTTACCGCAGGGTCTTCAGGTCTTCTGCAGACACAAGTGCCAGCTCCTGAAAGGGAAAAACGCTCGGTTCGAGCATCCGCTACCAGAGCCGCCGGGGCTTCCCAGGAGAGGCTTCCCTAGGAAGACTCGGCACAAGCTGCTGCTTCTTTGGGTCACCCTGCGTGGCAGCAGGAGAGCCCGTGATTTCTCCAGCCGCTCTGAGCAATGCTCTGTTGCAGGAGGTGCCTGTGGCACAGGAGTCACCGACCTCTAGCAGTGCCTTTGTCCGCATTGTCCACCCTGGCAGTGAGGTCCCGCAGTAAACACCAGCTGCAATTCACATCATCAAGAGAGAGTTATTTGACTGGGGTCGCTAGCGATGCCTGCAGTGGCGTTGTCTCCTGCCTGTTGCCTTAGGGGTGGGGCAGCAGGTGAGCTGAGGAGGTGGGGAACGTGGGGTGCGGAGAGAGGACGCGCCTCTGGCCGGAAGCCATCGGCCCAGGCTTGAGGGGACTGCGCAGCCGTGAGCCTCAGGTGTGCTCAGTGCCCCAGAGCTATTCCCCGCTTCCCCTCGCTGCTTCGGGGAGCCCCGAGACCAGGCTGCATGGGCTAGGAGAGGTACCTCCCCATGGGTCCCCCTGCACGGCCCCTCCCCTCTGGGAATCCCCAGGTCAGGCTTGGAAGTAGCTACGCCCTTCTCTCGCGGACTTGCAGACTAAGCAAGCCATGTGGTCCAGTGGCCAGAGCAGCAGCATGGCTGGGAGGCTCCCAGTCTTACTGGCAGTCCAAAAGGCAGTGCCAGTGCAGGCCGTGGTCGGGAAGCGCTTGGGCCATGGGCGTTTCCGCCCAGAGCGGCCCAAAAGGAAAGCTGGCCAGCTGAAAGCTGGCATGCAGCACAGCCTGGCTGTCGCTCTCAGGTGTCTGCTCATGCAAACTCACCAAGAGCCACGGGGAGCCACAAGAAGACGACTTGGAAGATCCTCTTCTTCTGCAGGGCCATCTTTTGCCTGAAAAAGAGGAGGGAGTCCTGTGGCTGCCAATGCTCCAAGTCTTGGGCAAAGCCCTCCCCGGGTGGAGTTCCCTTTTCAGGCCGGAAAGCCAGCCTTTTGGAAGCCTCCTGCTGCCAGGGAGCTGCCAGAGCAGCGCCCAGGAGGAAGACGATTTCTGTCCACACCGTTCAACACTGCCGGCAGATCTCCCCCAGGGGAAGGGCTCCAGAAGCACTATCCCAAAGGGACTGAAAATTATGCAGGGAAGTAAAGAGGCCGAGCAAATGAAGACTGCTTTTCAGCAGTCTTTCTGGTGGGGACCTTGCTCTCTCTTGGGCTGAGAAAGCAGGCCTGTTCTCACTTGCGATCACACAGCTCTCTCTTAGGGGTGTTTTTCCGCAGAGCTGGGAAGCGCAGGAGCCTTGTCTGCCTTTCCTGCCAGAGCCCTCCCAGACCTGCGCGGTCACTTGCCAGAGCTGGGGAAAAGCCTTCCCCTGCGGAGGCTTGGCTCTGCACCCGAGCGTCTGGCTACGCGGCAGTTTGCCCTACCGCAGCCAAAGTGTGGGGCTCTGGCAAATGCGTGGGAGTGAGACTGCCGAGGGGCTTTGCTCTTGCCTCTCCCTGAGAACGGCCACAGCACGAGCAGCGCCCCAGCTTGGGCGCCCGACTGGGAGCCCTGGGCTGCTGCCTGGGGAACACCCTCTGCTCTCCCCTTGGCTTGCACCGGCCCTCAGACATCCCCTTTCTCTCCCCCGTCCACAGCAGAAACGTGATGTAATACGTACGTGGCGGAGATGCACATCCTCAGCAGACGTCTCCGCGGGGAGACAAGGGCGCCTGCCGGATGGCAAGTAAGGCTGAAGGCTGTCCCTGCGCAAGGAAAGCAGAGAAAAGTTAGGCCTGTCTCTTGAGGTCTCTTCTCTAGGATGCCCAGCCCCGCGTGTCGCAGCGGCCTGCGGGGAGGCGGGCACCGTGTCCTCCACACTCCCTCCCTGGGGCAAAGAGCAGGGCAGCCTGCACTTCTCCTGCCGCCTGTGACGTTTGGCCAGAGCTCCAGCGCAGCGCAGCCCTCCAAGTTCAGCCCCGAGGAGGTCACGGCAAGCAGCAGTGCTAAGCTTACTTGCAATTTCTGTGGCCTTGTCGCGCCACTTGGCAGGCCCTTGAGTGGCTGAGCCGGGAGCTGACGTGGAAGAGAGTATCCCCAGCTCCACCTCCGTGCGGAGGTTCCTGTCGGAGGAAAAAGACAAGTGCCCGTTGCCCACCGTCCCCACGCCGCGGGAGCCGAGGCGGGCAGGAGTAGCCTGAGCGGCGGCCCTTGCCAGAGGACGGGCCGTCCCAGCAGCAGCGAGAGAGGCCAGCACAGCTGGGCTGCTCCCAGCGGGCCCCCCCTCTCCTTTCCCCATCCTTTGCTTTACAGGCCTGCAGTGGGAGCAAGCTGGCAGCAGCAGACCCGCGCCTCGGGAAGCCCACCCGGCAGCACAGCGCGATTCTCAGCCCGTCCCTCCCTGCTCCCTGGCCCCTGGCCCCAACCTGCCCCGCGGCAGACACCTCCCAGTGGCCGTTCGCGTAGGGGGCACGGGCTGCTGTCCCCCGCCACGGCCCCCCCCACCTCTTCCCTGGGCACTCCCAGGTCTCCCGACCCCTCTCTGCCCCGCACAGCTGCTCCCATCAGCCAGGCAGGATCGCGCCTCAACGTCCCGAGGGGGCCAGTCTCAGGCCCCAGGGGCTTGGCCTCCCCGTGCACCAAAAGCGCCCCGTGCAGCAGGGCTGGGCTCCGACCCTGCAGCACGAGGCTACCGCCTCCCCAAAAGCCCCTGCTGCACACTGCCTTTTGGCTGGGAGAGTGAGCCAGGCTTTCCGCCGAGACCCGTCCCCACAGAAGGGGGGCTTCGCAAGCCACGGGGCTCTTCTTCAGAAAACTTCTGTCGGCTTCCCCAGGCTGCTCCGCACCCCGCTGACCGTGCTAGGCCACGTCCCTGCTACCAGCCCAACCTGATGCCCCGGGCAGATGCCAGGCTTCGTACCTACTCGTCTGGCAGCGGCTCAGCCCCGCTGCCTCCCCTGCCGGCTGTTGGCCAGCCTCGTTCCCCAAGGAGCCTTGGGAGGGCCCCTGGCGTCTTCTCTCGGGGGCCTTTCTCCTCGCCATCTCTGGGCAAAGGCAGGCTCCCCGCTCTGCTCTTCCGCCTCAGCCCCAGCAGTGTGGCCTGCCCAGGCAAAAACAGCTCCGGCAGCAGCCCCACGCTGCCCCACAGCAGGAGCGCGCCTGCCCAGGGCAAGAGCCACACGGCAGCTGTGGGCTCCTTGCCCGCGCGCCACAGGGCTGTGCAGGCGGCCAGCTCTGACCTCACAGTGGTGGCTCTGACGTCACACTGGGGCTCCCCAGGGCGCAGCAGGGCGGGGAGACCCGGTGGGCTCCCCTGGGGCAGCACGGCTCTCCTGGGTGGTGGGAGCCCATGCCTGTGGGCCCCCCGAACCCTGCCACGCTCCCGTGCCGGGCGGCTGCCTGGCCTGTGCTGCCGGGCAGGCTTCCAGCTCTCCTGGGCATCCCCGGGAAACCAGAAAGGCTGCTGGAACGGGGGCTTT
This sequence comes from Nipponia nippon, assembly GCF_047370975.1. Classification (NCBI taxonomy): domain Eukaryota; kingdom Metazoa; phylum Chordata; class Aves; order Pelecaniformes; family Threskiornithidae; genus Nipponia; species Nipponia nippon. Next base: position 252,720 of record NW_028262379.1, read on the forward strand.
GCTCTCAACCCACGGGGCAGCTGCTTCTGCCAGCGTTTCTCCTTTCAGAACCGTTTTGTACGCCAAGAAGAAAAACCCAGGAAGAGGCAAGACGGGCTTGTACGAAAGGAGCTGATTTTCTACAAGCAGAACACCATCGTTTTAAATTCCTACCCCTCCTCTCCTTTTCTAGAGCCAAGATCAGAGGATCCTGTGGGATTATTCCGCATTCCTTCTGCCATTCCGGGTGGTTTCTTAGTGTGAAAAATAAATGCACGTATGGTACTTCATCCCATTTACCCTCCCGCCTGCAAAGTACCATCAGTTGTACTACAGTAGTATATCTTAGAGTTCCATTCTTTGGCCATTTTTCCTGATCTTCGAGACTATTCATTGGCCACCAATTGTCACCATATTCTAGAAGCTGTTTTCGAGTGAGAGGCTCCCCTCCCAATTTCCTCCAATGTTTCAAGATACGTCCTAGGGGAGATCTTTTCCGAATGCCCCCTTCCGCAGAGGGCTTAGTACCCGCCATCAAAGATACGGCAACACCAAACAGAGAAACCATCACTTTGCACAAACTAGTCAGAGGCATTGCGCAGAAGGGGACTCGAACCCCTAGATTACCGTCAGTGGGACTCCAACCCACCCCTTTGGCCAAAGGTTTCCAGACACAGCTGTCCTAGGGACTTTGGCCCGATAGGATCCAATCCTTCCCTTAGGTACCTTTACAGGCCAACCCTGCGAGGCCTTCGCCGCGCCTGACGGGCAGGCAACCGCCCTTTCAATCCGAAAAGGAATGCCTTTACCTTGCCGGGGTCCTGCTCAGAGCTCTTCGGTCCGCGCTTCGGAGGTTCTTCCCGAGAATCCCTCGGTGCCGGCTGGGGGTGCTGCGATGCCGCGGATCCGTTGAGATTCAGAAGCAGAGTCCCATCTGGGTCGCCCAAGCTGTCACCGAAATGGGGAATCAACCTCTTCACACCAATGTAGCATCGAGAAGCAGGCATTCTCTTTATTACAGCGCTGGATGCACGGGGGATGGTCCCACCTAAGGTGCCTACCGTCATGCAAAGCTAATGGGAAAATTGCCGTTTCTGCAATCTTAGCTTTAGAAACCATTTCCAGCAGCAGGAGAACCCCAAAAGCAACCGGGGATGCCCACTCCCCAGCCCCATCTCTCAGGAACCCCTTGGGAGCCTCCAGCACCCCCCAGGGAATGCTCCTGCCACCCTGACCCCCTCCCAATACTCCCTGCTGTTAGACAGCTGCCAGGAAGACGGGCTTCTAACCCTCCCCATCCCTGGAATCCTTTGGAGGAGCTTTCCGAGTGGCTGCCCGCGATGTCCTTAGCGGAGAAGGCGTTGTAGCCCAGGACACGATGCCCATGATAGCAACAGCGGGAGGGAACAGCCAAGTGTTGCAAAATGCAGCACTGGGGGACCGAGGGGCCTCGAGTGTTAGATGGTGGAGCCCATGATGGGAACAGCCCAAGGGCTGCAGAACCGCACAGCCTTTCTGGGAAGCCCAGAGACGGTGGTCCGTCAAGAGGAAAGACGGGTCGGGGTCGTCCCAATGCCAAGGGGAGAATAACCAGGGGCCAAACGCTGGAAAATTCCCCGTCGACACTAATCAATGGGACACAAAAGGACCCCCGACAGAGAGCAGCGAGCTCTAGAGCGGGGACGTTGATGGGCCGAGGAACGGGGGGGTTTCCCACAGGCCACTCAGACAGGCTCCCCACACCCCTTTCACAGAAACCGGGGGGTAACCGACAAACCGACAGCCGGGATGCTGGGAAGGTGCTAGGCCAAACGGTTCCGTCTGCTCCTGCGGCAGTTGTAAACTGCAGCCGGGCCCCTCTGCCTGCCCTGGGCTGGTGCCACTTGCGGAGCCTCCCGGGGTGGCGGGAGAAGGAGCGGTGCCAGGCTGGGCCTCTCCTCTCTGGAGTAAACCTTAGGCGTGCTTACTGCCTTCCGCAGGTTGAAGAAAAAATTCAGGAGAAGTCCTAACGCTTCCCACGCGCTCCCGCCCTCCCCCCAAAGGGCCTTCTTGCGCACCCCACTTTGGAGACAGATCTTCTGCACCAATCTGAAGTGCCACATCTTTTTTATTTTTTTCTTCCTTCCCCTTCTGCTGCTCTTTTCTTTATGCCCTTCTCTTTTTCCTCTGGTTTCAGTCGAGGCTTTCGGGTTTTGCCATCTTCCCGTGAACCTGCACTCGATAAATGCAGGTGTACGCTGGGTTTCCCCAGTTGCTCTTCACCAGAAGTTTGACACGGGCAAAGGCTCTGGGAAGCGGCGCGTTCTGGCAAGAAAAGCGGGAAAAGGAAGCGGGGGTGTTTGTTAGGAGCGACAATGCAATGAAGGTGTCTCCCCCTGCCAGCCCTGCTCCTGCTCAGGAACGAGCTCCTGAAAGTGGGTGGGAGCGGCTGTGGAAAGCTGAGGCTCGCTGCTGGTACCGGGGCTGCTGGGGAGGCTGGGGAGACGGGAAGGGGGAAGGCAGCTGGCAGCCTCTGCATGCCGGCCCTGCTGGGGCTCAGCCTCCCTGCCCTCTGCCCCTTCCCTCTGCTGCTTGCTCTGTGCTGGCAGAGAGGCCGGGGAGGTGCTCGGGTGCGCGGGGCGGCTGCTGTGCAACCCCACCAAGCTCCCGCTGTCTGCTCTGCCTGCTTTCCTCCTGGCAGGCGTGAGAGCACGGGGAGAGAAGGGGCACGCTGTGCTGGGAGGAGAGGACACTGTCCCTCGGCCCAGGGAGAAAGCCTTCACGCTCTTCCTGCCATGGACTTGCAGGCAAACCTGGTTTGCTCCCCGGCACCTTGCCCCTGCGCGTGGACCGTACCTTCAGAGGGAAGGTCTGAATGGGCTCCTTTGCCACGTTGTACGTGAACGTCCCAAGGAGAGTTTCCTCTTCTCCGTCCGCATCCACTCCCTCAGGGGCAAAGCACAAGGAGAGCAGCTCAGACTCGTCCCCACAAAGAGGGGACGGACGTGCGGGATCAGCCCTGCTATCTCCCCACCCTCTCCTGGGGCTCTAGCAGTAGGCTAGCACTCGCTATGGTGGAGCTCAGTCTCGGCCTTGACTTCTGCTCAGGAACCCTGAGGTGCTTGTCCCGAACAAGTCCCAAGAGGGATGAAACCCCTAGAGCCCTTGAAGTGTCCCGCTAGGGCCGTGCAGTGCTCAGGAGAGAGCAGGATGCAAAGCTCAGAGGACACACAAAAGCAAGCAAGACCCTGCCATGGCTTTCCCCCAGGGCCAGATCCCCGCCAGAAGCGCCCAGCAGAGACTCACAAAGACAGCGACGTCTCTGGGGGCGCTGGTGACGGTCCCAGATGGAGAGACTTCTTTGGGGATGTGCTGCACAGTGACGGCAGTCAGATGGACGCGTGCTGGCAACCTGATGACCACCTGGCCCTGATGCCCTTGTAGAGGCCAGCAGTTTCCTGGGGAAACATCCGGCTGCAAGCAGAACGCGAGAGCAAGGAAGAGTGAGAGAGTGTTGGGGCCAACACAACGGCGCGCGTAGCTTGAAGCGTAGGCGCCGTTGTGTCCGTGGGGTCTATTTTGGCTTGCAAAGGAGGCGCGTGGGAGGAAATGGACAGAAGCAGGAGGCCTTCGTCCCTGCCTGACTGAAAGGCGGCCCTCAGGATTATGGGGCAGAGGAGAAGAGCGGTTCTGAAAGCGTCCCAGTCAGGGCCTAGCAGAAACACCTCTCTGCCCAGTGGCTCTGCAGGGCACCCCCCACCTCCCGCCTGCCAGCCCCAAAAAGGCGCTCTTAGGGATGGGCGTGGAAACGGGGTCACCAGGGAGAAAGTCTTTCACCCAGCTGGGGCAGAGCACTGTGGGCGAGATGCAGCAGTTTGGCTCCGTTCAGCTCCATTCCCCTCCGGAGGGGAAGCGCTGATTGCTAGCAAGCCCAGCCCTGTGTTCGAGCTTTGCTTTCGGGAACCTGAGCAACACTGTGGGCTTGAGCAGTGCCACTGGAGCGAGGGGAGAGCCCCTGAGGTCGGTCCTCAACTTCAGAGGGAGGCAGGAAACCTTCCCTGAGGAGTTCTGCTAGGATACCTGCAAAATAGTGTCGGGAGGGTTGGCAGCGCACAAGAGCCACAAAAGCCTGCAGCCCCAGGTCTCTTTGCAGATGTAGGTCTCGGAAGTTCTCTGCATGTCGATGGTGGCACCTGGAAGGGAGGGAGAGCAGGTGACTACTGGAAGAGGCCACATTCTAGGAGCACTCGGTGCTCAGACAGTATTTCTGATGCTGCCGGCCAGCTCCACGTCTGTCAGTCCTCTCCTCCTCCCCACGCTGCTGGGGGTGCCCAGCTGCACAGGGGAATGACGGCAGCCACGTGCCTGGTGGTGACTGCGTCTCTCACAGCGCCACGAGGAGAAGGTCTGAGGGTTCTGGGAGACGGCGGGCGCCCACGTCAATGACAGCAGACCAAAAGTGAGGGCTTGCGGCATGGGCAGCAAAGGATGGCCCAGCCATTCCCTCTTCGAATGCAGCGGAGAGGAAGAGAGCCCTTCCAAGAGCACGGGAACACGGGCGGGGGCAGCGGCGGAGGCACCCGTGCGGAGGCCCCTGTGCGGAGGCCGAGGGCAGGACTGGGAGGGAGTCTGAGAGAGCCACTGTGCCACAGCCTTGCTCTTGGACCCCAGGAAGCACTGAAGCTCCCCCACTTTGGAGAGCAGCGCCCGGAGCACAGGCTTCTTTGGGGAGTGCTACAGACAAGCGCAGGGCAAGGAGACTGGGCTGCTTGTGTCCATACCAGAGCTTTTCAGGGCCCAGTCAGACATCTCGACGGAGACTTCCGAAGCCATCTGGGACGCTGCCTGGTTCACTTCCTGGGAACGCCATAAAGGAACACAGAAAAGGACCACATCAGCGGGCAGTTCAGCGTGGCTGCTAGCGCCGGCAGAGGCAAAGGGTCAGTGTCAGAAAGGCAAGGCAAGCCTTGTCCACAGAGCTGCAAGACTCTCTGCTGCTGACGTGAGCCACGAGGAGTGAGGAAGAGAATCTGTGTCCGCGGCCACGGCCATGGCCGCCAGGTGGGCTGACGAGGGTCCCCACGCCCTCGTCCCCACCCTCCACGCTCTGCCCGTCAGCGGGGAGATGGGCTCGGGCCCTGCAAGCGACGGCTGGCCCCGTGAGCGTGCCTGGGTCTCATCCCTGCCTCAGGAGCCCAGCCAGAGGAGCCAGAGTGCCGGCGTGCCAAGGGAAGGCTGTCGGGAGTCCTGTGCTGCCTGAAGCAGCCTGCTGAAAGTGGGCCTGGAGAAGGGCCTGTGCAGCGCAGCAGCTCACCCAGCAAGGCCCTGGGGCAAAGGCTGGGTTGCTGCAGTCAGCAGTCCGACCCCACCAACAAGCCCAAGGAGTGCTTTCTCGGGGGTTCTGCCCAGCCAAGCCTCCTTCCCCAAAACGCAGCATCACCTTTGCCCTGCTGATCTCTGCCCTCAGTTGAGCCACCTCCTCCGTCAGAAGCTGCATCTTCTGGCTATGCTCCGCCAAGGAAACGCGAAAGTTCCTGCATGACAGGAAAGCAGATCTTGTCAGAGAGCGGCCCGTCCCCTCTGGGGAGCGTCTCAGCTCGGCAAGAAGGAGAGACACGTGTGCTTTCCCTGCTTTGCGCGTGCTTCCCTTCCACACCAGTTTGAGCAGAAGGCAAAGGCAGGTAGGAGGTATGGGAGCCCTGGCTGTTAGCAAAAGGAGTGCAGGGAGCACGAGGGCGGCTGACGCTTCTGCACAGAAGCAATTCCAGCTCCGGAAACGTCTCTTACCGCAGGGTCTTCAGGTCTTCTGCAGACACAAGGGCCAGCTCCTGAAAGGGAAAAAGGCTCGGTTCGAGCATCCGCTACCAGAGCCGCCGGGGCTTCCCAGGAGAGGCTTCCCTAGGAAGACTCGGCACAAGCTGCTGCTTCTTTGGGTCAGCCTGCGTGGCAGCAGGAGAGCCCGTGATTTCTCCAGCCGCTCTCAGCAGTGCTGTGTTGCAGGAGGTGCCTGTGGCAGAGGAGTCACCGACCTCTAGCAGTGCCTTTGTCCGCATTGTCCACCCTGGCAGTGAGGTCCCGCAGTAAACACCAGCTGCAATTCACATCATCAAGAGAGAGTTATTTTACTGGGGTCGCTAGCGATGCCTGCAGTGGCGTTGTCTCCTGCCTGTTGCCTTAGGGGTGGGGCAGCAGGTGAGCTGAGGAGGTGGGGAAGGTGGGGTGCGGAGAGAGGACGCGCCTCTGGCCGGAAGCCATCGGCCCAGGCTGGAGGGGACTGCGCAGCCGTGAGCCTCAGGTGTGCTCAGTGCCCCAGAGCTATTCCCCGCTTCCCCTCGCTGCTTCGGGGAGCCCCGAGACCAGGCTGCATGGGCTAGGAGAGGTACCTCCCCATGGGTCCCCCTGCACGGCCCCTCCCCTCTGGGAATCCCCACTTCAGGCTTGGAAGTAGCTACGCCCTTCTCTCGCGGACTTGCAGACTAAGCAAGCCCTGTGGTCCAGTGGCCAGAGCAGCAGCATGGCTGGGAGGCTCCCAGTCTTACTGGCAGTCCAAAAGGCAGTCCCAGTGCAGGCCGTAGTCGGGAAGCGCTTGGGCCATGGGAGTTTCCGCCCAGAGCGGCCCAAAAGGAAAGCTGGCCAGCTGAAAGCTGGCATGCAGCACAGCCTGGCTGTCGCTCTCAGGTGTCTGCTCATGCAAACTCACCAAGAGCCACGGGGAGCCACAAGAAGACGACGTGGAAGATCCTCTTCTTCTGCAGGGCCATCTTTTGCCTGCAAAAGAGGAGGGAGTCCTGTGGCTGCCAATGCTCCAAGTCTTGGGCAAAGCCCTCCCCGGGTGGAGTTGCCTTTTCAGGCCGGAAAGCCAGCCTTTTGGAAGCCTCCTGCTGCCAGAGAGCTGCCAGAGCAGCGCCCAGGAGGAAGACGATTTCTGTCCACACCGTTCAACACTGCCGGCAGATCTCCCCCAGGGGAAGGGCTCCAGAAGCAGCATCCCAAAGGGACTGAAAATTATGCAGGGAAGTAAAGAGGCCGAGCAAATGAAGACTGCTTTTCAGCAGTCTTTCTGGTGGGGACCTTGCTCTCTCTTGGGCTGAGAAAGCAGGCCTGTTCTCACTTGCGATCACACAGCTCTCTCTTAGGGGTGTTTTTCCGCAGAGCTGGGAAGCGCAGGAGCCTTGTCTGCCTTTCCTGCCAGAGCCCTCCCAGACCTGCGCGGTCACTTGCCAGAGCTGGGGAAAAGCCTTCCCCTGCGGAGGCTTGGCTCTGCACCCGAGCGTCTGGCTACGCGGCAGTTTGCCCTACCGCAGCCAAAGTGTGGGGCTCTGGCAAATGCGTGGGAGTGAGACTGCCGAGGGGCTTTGCTCTTGCCTCTCCCTGAGAACGGCCACAGCACGAGCAGCGCCCCAGCTTGGGTGCCCGACTGGGAGCCCTGGGCTGCTGCCTGGGGAACACCCTCTGCTCTCCCCTTGGCTTGCACCGGCCCTCAGACATCCCCTTTCTCTCCCCCGTCCACAGCAGAAACGTGATGTAATACGTACACGGCGGAGATGCACGTCCTCAGCAGACGTCTCCACGGGGAGAGAAGGTCGCCTGCCGGATGGCAAGTAAGGCTGAAGGCTGTCCCTGCGCAAGGAAAGCAGAGAAAAGTTAGGCCTGCCTCTTGAGGTCTCTTCTCTAGGATGCCCAGCCCCGCGTGTCGCAGCTGCCTGCGGGGAGGCGGGCACCGTGTCCGACACACTCCCTCCCTGGGGCAAAGAGCAGGGCAGCCTGCACTTCTCCTGCCGCCTGTGACGTTTGGCCAGAGCTCCAGCGCAGCGCAGCTCTCCAAGTTCAGCCCCGAGGAGGTCACGGCAAGCAGCAGTGCTGAGCTTACTTGCAATTTCTGTGGCCTTGTCGCGCCACTTGGCAGGCCCTTGAGTGGCTGAGCCGGGAGCTGACATGGAAGAGAGTATCCCCAGCTCCACCTCCGTGCCGAGGTTCCTGTCGGAGGAAAAAGACAAGTGCCCGTTGCCCACCGTCCCCACGCCGCGGGAGCCGAGGCGGGCAGGAGTAGCCTGAGCGGCGGCCCTTGCCAGAGGACGGGCCGTCCCAGCAGCAGCGAGAGAGGCCAGCACAGCTGGGCTGCTCCCAGCGGGCCCCCCCTCTCCTTTCCCCATCCTTTGCTTTACAGGCCTGCAGTGGGAGCAAGCTGGCAGCAGCAGACCCGCGCCTCGGGAAGCCCAGCCGGCAGCACAGCGCGATTCTCAGCCCGTCCCTCCCTGCTCCCCGGCCCCTGGCCCCAACCTGCCCCGCGGCAGACACCTCCCAGTGGCCGTTCGCAGAGGGGGCACGGGCTGCTGTCCCCCGCCACGGCCCCCCCCACCTCTTCCCTGGGCACTCCCAGGTCTCCCGACCCCTCTCTGCGGCGCACAGCTGCTCCCATCAGCCAGGCAGGATCGCGCCTCAACGTCCCGAGGGGGCCAGTCTCAGGCCCCAGGGGCTTGGCCTCCCCGTGCACCAAAAGCGCCCCGTGCAGCAGGGCTGGGCTCTGACCCTGCAGCACGAGGCTACCGCCTCCCCAAAAGCCCCTGCTGCACGCTGCCTTTTGGCTGGGAGAGTGAGGCAGGCTTTCCGCCGAGACCCGTCCCCACAGAAGGGGGGCTTCGCAAGCCACGGGGCTCTTCTTCAGAAAACTTCTGTCGGCTTCCCCAGGCTGCTCCGCACCGCGCTGACCGTGCTAGGCCACGTCCCTGCTACCAGCCCAGCCTGATGCCCCGGGCAGATGCCAGGCTTCGTACCTACTCGTCTGGCAGCGGCTCGGCCCCGCTGCCTCCCCTGCCGGCTGTTGGCCAGCCTCGTTCCCCAAGGAGCCTTGGGAGGGCCCTTGGCGTCTTCTCTCGGGGGCCTTGCTCCTCGCCATCTCTGGGCAAAGGCAGGCGCCCCGCTCCGCTCTTCCCCCTCAGCCCCAGCAGTGTGGCCTGCCCAGGCAAAAACAGCTCCGGCAGCAGCCCCACGCTGCCCCACAGCAGGAGCGCGCCTGCCCAGGGCAAGAGCCACACGGCAGCTGTGGGCTCCTTGCCCGCGCGCCACAGGGCTATGCGGGCGGCCAGCTCTGACCTCACAGTGGTGGCTCTGACGTCACACTGGGGCTGCCCAGGGCGCAGCAGGCCGGGGAGACCCGGTGGGCTCCCCTGGGGCAGCACGGCTCTCCTGGGCGGTGGGAGCCCATGCCTGTGGGCCCCCCGAACCCTGCCACGCTCCCGTGCCGGGCGGCTGCCTGGCCTGTGCTGCCGGGCAGGCTTCCAGCTCTCCTGGGCATCCCCGGGAAACCAGAAAGGCTGCTGGAACGGGGGCTTTGCTCTCAACCCACGGGGCAGCTGCTTCTGCCAGCGTTTCTCCTTTCGGAACCGTTTTGTACGCCAAGAAGAAAAACCCAGGAAGAGGCAAGACGGGCTTGTACGAAAGGAGCTGATTTTCTACAAGCAGAACACCATTGTTTTAAATTCCTACCCCTCCCCTCCTTTGCTAGAGCCAAGATCAGAGGATCGTGTGGGATTATTCCGCATTCCTTCTGCCATTCCGGGTGGTTTCTTCGTGTGAAAAAGAAATGCATGTATGGTACTTCATCCCATTTACCCTCCCGCCTGCAAAGTACCATCAGTTGTACTACAGTAGTATATCTTAGAGTTCCATTCTTTGGCCATTTTTCCTGATCTTCGAGACTATTCATTGGCCACCAATTGTCACCATATTCTAGAAGCTGTTTTCGAGTGAGAGGCTCCCCTCCCAATTTCCTCCAATGTTTCAAGATACGGCCTAGGGGAGATCTTTTCCGAATGCCCCCTTCCGCAGAGGGCTTAGTACCCGCCATCAGAGATACGGCAACACCAAAGAGAGAAACCATCACTTTGCACAAACTAGTCAGAGGCATTCCCCAGAAGGGGACTCGAACCCCTAGATTACCGTCAGTGGGACTCCAACCCACCCCTTTGGCCAAAGGTTTCCAGACACAGCTGTCCTAGGGACTTTGGCCCGATAGGATCCAATCCTTCCCTTAGGTATCTTTACAGGCCAACCCTGCGAGGCCTTCGCCGCGCCTGACGGGCAGGCAACCGCCCTTTCAATCCGAAAAGGAATGCCTTTACCTTGCCAGGGGTCCTGCTCAGAGCTCTTCGGTCCGCGCTTCGGAGGTTCTTCCCGAGAATCCCTCGGAGCCGGCTGGGGGTCCTGCGATGCCGCGGATGCGTTGAGATTCAGAAGCAGAGTCCCATCTGGGTCGCCCAAACTGTCACCGAAATGGGGAATCAACCTCTTCACAGCAATGTAGCATCGAGAAGCAGGCATTCTCTTTATTACAGCGCTGGATGCACGGGGGATGGTCCCACCTAAGGTGCCTACCGTCATGCAAAGCTAATGGGCAAATTGCCCTTTCTGCAATCTTAGCTTTAGAAACCATTTGCAGCAGCAGGAGAACCCCAAAAGCAAGCGGGGATGCCCACTCCCCAGCCCCATCTCTCAGGAACCCCTTGGCAGCCTCCAGCACCCCCCAGGGAATGCTCCTGCCACCCTGACCCCCTCCCAATACTCCCTGCTGTTAGACAGCTGCCAGGAAGACGGGCTTCTAACCCTCCCCATCCCTGGAATCCTTTGGAGGAGCTTTCCGAGTGGCTGCCCGCGATGTCCTTAGCGGAGAAGGCGTTGTAGCCCAGGACACGATGCCCATGATAGCAACAGCGGGAGGGAACAGCCAAGTGTTGCAAAATGCAGCACTGGGGGACCGAGGGGCCTCGAGTGTTAGATGGGGGAGCCCATGACGGGAACAGCGCAAGGGCTGCAGAACCGCACAGCCTTTCTGGGAAGCCCAGAGACGGTGGTCCGTCAAGAGGAAAGACGGGTCGGGGTCGTCCCAATGCCAAGGGGAGAATAACCAGGGGCCAAACGCTGGAAAATTCCCCGTCGACACTAATCAATGGGACACAAAAGGAGCCCCGACAGAGAGCAGCGAGCTCTAGAGCGGGGACGTTGATGGGCCGAGGAACGGGGGGGTTTCCCACAGGCCACTCAGACAGGCTCCCCACACCCCTTTCACAGAAACCGGGGGGTAACCGACAAACCGACAGCCGGGATGCTGGGAAGGTGCTAGGCCAAACGGTTCCGTCTGCTCCTGCGGCCCCGCCGTTGGGAAAGTAAGGGAGGAGCTCCCAGCCCCCGGCCCTGGCAGCCCCGAAGAGCTGTCCCAAGGCTCCTTGCTGGGCCCGCAGGCCGTGCCTGCAGTCAGCCCTGTTGCCATGGCAGCGGGGCAGAGGGGGCGGGGCCAGAAAAGGGCGCTGCACTGGCTGGTGGCGGGCCCTGCCTGTCACTGCCTGTCGGGTGCCATTGGCTGAGAGGCCAGGAAGAGGGTGGGCGGGCTCCGGGGAGAGCTCCTGCAGAGCCCGCTCGGGGGCGGGTGGCCGGCTCCCTGTGGTAAACTGCAGCCGGGCCCCTCTGCCTGCCCTGGGCTGGTGCCACTTGCGGAGCCTCCCGGGGTGGCGGGAGAAGGAGCGGTGCCAGGCTGGGCCTCTCCTCTCTGGAGTAAACCTTAGGAGTGCTTACTGCCTTCCTCAGGTTGAAGAAAAAATTCAGGAGAAGTCCTAACGCTTCCCACACGCTCCCGCCCTCCCCCCAAAGGGCCTTCTTGCGCACCCCGCTTTGGAGACAGATCTTCTGCACCAATCTGAAGTGCCACATCTTTTTTATTTTTTTCTTCCTTCCCCTTCTGCTGCTCTCTTCTCTATGCCCTTCTCTTTTTCCTCTGGTTTCAGGCGAGGCTTTCGGGTTTTGCCATCTTCCCGTGAACCTGCACTCGATAAATGCAGGTGTACGCTGGGTTTCCCCAGTTGCTCTTCACCAGAAGTTTGACACGGGCAAAGGCTCTGGGAAGCGGCGCGTTCTGGCAAGAAAAGCGGGAAAAGGAAGCGGGGGTGTTTGTTAGGAGCGACAATGCGATGAAGGTGTCTCCCCCTGCCAGCCCTGCTCCTGCTCAGGAACGAGCTCCTGAAAGTGGGTGGGAGCGGTTGCGGAAAGCCGAGGCTCGCTGCTGGTACCGGGGCTGCTGGGGAGGCTGGGGAGACGGGAAGGGGGAAGGCAGCTGGCAGCCTCTGCATGCCGGCCCTGCTGGGGCTCAGCCTCCCTGCCCTCTGCCCGTTCCCTCTGCTGCTTGCTCCGTGCTGGCAGAGAGGCCGGGGAGGTGCTCCTGCGCGTGGGGCGGCTGCTGTGCAACCCCACCAAGCTCCCGCTGTCTGCTCTGCCTGCTTTCCTCCTGGCAGGCGTGAGAGCACGGGGAGAGAAGGGGCACGCTGTGCTGGGAGGAGAGGACACTGTCCCTCGGCCCAGGGAGAAAGCCTTCACGCTCTTCCTGCCATGGACTTGCAGGCAAACCTGGTTTGCTCCCCGGCACCTTGCCCCTGCGCGTGGACCGTACCTTCAGAGGGAAGGTCTGCATGGGCTCCTTTGCCACGTTGTACGTGAACGTCCCAAGGAGAGTTTCCTCTTCTCCGTCCGCATCCACTCCCTCAGGGGCAAAGCAGAAGGAGAGCAGCTCAGACTCGTCCCCACAAAGAGGGGACGGAGGTGCGGGATCAGCCCTGCTATCTCCCCACCCTCTCCTGGGGCTCTAGCAGTAGGCTAGCACTCGCTATGGTGGAGCTCAGTCTCGGCCTTGACTTCTGCTCAGGAACCCTGAGGTGCTTGTCCCGAACAAGTCTCAAGAGGGATGAAACCCCTAGAGGCCTTGAAGTGTCCCGCTAGGGCCGTGCAGTGCTCAGGAGAGAGCAGGACGCAAAGCTCAGAGGACACACAAAAGCAAGCAAGACGCTGCCATGGCTTTCCCCCAGGGCCAGATCCCCGCCAGAAGCGCCCAGCAGAGACTCACAAAGACAGCGACGTCTCTGGGGGCGCTGGTGACGGTCCCATCTGGAGAGACTTCTTTGGAGATGTGCTGCACAGTGACGGCAGTCAGATGGACGCGTGCTGGCAACCTGATGACCACCTGGCCCTGATGCCCTTGTAAAGGCCAGCAGTTTCCTGGGGAAACATCCGGCTGCAAGCAGAACGCGAGAGCAAGGAAGAGTGAGAGAGTGTTGGGGCCAACACAACGGCGCGCGTAGCTTGAAGCGTAGGCGCCGTTGTGTCCGTGGGGTCTATTTTGGCTTGCAAAGGAGGCGCGTGGGAGGAAATGGACAGAAGCAGGAGGCCTTCGTCCCTGCCTGACTGAAAGGGGGCCCTCAGGATTATGGATGGGGCAGAGGAGAACAGCGGTTCTGAAAGCGTCCCAGTCAGGGCCTAGCAGAAACACCTCTCTGCCCAGTGGCTCTGCAGGGCACCCCCCACCTCCCGCCTGCCAGCCCCAAAAAGGCGCTCTTAGGGATGGGCGTGGAAACGGGGTCACCAGGGAGAAAGTCTTTCACCCAGCTGGGGCAGAGCACTGTGGGCGAGGTGCAGCAGTTTGGCTCCGTTCAGCTCCATTCCCCTCCGGAGGGGAAGCGCTGATTGCTAGCAAGCCCAGCCCTGTGTTCGAGCTTTGCTTTCGGGAACCTGAGCAACACTGTGGGCTTGAGCAGTGCCACTGGAGCGAGGGGAGAGCCCCTGAGGTCGGTCCTCAACTTCAGAGGGAGGCAGGAAACCTTCCCTGAGGAGTTCTGCTAGGATACCTGCAAAATAGTGTCGGGAGGGTTGGCAGCGCACGAGAGCCACAAAAGCCTGTAGCCCCAGGTCTCTCTGCAGATGTAGGTCTCGGAAGTTCTCTGCATGTCGATGGTGGCACCTGGAAGGGAGAGAGAGCAGGTGACTACTGGAAGAGGCCACATTCTAGGAGCACTCGGTGCTCCGACAGTATTTCTGATGCTGCCGGCCAGCTCCACGTCTGTCCGTCCTCTCCTCCTCCCCACGCTGCTGGGGGTGCCCAGCTGCACAGGGGAATGACGGCAGCCACGTGCCTGGTGGTGACTGCGTCTCTCACAGCGCCACGAGGAGAAGGTCTGAGGGTTCTGGGAGACGGCGGGCGCCCACGTCAGTGACAGCAGACCAAAAGTGAGGGCTTGCGGCATGGGCAGCAAAGGATGGCCCAGCCATTCCCTCTTCGAATGCAGCGGAGAGGAAGAGAGCCCTTCCAAGAGCACGGGAACACGGGCGGGGGCAGCGGCGGAGGCACCCGTGCGGAGGCCCCTGTGCGGAGGCCGAGGGCAGGACTGGGAGGGAGTCTGAGAGAGCCACTGTGCCACAGCCTTGCTCTTGGACCCCAGGAAGCACTGAAGCTCCCCCACTTTGGAGAGCGGCGCCCGGAGCACAGGCTTCTTTGGGGAGTGCTACCGGCAAGCGCAGGGCAAGGAGACTGGGCTGCTTGTGTCCATACCAGAGCTTTTCAGGGCCCAGTCAGACATCTCGACGGAGACTTCCAAAGCCATGTGGGACGCTGCCTGGTTCACTTCCTGGGAACGCCATAAAGGAACACAGAAAAGGACCACATCAGCGGGCAGTTCAGCGTGGCTGCTAGCGCCGGCAGAGGCAAAGGGTCAGTGTCAGAAAGGCAAGGCAAGCCTTGTCCACAGAGCTGCAAGACTCTCTGCTGCTGACGTGAGCCACGAGGAGTGAGGAAGAGACTCTGTGTCCGCGGCCACGGCCATGGCCGCCAGGTGGGCTGACGAGGGTCCCCACGCCCTCGTCCCCACCCTCCACGCTCTGCCCGTCAGCGGGGAGATGGGCTCGGGCCCTGCAAGCGACGGCTGGCCCCGTGAGCGTGCCTGGGTCTCATCCCTGCCTCAGGAGCCCAGCCAGAGGAGCCAGAGTGCCGGCGTGCCAAGGGAAGGCTGTCGGGAGTCCTGTGCTGCCTGAAGCAGCCTGCTTAAAGTGGGCCTGGAGAAGGGCCTGTGCAGCGCAGCAGCTCACCCAGCAAGGCCCTGGGGCAAAGGCTGGGTTGCTGCAGTCAGCAGCGCGACCCCACCAACAAGCCCAAGGAGTGCTTTCTCGGGGGTTCTGCCCAGCCAAGCCTCCTTCCCCAAAACGCAGCATCACCTTTGCCCTGCTGATCTCTGCCCTCAGTTGAGCCACCTCCTCCGTCAGAAGCTGCATCTTCTGGCTATGCTCCGCCAAGGAAACGCGAAAGTTCCTGCATGACAGGAAAGCAGATCTTGTCAGAGAGCGGCCCGTCCCCTCTGGGGAGCGTCTCAGCTCGGCAAGAAGGAGAGACACGTGTGCTTTCCCTGCTTTGCGCGTGCTTCCCTTCCACACCAGTTTGAGCAGAAGGCAAAGGCAGGTAGGAGGTATGGGAGCCCTGGCTGTTAGCAAAAGGAGTGCAGGGAGCACGAGGGCGGCTGACGCTTCTGCACAGAAGCAATTCCAGCTCCGGAAACGTCTCTTACCGCAGGGTCTTCAGGTCTTCTGCAGACGCAAGTGCCAGCTCCTGAAAGGGAAAAAGGCTCGGTTCGAGCATCCGCTACCAGAGCCGCCGGGGCTTCCCAGGAGAGGCTTCCCTAGGAAGACTCGGCACAAGCTGCTGCTTCTTTGGGTCAGCCTGCGTGGCAGCAGGAGAGCCCGTGATTTCTCCAGCCGCTCTCAGCAGTGCTGTGTTGCAGGAGGTGCCTGTGGCAGAGGAGTCACCGACCTCTAGCAGTGCCTTTGTCCGCATTGTCCACCCTGGCAGTGAGGTCCCGCAGTAAACACCAGCTGCAATTCACATCATCAAGAGAGAGTTATTTTACTGGGGTCGCTAGCGATGCCTGCAGTGGCGTTGTCTCCTGCCTGTTGCCTTAGGGGTGGGGCAGCAGGTGAGCTGAGGAGGTGGGGAAGGTGGGGTGCGGAGAGAGGACGCGCCTCTGGCCGGAAGCCATCGGCCCAGGCTGGAGGGGACTGCGCAGCCGTGAGCCTCAGGTGTGCTCAGTGCCCCAGAGCTATTCCCCGCTTCCCCTCGCTGCTTCGGGGAGCCCCGAGACCAGGCTGCATGGGCTAGGAGAGGTACCTCCCCATGGGTCCCCCTGCACGGCCCCTCCCCTCTGGGAATCCCCACTTCAGGCTTGGAAGTAGCTACGCCCTTCTCTCGCGGACCTGCAGACTAAGCAAGCCCTGTGGTCCAGTGGCCAGAGCAGCAGCATGGCTGGGAGGCTCCCAGTCTTACTGGCAGTCCAAAAGGCAGTCCCAGTGCAGGCCGTAGTCGGGAAGCGCTTGGGCCATGGGAGTTTCCGCCCAGAGCGGCCCAAAAGGAAAGCTGGCCAGCTGAAAGCTGGCATGCAGCACAGCCTGGCTGTCGCTCTCAGGTGTCTGCTCATGCAAACTCACCAAGAGCCACGGGGAGCCACAAGAAGACGACGTGGAAGATCCTCTTCTTCTGCAGGGCCATCTTTTGCCTGCAAAAGAGGAGGGAGTCCTGTGGCTGCCAATGCTCCAAGTCTTGGGCAAAGCCCTCCCCCGGTGGAGTTGCCTTTTCAGGCCGGAAAGCCAGCCTTTTGGAAGCCTCCTGCTGCCAGAGAGCTGCCAGAGCAGCGCCCAGGAGGAAGACGATTTCTGTCCACACCGTTCAACACTGCCGGCAGATCTCCCCCAGGGGAAGGGCTCCAGAAGCAGCATCCCAAAGGGACTGAAAATTATGCAGGGAAGTAAAGAGGCCGAGCAAATGAAGACTGCTTTTCAGCAGTCTTTCTGGTGGGGACCTTGCTCTCTCTTGGGCTGAGAAAGCAGGCCTGTTCTCACTTGCGATCACACAGCTCTCTCTTAGGGGTGTTTTTCCGCAGAGCTGGGAAGCGCAGGAGCCTTGTCTGCCTTTCCTGCCAGAGCCCTCCCAGACCTGCGCGGTCACTTGCCAGAGCTGGGGAAAAGCCTTCCCCTGCGGAGGCTTGGCTCTGCACCCGAGCGTCTGGCTACGCGGCAGTTTGCCCTACCGCAGCCAAAGTGTGGGGCTCTGGCAAATGCGTGGGAGTGAGACTGCCGAGGGGCTTTGCTCTTGCCTCTCCCTGAGAACGGCCACAGCACGAGCAGCGCCCCAGCTTGGGTGCCCGACTGGGAGCCCTGGGCTGCTGCCCGGGGAACACCCTCTGCTCTCCCCTTGGCTTGCACCGGCCCTCAGACATCCCCTTTCTCTCCCCCGTCCACAGCAGAAACGTGATGTAATACGTACACGGCGGAGATGCACGTCCTCAGCAGACGTCTCCACGGGGAGAGAAGGTCGCCTGCCGGATGGCAAGTAAGGCTGAAGGCTGTCCCTGCGCAAGGAAAGCAGAGAAAAGTTAGGCCTGCCTCTTGAGGTCTCTTCTCTAGGATGCCCAGCCCCGCGTGTCGCAGCTGCCTGCGGGGAGGCGGGCACCGTGTCCGACACACTCCCTCCCTGGGGCAAAGAGCAGGGCAGCCTGCACTTCTCCTGCCGCCTGTGACGTTTGGCCAGAGCTCCAGCGCAGCGCAGCTCTCCAAGTTCAGCCCCGAGGAGGTCACGGCAAGCAGCAGTGCTGAGCTTACTTGCAATTTCTGTGGCCTTGTCGCGCCACTTGGCAGGCCCTTGAGTGGCTGAGCCGGGAGCTGACATGGAAGAGAGTATCCCCAGCTCCACCTCCGTGCCGAGGTTCCTGTCGGAGGAAAAAGACAAGTGCCCGTTGCCCACCGTCCCCACGCCGCGGGAGCCGAGGCGGGCAGGAGTAGCCTGAGCGGCGGCCCTTGCCAGAGGACGGGCCGTCCCAGCAGCAGCGAGAGAGGCCAGCACAGCTGGGCTGCTCCCAGCGGGCCCCCCCTCTCCTTTCCCCATCCTTTGCTTTACAGGCCTGCAGTGGGAGCAAGCTGGCAGCAGCAGACCCGCGCCTCGGGAAGCCCAGCCGGCAGCACAGCGCGATTCTCAGCCCGTCCCTCCCTGCTCCCCGGCCCCTGGCCCCAACCTGCCCCGCGGCAGACACCTCCCAGTGGCCGTTCGCAGAGGGGGCACGGGCTGCTGTCCCCCGCCACGGCCCCCCCCACCTCTTCCCTGGGCACTCCCAGGTCTCCCGACCCCTCTCTGCGGCGCACAGCTGCTCCCATCAGCCAGGCAGGATCGCGCCTCAACGTCCCGAGGGGGCCAGTCTCAGGCCCCAGGGGCTTGGCCTCCCCGTGCACCAAAAGCGCCCCGTGCAGCAGGGCTGGGCTCTGACCCTGCAGCACGAGGCTACCGCCTCCCCAAAAGCCCCTGCTGCACGCTGCCTTTTGGCTGGGAGAGTGAGGCAGGCTTTCCGCCGAGACCCGTCCCCACAGAAGGGGGGCTTCGCAAGCCACGGGGCTCTTCTTCAGAAAACTTCTGTCGGCTTCCCCAGGCTGCTCCGCACCGCGCTGACCGTGCTAGGCCACGTCCCTGCTACCAGCCCAGCCTGATGCCCCGGGCAGATGCCAGGCTTCGTACCTACTCGTCTGGCAGCGGCTCGGCCCCGCTGCCTCCCCTGCCGGCTGTTGGCCAGCCTCGTTCCCCAAGGAGCCTTGGGAGGGCCCTTGGCGTCTTCTCTCGGGGGCCTTGCTCCTCGCCATCTCTGGGCAAAGGCAGGCGCCCCGCTCCGCTCTTCCCCCTCAGCCCCAGCAGTGTGGCCTGCCCAGGCAAAAACAGCTCCGGCAGCAGCCCCACGCTGCCCCACAGCAGGAGCGCGCCTGCCCAGGGCAAGAGCCACACGGCAGCTGTGGGCTCCTTGCCCGCGCGCCACAGGGCTATGCGGGCGGCCAGCTCTGACCTCACAGTGGTGGCTCTGACGTCACACTGGGGCTGCCCAGGGCGCAGCAGGCCGGGGAGACCCGGTGGGCTCCCCTGGGGCAGCACGGCTCTCCTGGGCGGTGGGAGCCCATGCCTGTGGGCCCCCCGAACCCTGCCACGCTCCCGTGCCGGGCGGCTGCCTGGCCTGTGCTGCCGGGCAGGCTTCCAGCTCTCCTGGGCATCCCCGGGAAACCAGAAAGGCTGCTGGAACGGGGGCTTTGCTCTCAACCCACGGGGCAGCTGCTTCTGCCAGCGTTTCTCCTTTCGGAACCGTTTTGTACGCCAAGAAGAAAAACCCAGGAAGAGGCAAGACGGGCTTGTACGAAAGGAGCTGATTTTCTACAAGCAGAACACCATTGTTTTAAATTCCTACCCCTCCCCTCCTTTGCTAGAGCCAAGATCAGAGGATCGTGTGGGATTATTCCGCATTCCTTCTGCCATTCCGGGTGGTTTCTTCGTGTGAAAAAGAAATGCATGTATGGTACTTCATCCCATTTACCCTCCCGCCTGCAAAGTACCATCAGTTGTACTACAGTAGTATATCTTAGAGTTCCATTCTTTGGCCATTTTTCCTGATCTTCGAGACTATTCATTGGCCACCAATTGTCACCATATTCTAGAAGCTGTTTTCGAGTGAGAGGCTCCCCTCCCAATTTCCTCCAATGTTTCAAGATACGGCCTAGGGGAGATCTTTTCCGAATGCCCCCTTCCGCAGAGGGCTTAGTACCCGCCATCAGAGATACGGCAACACCAAAGAGAGAAACCATCACTTTGCACAAACTAGTCAGAGGCATTCCCCAGAAGGGGACTCGAACCCCTAGATTACCGTCAGTGGGACTCCAACCCACCCCTTTGGCCAAAGGTTTCCAGACACAGCTGTCCTAGGGACTTTGGCCCGATAGGATCCAATCCTTCCCTTAGGTATCTTTACAGGCCAACCCTGCGAGGCCTTCGCCGCGCCTGACGGGCAGGCAACCGCCCTTTCAATCCGAAAAGGAATGCCTTTACCTTGCCAGGGGTCCTGCTCAGAGCTCTTCGGTCCGCGCTTCGGAGGTTCTTCCCGAGAATCCCTCGGAGCCGGCTGGGGGTCCTGCGATGCCGCGGATGCGTTGAGATTCAGAAGCAGAGTCCCATCTGGGTCGCCCAAACTGTCACCGAAATGGGGAATCAACCTCTTCACAGCAATGTAGCATCGAGAAGCAGGCATTCTCTTTATTACAGCGCTGGATGCACGGGGGATGGTCCCACCTAAGGTGCCTACCGTCATGCAAAGCTAATGGGCAAATTGCCCTTTCTGCTTAGCTTTAGAAACCATTTGCAGCAGCAGGAGAACCCCAAAAGCAAGCGGGGATGCCCACTCCCCAGCCCCATCTCTCAGGAACCCCTTGGCAGCCTCCAGCACCCCCCAGGGAATGCTCCTGCCACCCTGACCCCCTCCCAATACTCCCTGCTGTTAGACAGCTGCCAGGAAGACGGGCTTCTAACCCTCCCCATCCCTGGAATCCTTTGGAGGAGCTTTCCGAGTGGCTGCCCGCGATGTCCTTAGCGGAGAAGGCGTTGTAGCCCAGGACACGATGCCCATGATAGCAACAGCGGGAGGGAACAGCCAAGTGTTGCAAAATGCAGCACTGGGGGACCGAGGGGCCTCGAGTGTTAGATGGGGGAGCCCATGACGGGAACAGCGCAAGGGCTGCAGAACCGCACAGCCTTTCCGGGAAGCCCAGAGACGGTGGTCCGTCAAGAGGAAAGACGGGTCGGGGTCGTCCCAATGCCAAGGGGAGAATAACCAGGGGCCAAACGCTGGAAAATTCCCCGTCGACACTAATCAATGGGACACAAAAGGAGCCCCGACAGAGAGCAGCGAGCTCTAGAGCGGGGACGTTGATGGGCCGAGGAACGGGGGGGTTTCCCACAGGCCACTCAGACAGGCTCCCCACACCCCTTTCACAGAAACCCGGGGGTAACCGACAAACCGACAGCCGGGATGCTGGGAAGGTGCTAGGCCAAACGGTTCCGTCTGCTCCTGCGGCCCCGCCGTTGGGAAAGTAAGGGAGGAGCTCCCAGCCCCCGGCCCTGGCAGCCCCGAAGAGCTGTCCCAAGGCTCCTTGCTGGGCCCGCAGGCCGTGCCTGCAGTCAGCCCTGTTGCCATGGCAGCGGGGCAGAGGGGGCGGGGCCAGAAAAGGGCGCTGCACTGGCTGGTGGCGGGCCCTGCCTGTCACTGCCTGTCGGGTGCCATTGGCTGAGAGGCCAGGAAGAGGGTGGGCGGGCTCCGGGGAGAGCTCCTGCAGAGCCCGCTCGGGGGCGGGTGGCCGGCTCCCTGTGGTAAACTGCAGCCGGGCCCCTCTGCCTGCCCTGGGCTGGTGCCACTTGCGGAGCCTCCCGGGGTGGCGGGAGAAGGAGCGGTGCCAGGCTGGGCCTCTCCTCTCTGGAGTAAACCTTAGGAGTGCTTACTGCCTTCCTCAGGTTGAAGAAAAAATTCAGGAGAAGTCCTAACGCTTCCCACACGCTCCCGCCCTCCCCCAAAGGGCCTTCTTGCGCACCCCGCTTTGGAGACAGATCTGCTGCACCAATCTGAAGTGCCACATCTTTTTTATTTTTTTCTTCCTTCCCCTTCTGCTGCTCTCTTCTCTATGCCCTTCTCTTTTTCCTCTGGTTTCAGGCGAGGCTTTCGGGTTTTGCCATCTTCCCGTGAACCTGCACTCGATAAATGCAGGTGTACGCTGGGTTTCCCCAGTTGCTCTTCACCAGAAGTTTGACACGGGCAAAGGCTCTGGGAAGCGGCGCGTTCTGGCAAGAAAAGCGGGAAAAGGAAGCGGGGGTGTTTGTTAGGAGCGACAATGCGATGAAGGTGTCTCCCCCTGCCAGCCCTGCTCCTGCTCAGGAACGAGCTCCTGAAAGTGGGTGGGAGCGGTTGCGGAAAGCCGAGGCTCGCTGCTGGTACCGGGGCTGCTGGGGAGGCTGGGGAGACGGGAAGGGGGAAGGCAGCTGGCAGCCTCTGCATGCCGGCCCTGCTGGGGCTCAGCCTCCCTGCCCTCTGCCCGTTCCCTCTGCTGCTTGCTCCGTGCTGGCAGAGAGGCCGGGGAGGTGCTCCTGCGCGTGGGGCGGCTGCTGTGCAACCCCACCAAGCTCCCGCTGTCTGCTCTGCCTGCTTTCCTCCTGGCAGGCGTGAGAGCACGGGGAGAGAAGGGGCACGCTGTGCTGGGAGGAGAGGACACTGTCCCTCGGCCCAGGGAGAAAGCCTTCACGCTCTTCCTGCCATGGACTTGCAGGCAAACCTGGTTTGCTCCCCGGCACCTTGCCCCTGCGCGTGGACCGTACCTTCAGAGGGAAGGTCTGCATGGGCTCCTTTGCCACGTTGTACGTGAACGTCCCAAGGAGAGTTTCCTCTTCTCCGTCCGCATCCACTCCCTCAGGGGCAAAGCAGAAGGAGAGCAGCTCAGACTCGTCCCCACAAAGAGGGGACGGAGGTGCGGGATCAGCCCTGCTATCTCCCCACCCTCTCCTGGGGCTCTAGCAGTAGGCTAGCACTCGCTATGGTGGAGCTCAGTCTCGGCCTTGACTTCTGCTCAGGAACCCTGAGGTGCTTGTCCCGAACAAGTCTCAAGAGGGATGAAACCCCTAGAGGCCTTGAAGTGTCCCGCTAGGGCCGTGCAGTGCTCAGGAGAGAGCAGGACGCAAAGCTCAGAGGACACACAAAAGCAAGCAAGACGCTGCCATGGCTTTCCCCCAGGGCCAGATCCCCGCCAGAAGCGCCCAGCAGAGACTCACAAAGACAGCGACGTCTCTGGGGGCGCTGGTGACGGTCCCATCTGGAGAGACTTCTTTGGAGATGTGCTGCACAGTGACGGCAGTCAGATGGACGCGTGCTGGCAACCTGATGACCACCTGGCCCTGATGCCCTTGTAAAGGCCAGCAGTTTCCTGGGGAAACATCCGGCTGCAAGCAGAACGCGAGAGCAAGGAAGAGTGAGAGAGTGTTGGGGCCAACACAACGGCGCGCGTAGCTTGAAGCGTAGGCGCCGTTGTGTCCGTGGGGTCTATTTTGGCTTGCAAAGGAGGCGCGTGGGAGGAAATGGACAGAAGCAGGAGGCCTTCGTCCCTGCCTGACTGAAAGGGGGCCCTCAGGATTATGGATGGGGCAGAGGAGAACAGCGGTTCTGAAAGCGTCCCAGTCAGGGCCTAGCAGAAACACCTCTCTGCCCAGTGGCTCTGCAGGGCACCCCCCACCTCCCGCCTGCCAGCCCCAAAAAGGCGCTCTTAGGGATGGGCGTGGAAACGGGGTCACCAGGGAGAAAGTCTTTCACCCAGCTGGGGCAGAGCACTGTGGGCGAGGTGCAGCAGTTTGGCTCCGTTCAGCTCCATTCCCCTCCGGAGGGGAAGCGCTGATTGCTAGCAAGCCCAGCCCTGTGTTGGAGCTTTGCTTTCGGGAACCTGAGCAACACTGTGGGCTTGAGCAGTGCCACTGGAGCGAGGGGAGAGCCCCTGAGGTCGGTCCTCAACTTCAGAGGGAGGCAGGAAACCTTCCCTGAGGAGTTCTGCTAGGATACCTGCAAAATAGTGTCGGGAGGGTTGGCAGCGCACGAGAGCCACAAAAGCCTGTAGCCCCAGGTCTCTCTGCAGATGTAGGTCTCGGAAGTTCTCTGCATGTCGATGGTGGCACCTGGAAGGGAGAGAGAGCAGGTGACTACTGGAAGAGGCCACATTCTAGGAGCACTCGGTGCTCCGACAGTATTTCTGATGCTGCCGGCCAGCTCCACGTCTGTCCGTCCTCTCCTCCTCCCCACGCTGCTGGGGGTGCCCAGCTGCACAGGGGAATGACGGCAGCCACGTGCCTGGTGGTGACTGCGTCTCTCACAGCGCCACGAGGAGAAGGTCTGAGGGTTCTGGGAGACGGCGGGCGCCCACGTCAGTGACAGCAGACCAAAAGTGAGGGCTTGCGGCATGGGCAGCAAAGGATGGCCCAGCCATTCCCTCTTCGAATGCAGCGGAGAGGAAGAGAGCCCTTCCAAGAGCACGGGAACACGGGCGGGGGCAGCGGCGGAGGCACCCGTGCGGAGGCCCCTGTGCGGAGGCCGAGGGCAGGACTGGGAGGGAGTCTGAGAGAGCCACTGTGCCACAGCCTTGCTCTTGGACCCCAGGAAGCACTGAAGCTCCCCCACTTTGGAGAGCGGCGCCCGGAGCACAGGCTTCTTTGGGGAGTGCTACCGGCAAGCGCAGGGCAAGGAGACTGGGCTGCTTGTGTCCATACCAGAGCTTTTCAGGGCCCAGTCAGACATCTCGACGGAGACTTCCAAAGCCATGTGGGACGCTGCCTGGTTCACTTCCTGGGAACGCCATAAAGGAACACAGAAAAGGACCACATCAGCGGGCAGTTCAGCGTGGCTGCTAGCGCCGGCAGAGGCAAAGGGTCAGTGTCAGAAAGGCAAGGCAAGCCTTGTCCACAGAGCTGCAAGACTCTCTGCTGCTGACGTGAGCCACGAGGAGTGAGGAAGAGACTCTGTGTCCGCGGCCACGGCCATGGCCGCCAGGTGGGCTGACGAGGGTCCCCACGCCCTCGTCCCCACCCTCCACGCTCTGCCCGTCAGCGGGGAGATGGGCTCGGGCCCTGCAAGCGACGGCTGGCCCCGTGAGCGTGCCTGGGTCTCATCCCTGCCTCAGGAGCCCAGCCAGAGGAGCCAGAGTGCCGGCGTGCCAAGGGAAGGCTGTCGGGAGTCCTGTGCTGCCTGAAGCAGCCTGCTTAAAGTGGGCCTGGAGAAGGGCCTGTGCAGCGCAGCAGCTCACCCAGCAAGGCCCTGGGGCAAAGGCTGGGTTGCTGCAGTCAGCAGCGCGACCCCACCAACAAGCCCAAGGAGTGCTTTCTCGGGGGTTCTGCCCAGCCAAGCCTCCTTCCCCAAAACGCAGCATCACCTTTGCCCTGCTGATCTCTGCCCTCAGTTGAGCCACCTCCTCCGTCAGAAGCTGCATCTTCTGGCTATGCTCCGCCAAGGAAACGCGAAAGTTCCTGCATGACAGGAAAGCAGATCTTGTCAGAGAGCGGCCCGTCCCCTCTGGGGAGCGTCTCAGCTCGGCAAGAAGGAGAGACACGTGTGCTTTCCCTGCTTTGCGCGTGCTTCCCTTCCACACCAGTTTGAGCAGAAGGCAAAGGCAGGTAGGAGGTATGGGAGCCCTGGCTGTTAGCAAAAGGAGTGCAGGGAGCACGAGGGCGGCTGACGCTTCTGCACAGAAGCAATTCCAGCTCCGGAAACGTCTCTTACCGCAGGGTCTTCAGGTCTTCTGCAGACGCAAGTGCCAGCTCCTGAAAGGGAAAAAGGCTCGGTTCGAGCATCCGCTACCAGAGCCGCCGGGGCTTCCCAGGAGAGGCTTCCCTAGGAAGACTCGGCACAAGCTGCTGCTTCTTTGGGTCAGCCTGCGTGGCAGCAGGAGAGCCCGTGATTTCTCCAGCCGCTCTCAGCAGTGCTGTGTTGCAGGAGGTGCCTGTGGCAGAGGAGTCACCGACCTCTAGCAGTGCCTTTGTCCGCATTGTCCACCCTGGCAGTGAGGTCCCGCAGTAAACACCAGCTGCAATTCACATCATCAAGAGAGAGTTATTTTACTGGGGTCGCTAGCGATGCCTGCAGTGGCGTTGTCTCCTGCCTGTTGCCTTAGGG
Organism: Nipponia nippon; assembly: GCF_047370975.1. Lineage (NCBI taxonomy): Eukaryota > Metazoa > Chordata > Aves > Pelecaniformes > Threskiornithidae > Nipponia > Nipponia nippon. Next base: position 278,021 of record NW_028262379.1, read on the forward strand.
GTGGGGCAGCAGGTGAGCTGAGGAGGTGGGGAAGGTGGGGTGCGGAGAGAGGACGCGCCTCTGGCCGGAAGCCATCGGCCCAGGCTGGAGGGGACTGCGCAGCCGTGAGCCTCAGGTGTGCTCAGTGCCCCAGAGCTATTCCCCGCTTCCCCTCGCTGCTTCGGGGAGCCCCGAGACCAGGCTGCATGGGCTAGGAGAGGTACCTCCCCATGGGTCCCCCTGCACGGCCCCTCCCCTCTGGGAATCCCCACTTCAGGCTTGGAAGTAGCTACGCCCTTCTCTCGCGGACCTGCAGACTAAGCAAGCCCTGTGGTCCAGTGGCCAGAGCAGCAGCATGGCTGGGAGGCTCCCAGTCTTACTGGCAGTCCAAAAGGCAGTCCCAGTGCAGGCCGTAGTCGGGAAGCGCTTGGGCCATGGGAGTTTCCGCCCAGAGCGGCCCAAAAGGAAAGCTGGCCAGCTGAAAGCTGGCATGCAGCACAGCCTGGCTGTCGCTCTCAGGTGTCTGCTCATGCAAACTCACCAAGAGCCACGGGGAGCCACAAGAAGACGACGTGGAAGATCCTCTTCTTCTGCAGGGCCATCTTTTGCCTGCAAAAGAGGAGGGAGTCCTGTGGCTGCCAATGCTCCAAGTCTTGGGCAAAGCCCTCCCCCGGTGGAGTTGCCTTTTCAGGCCGGAAAGCCAGCCTTTTGGAAGCCTCCTGCTGCCAGAGAGCTGCCAGAGCAGCGCCCAGGAGGAAGACGATTTCTGTCCACACCGTTCAACACTGCCGGCAGATCTCCCCCAGGGGAAGGGCTCCAGAAGCAGCATCCCAAAGGGACTGAAAATTATGCAGGGAAGTAAAGAGGCCGAGCAAATGAAGACTGCTTTTCAGCAGTCTTTCTGGTGGGGACCTTGCTCTCTCTTGGGCTGAGAAAGCAGGCCTGTTCTCACTTGCGATCACACAGCTCTCTCTTAGGGGTGTTTTTCCGCAGAGCTGGGAAGCGCAGGAGCCTTGTCTGCCTTTCCTGCCAGAGCCCTCCCAGACCTGCGCGGTCACTTGCCAGAGCTGGGGAAAAGCCTTCCCCTGCGGAGGCTTGGCTCTGCACCCGAGCGTCTGGCTACGCGGCAGTTTGCCCTACCGCAGCCAAAGTGTGGGGCTCTGGCAAATGCGTGGGAGTGAGACTGCCGAGGGGCTTTGCTCTTGCCTCTCCCTGAGAACGGCCACAGCACGAGCAGCGCCCCAGCTTGGGTGCCCGACTGGGAGCCCTGGGCTGCTGCCCGGGGAACACCCTCTGCTCTCCCCTTGGCTTGCACCGGCCCTCAGACATCCCCTTTCTCTCCCCCGTCCACAGCAGAAACGTGATGTAATACGTACACGGCGGAGATGCACGTCCTCAGCAGACGTCTCCACGGGGAGAGAAGGTCGCCTGCCGGATGGCAAGTAAGGCTGAAGGCTGTCCCTGCGCAAGGAAAGCAGAGAAAAGTTAGGCCTGCCTCTTGAGGTCTCTTCTCTAGGATGCCCAGCCCCGCGTGTCGCAGCTGCCTGCGGGGAGGCGGGCACCGTGTCCGACACACTCCCTCCCTGGGGCAAAGAGCAGGGCAGCCTGCACTTCTCCTGCCGCCTGTGACGTTTGGCCAGAGCTCCAGCGCAGCGCAGCTCTCCAAGTTCAGCCCCGAGGAGGTCACGGCAAGCAGCAGTGCTGAGCTTACTTGCAATTTCTGTGGCCTTGTCGCGCCACTTGGCAGGCCCTTGAGTGGCTGAGCCGGGAGCTGACATGGAAGAGAGTATCCCCAGCTCCACCTCCGTGCCGAGGTTCCTGTCGGAGGAAAAAGACAAGTGCCCGTTGCCCACCGTCCCCACGCCGCGGGAGCCGAGGCGGGCAGGAGTAGCCTGAGCGGCGGCCCTTGCCAGAGGACGGGCCGTCCCAGCAGCAGCGAGAGAGGCCAGCACAGCTGGGCTGCTCCCAGCGGGCCCCCCCTCTCCTTTCCCCATCCTTTGCTTTACAGGCCTGCAGTGGGAGCAAGCTGGCAGCAGCAGACCCGCGCCTCGGGAAGCCCAGCCGGCAGCACAGCGCGATTCTCAGCCCGTCCCTCCCTGCTCCCCGGCCCCTGGCCCCAACCTGCCCCGCGGCAGACACCTCCCAGTGGCCGTTCGCAGAGGGGGCACGGGCTGCTGTCCCCCGCCACGGCCCCCCCCACCTCTTCCCTGGGCACTCCCAGGTCTCCCGACCCCTCTCTGCGGCGCACAGCTGCTCCCATCAGCCAGGCAGGATCGCGCCTCAACGTCCCGAGGGGGCCAGTCTCAGGCCCCAGGGGCTTGGCCTCCCCGTGCACCAAAAGCGCCCCGTGCAGCAGGGCTGGGCTCTGACCCTGCAGCACGAGGCTACCGCCTCCCCAAAAGCCCCTGCTGCACGCTGCCTTTTGGCTGGGAGAGTGAGGCAGGCTTTCCGCCGAGACCCGTCCCCACAGAAGGGGGCTTCGCAAGCCACGGGGCTCTTCTTCAGAAAACTTCTGTCGGCTTCCCCAGGCTGCTCCGCACCGCGCTGACCGTGCTAGGCCACGTCCCTGCTACCAGCCCAGCCTGATGCCCCGGGCAGATGCCAGGCTTCGTACCTACTCGTCTGGCAGCGGCTCGGCCCCGCTGCCTCCCCTGCCGGCTGTTGGCCAGCCTCGTTCCCCAAGGAGCCTTGGGAGGGCCCTTGGCGTCTTCTCTCGGGGGCCTTGCTCCTCGCCATCTCTGGGCAAAGGCAGGCGCCCCGCTCCGCTCTTCCCCCTCAGCCCCAGCAGTGTGGCCTGCCCAGGCAAAAACAGCTCCGGCAGCAGCCCCACGCTGCCCCACAGCAGGAGCGCGCCTGCCCAGGGCAAGAGCCACACGGCAGCTGTGGGCTCCTTGCCCGCGCGCCACAGGGCTATGCGGGCGGCCAGCTCTGACCTCACAGTGGTGGCTCTGACGTCACACTGGGGCTGCCCAGGGCGCAGCAGGCCGGGGAGACCCGGTGGGCTCCCCTGGGGCAGCACGGCTCTCCTGGGCGGTGGGAGCCCATGCCTGTGGGCCCCCCGAACCCTGCCACGCTCCCGTGCCGGGCGGCTGCCTGGCCTGTGCTGCCGGGCAGGCTTCCAGCTCTCCTGGGCATCCCCGGGAAACCAGAAAGGCTGCTGGAACGGGGGCTTTGCTCTCAACCCACGGGGCAGCTGCTTCTGCCAGCGTTTCTCCTTTCGGAACCGTTTTGTACGCCAAGAAGAAAAACCCAGGAAGAGGCAAGACGGGCTTGTACGAAAGGAGCTGATTTTCTACAAGCAGAACACCATTGTTTTAAATTCCTACCCCTCCCCTCCTTTGCTAGAGCCAAGATCAGAGGATCGTGTGGGATTATTCCGCATTCCTTCTGCCATTCCGGGTGGTTTCTTCGTGTGAAAAAGAAATGCATGTATGGTACTTCATCCCATTTACCCTCCCGCCTGCAAAGTACCATCAGTTGTACTACAGTAGTATATCTTAGAGTTCCATTCTTTGGCCATTTTTCCTGATCTTCGAGACTATTCATTGGCCACCAATTGTCACCATATTCTAGAAGCTGTTTTCGAGTGAGAGGCTCCCCTCCCAATTTCCTCCAATGTTTCAAGATACGGCCTAGGGGAGATCTTTTCCGAATGCCCCCTTCCGCAGAGGGCTTAGTACCCGCCATCAGAGATACGGCAACACCAAAGAGAGAAACCATCACTTTGCACAAACTAGTCAGAGGCATTCCCCAGAAGGGGACTCGAACCCCTAGATTACCGTCAGTGGGACTCCAACCCACCCCTTTGGCCAAAGGTTTCCAGACACAGCTGTCCTAGGGACTTTGGCCCGATAGGATCCAATCCTTCCCTTAGGTATCTTTACAGGCCAACCCTGCGAGGCCTTCGCCGCGCCTGACGGGCAGGCAACCGCCCTTTCAATCCGAAAAGGAATGCCTTTACCTTGCCAGGGGTCCTGCTCAGAGCTCTTCGGTCCGCGCTTCGGAGGTTCTTCCCGAGAATCCCTCGGAGCCGGCTGGGGGTCCTGCGATGCCGCGGATGCGTTGAGATTCAGAAGCAGAGTCCCATCTGGGTCGCCCAAACTGTCACCGAAATGGGGAATCAACCTCTTCACAGCAATGTAGCATCGAGAAGCAGGCATTCTCTTTATTACAGCGCTGGATGCACGGGGGATGGTCCCACCTAAGGTGCCTACCGTCATGCAAAGCTAATGGGCAAATTGCCCTTTCTGCTTAGCTTTAGAAACCATTTGCAGCAGCAGGAGAACCCCAAAAGCAAGCGGGGATGCCCACTCCCCAGCCCCATCTCTCAGGAACCCCTTGGCAGCCTCCAGCACCCCCCAGGGAATGCTCCTGCCACCCTGACCCCCTCCCAATACTCCCTGCTGTTAGACAGCTGCCAGGAAGACGGGCTTCTAACCCTCCCCATCCCTGGAATCCTTTGGAGGAGCTTTCCGAGTGGCTGCCCGCGATGTCCTTAGCGGAGAAGGCGTTGTAGCCCAGGACACGATGCCCATGATAGCAACAGCGGGAGGGAACAGCCAAGTGTTGCAAAATGCAGCACTGGGGGACCGAGGGGCCTCGAGTGTTAGATGGGGGAGCCCATGACGGGAACAGCGCAAGGGCTGCAGAACCGCACAGCCTTTCCGGGAAGCCCAGAGACGGTGGTCCGTCAAGAGGAAAGACGGGTCGGGGTCGTCCCAATGCCAAGGGGAGAATAACCAGGGGCCAAACGCTGGAAAATTCCCCGTCGACACTAATCAATGGGACACAAAAGGAGCCCCGACAGAGAGCAGCGAGCTCTAGAGCGGGGACGTTGATGGGCCGAGGAACGGGGGGGTTTCCCACAGGCCACTCAGACAGGCTCCCCACACCCCTTTCACAGAAACCGCGGGGTAACCGACAAACCGACAGCCGGGATGCTGGGAAGGTGCTAGGCCAAACGGTTCCGTCTGCTCCTGCGGCCCCGCCGTTGGGAAAGTAAGGGAGGAGCTCCCAGCCCCCGGCCCTGGCAGCCCCGAAGAGCTGTCCCAAGGCTCCTTGCTGGGCCCGCAGGCCGTGCCTGCAGTCAGCCCTGTTGCCATGGCAGCGGGGCAGAGGGGGCGGGGCCAGAAAAGGGCGCTGCACTGGCTGGTGGCGGGCCCTGCCTGTCACTGCCTGTCGGGTGCCATTGGCTGAGAGGCCAGGAAGAGGGTGGGCGGGCTCCGGGGAGAGCTCCTGCAGAGCCCGCTCGGGGGCGGGTGGCCGGCTCCCTGTGGTAAACTGCAGCCGGGCCCCTCTGCCTGCCCTGGGCTGGTGCCACTTGCGGAGCCTCCCGGGGTGGCGGGAGAAGGAGCGGTGCCAGGCTGGGCCTCTCCTCTCTGGAGTAAACCTTAGGAGTGCTTACTGCCTTCCTCAGGTTGAAGAAAAATTCAGGAGAAGTCCTAACGCTTCCCACACGCTCCCGCCCTCCCCCCAAAGGGCCTTCTTGCGCACCCCGCTTTGGAGACAGATCTTCTGCACCAATCTGAAGTGCCACATCTTTTTTATTTTTTTCTTCCTTCCCCTTCTGCTGCTCTCTTCTCTATGCCCTTCTCTTTTTCCTCTGGTTTCAGGCGAGGCTTTCGGGTTTTGCCATCTTCCCGTGAACCTGCACTCGATAAATGCAGGTGTACGCTGGGTTTCCCCAGTTGCTCTTCACCAGAAGTTTGACACGGGCAAAGGCTCTGGGAAGCGGCGCGTTCTGGCAAGAAAAGCGGGAAAAGGAAGCGGGGGTGTTTGTTAGGAGCGACAATGCGATGAAGGTGTCTCCCCCTGCCAGCCCTGCTCCTGCTCAGGAACGAGCTCCTGAAAGTGGGTGGGAGCGGCTGCGGAAAGCCGAGGCTCGCTGCTGGTACCGGGGCTGCTGGGGAGGCTGGGGAGACGGGAAGGGGGAAGGCAGCTGGCAGCCTCTGCATGCCGGCCCTGCTGGGGCTCAGCCTCCCTGCCCTCTGCCCGTTCCCTCTGCTGCTTGCTCCGTGCTGGCAGAGAGGCCGGGGAGGTGCTCCTGCGCGTGGGGCGGCTGCTGTGCAACCCCACCAAGCTCCCGCTGTCTGCTCTGCCTGCTTTCCTCCTGGCAGGCGTGAGAGCACGGGGAGAGAAGGGGCACGCTGTGCTGGGAGGAGAGGACACTGTCCCTCGGCCCAGGGAGAAAGCCTTCACGCTCTTCCTGCCATGGACTTGCAGGCAAACCTGGTTTGCTCCCCGGCACCTTGCCCCTGCGCGTGGACCGTACCTTCAGAGGGAAGGTCTGCATGGGCTCCTTTGCCACGTTGTACGTGAACGTCCCAAGGAGAGTTTCCTCTTCTCCGTCCGCATCCACTCCCTCAGGGGCAAAGCAGAAGGAGAGCAGCTCAGACTCGTCCCCACAAAGAGGGGACGGAGGTGCGGGATCAGCCCTGCTATCTCCCCACCCTCTCCTGGGGCTCTAGCAGTAGGCTAGCACTCGCTATGGTGGAGCTCAGTCTCGGCCTTGACTTCTGCTCAGGAACCCTGAGGTGCTTGTCCCGAACAAGTCTCAAGAGGGATGAAACCCCTAGAGGCCTTGAAGTGTCCCGCTAGGGCCGTGCAGTGCTCAGGAGAGAGCAGGACGCAAAGCTCAGAGGACACACAAAAGCAAGCAAGACGCTGCCATGGCTTTCCCCCAGGGCCAGATCCCCGCCAGAAGCGCCCAGCAGAGACTCACAAAGACAGCGACGTCTCTGGGGGCGCTGGTGACGGTCCCATCTGGAGAGACTTCTTTGGAGATGTGCTGCACAGTGACGGCAGTCAGATGGACGCGTGCTGGCAACCTGATGACCACCTGGCCCTGATGCCCTTGTAAAGGCCAGCAGTTTCCTGGGGAAACATCCGGCTGCAAGCAGAACGCGAGAGCAAGGAAGAGTGAGAGAGTGTTGGGGCCAACACAACGGCGCGCGTAGCTTGAAGCGTAGGCGCCGTTGTGTCCGTGGGGTCTATTTTGGCTTGCAAAGGAGGCGCGTGGGAGGAAATGGACAGAAGCAGGAGGCCTTCGTCCCTGCCTGACTGAAAGGGGGCCCTCAGGATTATGGATGGGGCAGAGGAGAACAGCGGTTCTGAAAGCGTCCCAGTCAGGGCCTAGCAGAAACACCTCTCTGCCCAGTGGCTCTGCAGGGCACCCCCCACCTCCCGCCTGCCAGCCCCAAAAAGGCGCTCTTAGGGATGGGCGTGGAAACGGGGTCACCAGGGAGAAAGTCTTTCACCCAGCTGGGGCAGAGCACTGTGGGCGAGGTGCAGCAGTTTGGCTCCGTTCAGCTCCATTCCCCTCCGGAGGGGAAGCGCTGATTGCTAGCAAGCCCAGCCCTGTGTTGGAGCTTTGCTTTCGGGAACCTGAGCAACACTGTGGGCTTGAGCAGTGCCACTGGAGCGAGGGGAGAGCCCCTGAGGTCGGTCCTCAACTTCAGAGGGAGGCAGGAAACCTTCCCTGAGGAGTTCTGCTAGGATACCTGCAAAATAGTGTCGGGAGGGTTGGCAGCGCACAAGAGCCACAAAAGCCTGTAGCCCCAGGTCTCTTTGCAGATGTAGGTCTCGGAAGTTCTCTGCATGTCGATGGTGGCACCTGGAAGGGAGAGAGAGCAGGTGACTACTGGAAGAGGCCACATTCTAGGAGCACTCGGTGCTCCGACAGTATTTCTGATGCTGCCGGCCAGCTCCACGTCTGTCCGTCCTCTCCTCCTCCCCACGCTGCTGGGGGTGCCCAGCTGCACAGGGGAATGACGGCAGCCACGTGCCTGGTGGTGACTGCGTCTCTCACAGCGCCACGAGGAGAAGGTCTGAGGGTTCTGGGAGACGGCGGGCGCCCACGTCAGTGACAGCAGACCAAAAGTGAGGGCTTGCGGCATGGGCAGCAAAGGATGGCCCAGCCATTCCCTCTTCGAATGCAGCGGAGAGGAAGAGAGCCCTTCCAAGAGCACGGGAACACGGGCGGGGGCAGCGGCGGAGGCACCCGTGCGGAGGCCCCTGTGCGGAGGCCGAGGGCAGGACTGGGAGGGAGTCTGAGAGAGCCACTGTGCCACAGCCTTGCTCTTGGACCCCAGGAAGCACTGAAGCTCCCCCACTTTGGAGAGCGGCGCCCGGAGCACAGGCTTCTTTGGGGAGTGCTACCGGCAAGCGCAGGGCAAGGAGACTGGGCTGCTTGTGTCCATACCAGAGCTTTTCAGGGCCCAGTCAGACATCTCGACGGAGACTTCCAAAGCCATGTGGGACGCTGCCTGGTTCACTTCCTGGGAACGCCATAAAGGAACACAGAAAAGGACCACATCAGCGGGCAGTTCAGCGTGGCTGCTAGCGCCGGCAGAGGCAAAGGGTCAGTGTCAGAAAGGCAAGGCAAGCCTTGTCCACAGAGCTGCAAGACTCTCTGCTGCTGACGTGAGCCACGAGGAGTGAGGAAGAGACTCTGTGTCCGCGGCCACGGCCATGGCCGCCAGGTGGGCTGACGAGGGTCCCCACGCCCTCGTCCCCACCCTCCACGCTCTGCCCGTCAGCGGGGAGATGGGCTCGGGCCCTGCAAGCGACGGCTGGCCCCGTGAGCGTGCCTGGGTCTCATCCCTGCCTCAGGAGCCCAGCCAGAGGAGCCAGAGTGCCGGCGTGCCAAGGGAAGGCTGTCGGGAGTCCTGTGCTGCCTGAAGCAGCCTGCTTAAAGTGGGCCTGGAGAAGGGCCTGTGCAGCGCAGCAGCTCACCCAGCAAGGCCCTGGGGCAAAGGCTGGGTTGCTGCAGTCAGCAGCGCGACCCCACCAACAAGCCCAAGGAGTGCTTTCTCGGGGGTTCTGCCCAGCCAAGCCTCCTTCCCCAAAACGCAGCATCACCTTTGCCCTGCTGATCTCTGCCCTCAGTTGAGCCACCTCCTCCGTCAGAAGCTGCATCTTCTGGCTATGCTCCGCCAAGGAAACGCAAAAGTTCCTGCATGACAGGAAAGCAGATCTTGTCAGAGAGCGGCCCGTCCCCTCTGGGGAGCGTCTCAGCTCGGCAAGAAGGAGAGACACGTGTGCTTTCCCTGCTTTGCGCGTGCTTCCCTTCCACACCAGTTTGAGCAGAAGGCAAAGGCAGGTAGGAGGTATGGGAGCCCTGGCTGTTAGCAAAAGGAGTGCAGGGAGCACGAGGGCGGCTGACGCTTCTGCACAGAAGCAATTCCAGCTCCGGAAACGTCTCTTACCGCAGGGTCTTCAGGTCTTCTGCAGACGCAAGTGCCAGCTCCTGAAAGGGAAAAAGGCTCGGTTCGAGCATCCGCTACCAGAGCCGCCGGGGCTTCCCAGGAGAGGCTTCCCTAGGAAGACTCGGCACAAGCTGCTGCTTCTTTGGGTCAGCCTGCGTGGCAGCAGGAGAGCCCGTGATTTCTCCAGCCGCTCTCAGCAGTGCTGTGTTGCAGGAGGTGCCTGTGGCAGAGGAGTCACCGACCTCTAGCAGTGCCTTTGTCCGCATTGTCCACCCTGGCAGTGAGGTCCCGCAGTAAACACCAGCTGCAATTCACATCATCAAGAGAGAGTTATTTTACTGGGGTCGCTAGCGATGCCTGCAGTGGCGTTGTCTCCTGCCTGTTGCCTTAGGGGTGGGGCAGCAGGTGAGCTGAGGAGGTGGGGAAGGTGGGGTGCGGAGAGAGGACGCGCCTCTGGCCGGAAGCCATCGGCCCAGGCTGGAGGGGACTGCGCAGCCGTGAGCCTCAGGTGTGCTCAGTGCCCCAGAGCTATTCCCCGCTTCCCCTCGCTGCTTCGGGGAGCCCCGAGACCAGGCTGCATGGGCTAGGAGAGGTACCTCCCCATGGGTCCCCCTGCACGGCCCCTCCCCTCTGGGAATCCCCACTTCAGGCTTGGAAGTAGCTACGCCCTTCTCTCGCGGACCTGCAGACTAAGCAAGCCCTGTGGTCCAGTGGCCAGAGCAGCAGCATGGCTGGGAGGCTCCCAGTCTTACTGGCAGTCCAAAAGGCAGTCCCAGTGCAGGCCGTAGTCGGGAAGCGCTTGGGCCATGGGAGTTTCCGCCCAGAGCGGCCCAAAAGGAAAGCTGGCCAGCTGAAAGCTGGCATGCAGCACAGCCTGGCTGTCGCTCTCAGGTGTCTGCTCATGCAAACTCACCAAGAGCCACGGGGAGCCACAAGAAGACGACGTGGAAGATCCTCTTCTTCTGCAGGGCCATCTTTTGCCTGCAAAAGAGGAGGGAGTCCTGTGGCTGCCAATGCTCCAAGTCTTGGGCAAAGCCCTCCCCCGGTGGAGTTGCCTTTTCAGGCCGGAAAGCCAGCCTTTTGGAAGCCTCCTGCTGCCAGAGAGCTGCCAGAGCAGCGCCCAGGAGGAAGACGATTTCTGTCCACACCGTTCAACACTGCCGGCAGATCTCCCCCAGGGGAAGGGCTCCAGAAGCAGCATCCCAAAGGGACTGAAAATTATGCAGGGAAGTAAAGAGGCCGAGCAAATGAAGACTGCTTTTCAGCAGTCTTTCTGGTGGGGACCTTGCTCTCTCTTGGGCTGAGAAAGCAGGCCTGTTCTCACTTGCGATCACACAGCTCTCTCTTAGGGGTGTTTTTCCGCAGAGCTGGGAAGCGCAGGAGCCTTGTCTGCCTTTCCTGCCAGAGCCCTCCCAGACCTGCGCGGTCACTTGCCAGAGCTGGGGAAAAGCCTTCCCCTGCGGAGGCTTGGCTCTGCACCCGAGCGTCTGGCTACGCGGCAGTTTGCCCTACCGCAGCCAAAGTGTGGGGCTCTGGCAAATGCGTGGGAGTGAGACTGCCGAGGGGCTTTGCTCTTGCCTCTCCCTGAGAACGGCCACAGCACGAGCAGCGCCCCAGCTTGGGTGCCCGACTGGGAGCCCTGGGCTGCTGCCCGGGGAACACCCTCTGCTCTCCCCTTGGCTTGCACCGGCCCTCAGACATCCCCTTTCTCTCCCCCGTCCACAGCAGAAACGTGATGTAATACGTACACGGCGGAGATGCACGTCCTCAGCAGACGTCTCCACGGGGAGAGAAGGTCGCCTGCCGGATGGCAAGTAAGGCTGAAGGCTGTCCCTGCGCAAGGAAAGCAGAGAAAAGTTAGGCCTGCCTCTTGAGGTCTCTTCTCTAGGATGCCCAGCCCCGCGTGTCGCAGCTGCCTGCGGGGAGGCGGGCACCGTGTCCGACACACTCCCTCCCTGGGGCAAAGAGCAGGGCAGCCTGCACTTCTCCTGCCGCCTGTGACGTTTGGCCAGAGCTCCAGCGCAGCGCAGCTCTCCAAGTTCAGCCCCGAGGAGGTCACGGCAAGCAGCAGTGCTGAGCTTACTTGCAATTTCTGTGGCCTTGTCGCGCCACTTGGCAGGCCCTTGAGTGGCTGAGCCGGGAGCTGACATGGAAGAGAGTATCCCCAGCTCCACCTCCGTGCCGAGGTTCCTGTCGGAGGAAAAAGACAAGTGCCCGTTGCCCACCGTCCCCACGCCGCGGGAGCCGAGGCGGGCAGGAGTAGCCTGAGCGGCGGCCCTTGCCAGAGGACGGGCCGTCCCAGCAGCAGCGAGAGAGGCCAGCACAGCTGGGCTGCTCCCAGCGGGCCCCCCCTCTCCTTTCCCCATCCTTTGCTTTACAGGCCTGCAGTGGGAGCAAGCTGGCAGCAGCAGACCCGCGCCTCGGGAAGCCCAGCCGGCAGCACAGCGCGATTCTCAGCCCGTCCCTCCCTGCTCCCCGGCCCCTGGCCCCAACCTGCCCCGCGGCAGACACCTCCCAGTGGCCGTTCGCAGAGGGGGCACGGGCTGCTGTCCCCCGCCACGGCCCCCCCCACCTCTTCCCTGGGCACTCCCAGGTCTCCCGACCCCTCTCTGCGGCGCACAGCTGCTCCCATCAGCCAGGCAGGATCGCGCCTCAACGTCCCGAGGGGGCCAGTCTCAGGCCCCAGGGGCTTGGCCTCCCCGTGCACCAAAAGCGCCCCGTGCAGCAGGGCTGGGCTCTGACCCTGCAGCACGAGGCTACCGCCTCCCCAAAAGCCCCTGCTGCACGCTGCCTTTTGGCTGGGAGAGTGAGGCAGGCTTTCCGCCGAGACCCGTCCCCACAGAAGGGGGGCTTCGCAAGCCACGGGGCTCTTCTTCAGAAAACTTCTGTCGGCTTCCCCAGGCTGCTCCGCACCGCGCTGACCGTGCTAGGCCACGTCCCTGCTACCAGCCCAGCCTGATGCCCCGGGCAGATGCCAGGCTTCGTACCTACTCGTCTGGCAGCGGCTCGGCCCCGCTGCCTCCCCTGCCGGCTGTTGGCCAGCCTCGTTCCCCAAGGAGCCTTGGGAGGGCCCTTGGCGTCTTCTCTCGGGGGCCTTGCTCCTCGCCATCTCTGGGCAAAGGCAGGCGCCCCGCTCCGCTCTTCCCCCTCAGCCCCAGCAGTGTGGCCTGCCCAGGCAAAAACAGCTCCGGCAGCAGCCCCACGCTGCCCCACAGCAGGAGCGCGCCTGCCCAGGGCAAGAGCCACACGGCAGCTGTGGGCTCCTTGCCCGCGCGCCACAGGGCTATGCGGGCGGCCAGCTCTGACCTCACAGTGGTGGCTCTGACGTCACACTGGGGCTGCCCAGGGCGCAGCAGGCCGGGGAGACCCGGTGGGCTCCCCTGGGGCAGCACGGCTCTCCTGGGCGGTGGGAGCCCATGCCTGTGGGCCCCCCGAACCCTGCCACGCTCCCGTGCCGGGCGGCTGCCTGGCCTGTGCTGCCGGGCAGGCTTCCAGCTCTCCTGGGCATCCCCGGGAAACCAGAAAGGCTGCTGGAACGGGGGCTTTGCTCTCAACCCACGGGGCAGCTGCTTCTGCCAGCGTTTCTCCTTTCGGAACCGTTTTGTACGCCAAGAAGAAAAACCCAGGAAGAGGCAAGACGGGCTTGTACGAAAGGAGCTGATTTTCTACAAGCAGAACACCATTGTTTTAAATTCCTACCCCTCCCCTCCTTTGCTAGAGCCAAGATCAGAGGATCGTGTGGGATTATTCCGCATTCCTTCTGCCATTCCGGGTGGTTTCTTCGTGTGAAAAAGAAATGCATGTATGGTACTTCATCCCATTTACCCTCCCGCCTGCAAAGTACCATCAGTTGTACTACAGTAGTATATCTTAGAGTTCCATTCTTTGGCCATTTTTCCTGATCTTCGAGACTATTCATTGGCCACCAATTGTCACCATATTCTAGAAGCTGTTTTCGAGTGAGAGGCTCCCCTCCCAATTTCCTCCAATGTTTCAAGATACGGCCTAGGGGAGATCTTTTCCGAATGCCCCCTTCCGCAGAGGGCTTAGTACCCGCCATCAGAGATACGGCAACACCAAAGAGAGAAACCATCACTTTGCACAAACTAGTCAGAGGCATTCCCCAGAAGGGGACTCGAACCCCTAGATTACCGTCAGTGGGACTCCAACCCACCCCTTTGGCCAAAGGTTTCCAGACACAGCTGTCCTAGGGACTTTGGCCCGATAGGATCCAATCCTTCCCTTAGGTATCTTTACAGGCCAACCCTGCGAGGCCTTCGCCGCGCCTGACGGGCAGGCAACCGCCCTTTCAATCCGAAAAGGAATGCCTTTACCTTGCCAGGGGTCCTGCTCAGAGCTCTTCGGTCCGCGCTTCGGAGGTTCTTCCCGAGAATCCCTCGGAGCCGGCTGGGGGTCCTGCGATGCCGCGGATGCGTTGAGATTCAGAAGCAGAGTCCCATCTGGGTCGCCCAAACTGTCACCGAAATGGGGAATCAACCTCTTCACAGCAATGTAGCATCGAGAAGCAGGCATTCTCTTTATTACAGCGCTGGATGCACGGGGGATGGTCCCACCTAAGGTGCCTACCGTCATGCAAAGCTAATGGGCAAATTGCCCTTTCTGCTTAGCTTTAGAAACCATTTGCAGCAGCAGGAGAACCCCAAAAGCAAGCGGGGATGCCCACTCCCCAGCCCCTTCTCTCAGGAACCCCTTGGCAGCCTCCAGCACCCCCCAGGGAATGCTCCTGCCACCCTGACCCCCTCCCAATACTCCCTGCTGTTAGACAGCTGCCAGGAAGACGGGCTTCTAACCCTCCCCGTCCCTGGAATCCTTTGGAGGAGCTTTCCGAGTGGCTGCCCGCGATGTCCTTAGCGGAGAAGGCGTTGTAGCCCAGGACACGATGCCCATGATAGCAACAGCGGGAGGGAACAGCCAAGTGTTGCAAAATGCAGCACTGGGGGACCGAGGGGCCTCGAGTGTTAGATGGGGGAGCCCATGACGGGAACAGCGCAAGGGCTGCAGAACCGCACAGCCTTTCCGGGAAGCGCAGAGACGGTGGTCCGTCAAGAGGAAAGACGGGTCGGGGTCGTCCCAATGCCAAGGGGAGAATAACCAGGGGCCAAACGCTGGAAAATTCCCCGTCGACACTAATCAATGGGACACAAAAGGAGCCCCGACAGAGAGCAGCGAGCTCTAGAGCGGGGACGTTGATGGGCCGAGGAACGGGGGGGTTTCCCACAGGCCACTCAGACAGGCTCCCCACACCCCTTTCACAGAAACCGGGGGGTAACCGACAAACCGACAGCCGGGATGCTGGGAAGGTGCTAGGCCAAACGGTTCCGTCTGCTCCTGCGGCCCCGCCGTTGGGAAAGTAAGGGAGGAGCTCCCAGCCCCCGGCCCTGGCAGCCCCGAAGAGCTGTCCCAAGGCTCCTTGCTGGGCCCGCAGGCCGTGCCTGCAGTCAGCCCTGTTGCCATGGCAGCGGGGCAGAGGGGGCGGGGCCAGAAAAGGGCGCTGCACTGGCTGGTGGCGGGCCCTGCCTGTCACTGCCTGTCGGGTGCCATTGGCTGAGAGGCCAGGAAGAGGGTGGGCGGGCTCCGGGGAGAGCTCCTGCAGAGCCCGCTCGGGGGCGGGTGGCCGGCTCCCTGTGGTAAACTGCAGCCGGGCCCCTCTGCCTGCCCTGGGCTGGTGCCACTTGCGGAGCCTCCCGGGGTGGCGGGAGAAGGAGCGGTGCCAGGCTGGGCCTCTCCTCTCTGGAGTAAACCTTAGGAGTGCTTACTGCCTTCCTCAGGTTGAAGAAAAAATTCAGGAGAAGTCCTAACGCTTCCCACACGCTCCCGCCCTCCCCCAAAGGGCCTTCTTGCGCACCCCGCTTTGGAGACAGATCTGCTGCACCAATCTGAAGTGCCACATCTTTTTTATTTTTTTCTTCCTTCCCCTTCTGCTGCTCTCTTCTCTATGCCCTTCTCTTTTTCCTCTGGTTTCAGGCGAGGCTTTCGGGTTTTGCCATCTTCCCGTGAACCTGCACTCGATAAATGCAGGTGTACGCTGGGTTTCCCCAGTTGCTCTTCACCAGAAGTTTGACACGGGCAAAGGCTCTGGGAAGCGGCGCGTTCTGGCAAGAAAAGCGGGAAAAGGAAGCGGGGGTGTTTGTTAGGAGCGACAATGCGATGAAGGTGTCTCCCCCTGCCAGCCCTGCTCCTGCTCAGGAACGAGCTCCTGAAAGTGGGTGGGAGCGGTTGCGGAAAGCCGAGGCTCGCTGCTGGTACCGGGGCTGCTGGGGAGGCTGGGGAGACGGGAAGGGGGAAGGCAGCTGGCAGCCTCTGCATGCCGGCCCTGCTGGGGCTCAGCCTCCCTGCCCTCTGCCCGTTCCCTCTGCTGCTTGCTCTGTGCTGGCAGAGAGGCCGGGGAGGTGCTCCTGCGCGTGGGGCGGCTGCTGTGCAACCCCACCAAGCTCCCGCTGTCTGCTCTGCCTGCTTTCCTCCTGGCAGGCGTGAGAGCACGGGGAGAGAAGGAGCACGCTGTGCTGGGAGGAGAGGACACTGTCCCTCGGCCCAGCGATAAAGCCAGGGAAGAAGCAGTCCCCTCTCTGGCCCAGAGCAGCCTTGCCGTGAGTTAGGCCTTCCAAACATGGCCGAAGAACATGGCCTTGTGTGTTTCCTGAGGCTAGAGAAGAGAGGCCACCCCTGGAAAATGAGTACCTCGCCCCTGGGGATGGAAGAGCCCAAGGTGGCAGCTTAGCCATGACGTCCGTCAGACCTAAGGGCTCTTGAAAAGTCCCCACGGTCCCTCCAGCTCTGCATTTCGACAAGGAAACAGCACCCAAGAACGACGCAGATTCGAATCACGTACCTCTTTTGCCACCTCGCGTGGTGCTGCCTCTGCTCCGGGCACCCCAAGCCCTGATCGCTCTGGCCAGGGCCACTCCATCCTGGAGCCCACTGATGCATTGGTGGCACCAAAAGGGAGGGCTCAAAGATGTATCCCGCCAATATGGTCTTCTGTGGTTCTTTCAGCACTGACCAGAACATCTCAGGCCTTGATTTTAGCAATTGTGCTGTCTCAGGTCCGGGTGGCTGGGGAATGTAGACCTTGTAGGTGGGCTCCTCAGGCATCCTGGCCTCAGAGCTTGTTGACGGTAATTTGCTTCTGACAGGGACTTTTTTTTCTCCTTGTTCTCTTCCTCTGCGCCTCCGAGGTTTCGCTGCCTGTGCTCGCCTCTGCTTTGATGCTCGGCCTTTGGGTGCGGGTTTGCCCTTGGGTTGGCTGGTCACAGGCTGCTTTTTTCCAGCGGAGGCCGCAGAGATTGCTGGTAGCCAGCTGAAAGGACACAGTGGGAGGGGTCTGCGTGAGGACACGATGGGTTTGGGGCCGCCTCCTGGCCCTATGAGCCATGGGCTTGTTTATGCAGCCACCGGCAGCTCAGCCGATGGCGATGGCTGCGCTCAGCTCAGGAGAGGAAACCCCCTGAGCCGGGACCCTCGGCTGACACACGGCTGTCCCTATGCACAGCTCAGGAGGCCACACTGGGGCCCTTCACAAAAAGCAGCCCTGTGACATGGGGGCTCCCAGCAGCCCCATCCCGCCCCTCCGGGCTCTGCCTTCACCACTGTTGGGCAGTGATGAACGGCAAGTGTTTGGGGGTGGGGAATGGGCTCTTGCTGGCTCAGAAAATGACCCCGTGCAGATGCCAGCCCTGCACCTCCAGCCTCACCACTCCACAGGCTTCTTCCTCGTTTTCACCCACTTCTGTTCCGGGAGCGCCTTGTGTTCCTCACTGGTCAAACTGGAACGGGCAGGCAAGGGCAGTTCAGCAAATCCCACTGGAAGCGGGAAAGGAGAGACCTTGTCAGAAGAGCATCGCTGTGATGCTGCCGGCCTCAGTGACGCACAGGGGTGCTCAGACCTCTTCCCAAAACCTCTGAGAGGGCCGTTCTGCTCCCCTCACAGCCACCATTTCCAGAGGCCTGGCACCCTCCCCAACACGGGTGCTTGATGGACTCCTCTGCAAACGCCCTAATAGCGTCAGGGTTTGGCAAGAGGAGCTGGGTAATGCCGGTGAGGTGACAGAGGCTCTTTGCGGAGTGAGGACAGCCCCTTGGGTCCACACCCCCCTGCTGTACCCAGGGATGGGCGTGATGGGCGCATCCCGTCCTAGGGCTCAGTTCTTGTGAAGCCAGCCTTAGGAGAAAAGGCTCTGCCCAGCTGGTGGGAAGCTTTGACGCAGGGCAGAGCCTTTTGACAGTCCCCACCGGGGATTTTCCCAGCGGATCACAGAAGCTGGTTGCCCACACTATGGAAACGAGCTGGGAGCTGCTTTACCTTCCATGTCTTGCCCGAGAGGTGGCAAACCCCCTTTTTTCTTCC
This sequence comes from Nipponia nippon, assembly GCF_047370975.1. Taxonomy (NCBI): domain Eukaryota; kingdom Metazoa; phylum Chordata; class Aves; order Pelecaniformes; family Threskiornithidae; genus Nipponia; species Nipponia nippon. The sequence continues at coordinate 295,571 of NW_028262379.1, forward strand.
ACTTGTCCTCACCAGGGACTTTTCTCCAGGCCTTCAGAGGGCGCCTGGCCCTTGGTTTGGGCACAACCTCCAGTTCAAACCTGGAGACAAAGAGACACCACCAGCGTGAGCCACGGCACCACCAGCCCTTGCACTTGCTCACAGGCAGGTTTTGGCACGGTTGTAAAGGCCGTTGTTTTCCCAAATGGACTCTGCCTCATCCCCTAGGACTGTCCTGGGCAATGGGATCACGCAGAGAAGGAGTCCCTGCAGCAGGACTCTCGTGCTCACAAGGACAAACGCTGCCAAACCGCAGCTGAGCAGCCGCCTTGGCCAGAGGCTAAAGCTGCCAACGTACTCACTCACTCGGGAAAGACGATGACGCGGCCGGCGAAAGTCAGGGAAGCAATGGGCACCATCGGAGACAGCACCATGTCCAGCAGCTGGGGAAGCTGCAATGGAGGAACATGGAGATGGCAGGACATCCTCAACATGACCAAGGCACCCAGCAGTGGAGGAGTTCAGGGCAGCAAGAGCTGGTGGAGTCGTGCTGACGCCTGGCCTCAGCAGCTGGCCATGTCGCGGTGGGCCACACGCGAGCAGTGCTGGGGAACCGCTGTGGGTCTGCCCAAGAGGTGGGGAAACCAGAACGCTCACCTTGAATGCAGCGCTTTCAAGGACCTTCTTCCCAGTAATCCTCTCCAGGAAGTCATAGTAGAACCTCATCTGCACCCTGCTGCCTTCGATGAGGAGCACCCCCACATCCCTCAGGACAAGGGCGACGTTCTCCCCCTTCCCCAGGCAGTGAGAGAGGAGGGATGTGGTGCCTAGGATGCAGCCATCCACTTTTTGCCGGGACACAGAGGCATCCCTGGCCACCTTGGCATATTTCAGAGGCTCCAGCACCTTATTGCCTGGAAAACCACACGAGAGGGATGGAGGCGCTCACCCACTGGCCTTTCCGCAGGCATTTCCCAAGGGCTGCTTATTGCAGTCACCGCCCAGAAAGGCCCCGTGTTTGGACGTGCTCCGCAGAGGGGGCAGTTTGCTTTCAGAAAAGGGATGCGATACCCCCTTCACCGCGACGGTGCAGCCCGCCAGTGTTTAATGCGCCGTCTTACCAGGCAGGTCGTCCCTATTGTCCATGAGATTATGGACAACTGCAAGGTTCCTGGCCAGGCGAAACACGGGCCTCTGGAGAATCACGACCTTGTTCCCAACCTGGGTCCGTGTGGGGAGCACATCGAAGCAGCCGAGGGTGGGAATTCGTACCCCCTGTGAGTGGAAGAGAAGGGAAGAGCTGAAGCGGGAGGAGTGGCTGGAGGGAAGAGCTGCGGGTGGCCCTGACCAGGGATGGTGCTTTGGCCCAGCCCCTGCCAGCTCCTGCTCTTCAGAGACATGAGCCAGGCCAGTGGGGAGAGCTTTAAGGAGGAGCTGCTGAGTCCTCTCCCTCTGCCTTCCCCCTCGAAAGGAGCAGTGCTGGAGTCAGGGCAGAGGCAGCCGGAGGGCATGCAGGGGTCTCCAGTGACCGGGATCAGGCCTGTGGTACAATGCCACCTCCCAGAGGTGGTCCCAGCCTTGCACGAGCCCTGTGTCTCCATTGGTGGGGACTTTTGGGGTGGGTTTCCTGCTTTCTGAGGAGGGGAAGAGTAACTGCAGGCCATGCCTCAGGGCCATGGGGACTCCCCACTTCTCTGGGTGGGTGAGGAGGATGCGGGTGTCGCCCCACCTGGAGCAGCAGGAGCTGTTCTTGAACGTAGCCAGCCACAGCGTCCCAGATGGCTGTTTGCTCTGGAAAGCAAAGGAAAATCAGGTCATGCTCTGTGCCTTCCACCTCTCATGCTTCCAACATTCCCTGAGCTGTGGCGCAGAGGCAGATGCAAAGTGTCACTGCCATCTCCAGCCCCAAATGGAAATCCTCTTCTGGTGCCTTCCTTGGAAGAGTCTTGGGCTGCTACCCGGGACTTCGGTTCCTTCCACAGGAGGCCAGAAGACTCCAGGAGATTGCTGGAAGGAGTCTCGGGGAGCTACAGGGCATGGTCCTGACTCCATCGTACGTAGAACTCCTCCAGTAGCTGCCTTGGATGAGGCTGGTGCTGCCTACCGAGACTTCAGCTACCTCTACAGGATGATGCCAGAAGACTCTGGGAGAGTCCTGGGAAGAGACCCGGGGAGCTCCCGAGCATGGCTCTGCCTCCAGCACATACAAAAGTCCTCGGGTAGCTGCCTTGGGGGAGTCTGGGGCTGCTCCTGGGACTTTGGCTGCCTTTGACAGGAGGCCAAAAGTCTCCCGGAGGCGCCTGGCAGGAACCCCGGGCAGCTGCCAGGCATGGGCCTGCCTGCAGCGGCTCCCTCCCCTCAGGGCTTTCCCGCCTCTCTGAGGCGGGAAAATTCCCAGAGTCAGGAAAATTCCCTTCCCGAACTATCCTATCAGCCAGTCTTTCTAGTACGAGAGCGTGTTGCCTTTGTGCATAGATCTCTTGGTCGACAGCTTGGGCTGCAGTGTCGCGAGGTACTGGAATGTGGCTGCGGGCTCTGGGGTTGTTGGTGCTGAAGGAAAACAAAGGAAAGGACAGCCCAGCCCTGGAAAGAAGGACTGTGCTTGGTGGAAGCTGAGAGCTGACCACGAAGGATAAAGGAGAGCCCTGGATGATGCCACCAGTGCCATCCAAAGCACCTGCCGAAGCCAGAGGCCTGAGCCTGCCCTCTCAGCTGCGCTGAAAGGCAGGATGCTTACTGCAGTCCCACTTGCTTAGGAGAATGAACACGGCCTAAGACGAGGATCAGGCTTCAGACCATCTCAGTATGCCCTTGTAGCCTCGGAACATGTAGTTAGGCTTTAAAAATGAGGATTTAGAGCCCCAAAATGAGGCTTCGGGCCCTAAAGATGAGGGTTTGGACCCGACAAAAGAGGCTTTAAATCCTCACCAATAATGAGCCCCTGCAATGAGGCTTCCAGCCCTTCAAAGTAGGCCTTAGGCCTGAAAGAGTTAAACCCCAAAATGCAAATCTGGACCATAAAAATGAGTATTTGGACCCTCCAAATGAGGCTTTGGCCCTTCGAAATGTGTCTTTGTACTCTCCAAAGAAAGCTGGGGGCCCTAAAACTGAGGATTTGCTCTTTCACTCAGGGCTTAGACCCTCCAAATGAGCATTTAGGCTGTCAAAATGAGGCTTGAGGCCCTTAGAATGAGGGGAGAGGTCCTAAAAATGAGGCTTTGGGCCCTAAAAATGAGACTGGTAGACAGAAATTGTGGCCTTAAACTCTACATGTGAGGCTTTGGATGCTAAAACGTAAGCTTTGGACCCTAGAAAGGAGGCTTAGAACCCTAAAAAGGAGGCGTTGGGCTCTAAAAATGAGACCTTGGACCTTCAAAATTTGGGATCAGAAACAACAAGCAAGGATTTGGAGAATAAAATGAGATTTTGGACTCTCAAAGAAAGATCTGGGTCTTATCACTGAGGCTTTGGAGCCTGCAGATAAAGCTTCGGACCCTAAAGGCGAGCCTTTGTTCCCTAAGAAGAGGGTTTAGACCCTACGAATCAGTATTTGGCCCCTCCAAATGAGGCTTTGGGCCTTCGAAATGAGGCTTTGGACCACATCAGTGAGACTTTGGTAACGTAATACGAGAGTCTGGATCTAAAAATGAGGATTTGGACTCTGAAAACGAGAGTTTGGATCGTACAGCTGAGGCTTTGCACAGTCACTTGTGGCTTTGTAGCCTAAAAATGAGGCTTTGGGCTGGGAAATGAGGCTTTGTGTCCTATAAGAAGGATTTAAACCCTGTAAATGCAGCTATGGATCCTAATCATGAGGGGTTGCGTCATATAAATGGGAGCTTTGACTCTCAAAACCTGACTTTGTAAACTGAAACCGAGGCTTTGGACCCTAAAAATGAGTCTTGGTAGCCAAACGTGAGGGCTACGACCTTACAGCATGAAGCTTTGGACCCCAGAAAGGAGGGTCCCTCTGAGCCCTGTAACGGAGGGTTTATAAACTAAAATGAGGACTTGGCAACCTGAAACTGAGGCTTTGGCCCTGCAACCTTGGTGTCAGGCTGCATTTCAGGCTTTTGACCTAAAATGAAGGTTCAGACCCTAAAAATGAGGCTTTGAAATCCATAAATGAGAGTTGGGGCCCTCAAAATTCAGGTTTGGAAAACAAAAATGAGGCTTTGGACCTTCAAAAGGAGGCTTTGGTCATTAAAAAGTCGATGCCCCAAGCATGTCCGTGTTTAAGAGGCATTTCGACAATGCCCTTAGTAACGCACTTTAACTTGGTCAGCCCCGAATGGGTCAGGCAGTTGGACTAGATGATCGTTGTAGGTCCCTTCCAACTGAAATAGTCTCATCTCGTCTCGCCTCATCTCATCTCGTCTCTTCCCTTCTCTTCTCTTCTAAAAAAATGAGGCTTTGGCCCCTCAAAATTACAAACTGGATCCTCAAACTTA